>NC_045671.1:60936623-61239123 GCF_009829145.1 Chiroxiphia lanceolata | reverse complement strand
TGAAAAGTAACACAGAATTTAAGATGGACTTCAGGCAGCCAGGAAAGAGGGCGCATATGCGAACCAAGAGTCCCTTCAGCAGAGACTGCTAGGAGAGACAATTGCCAAAACTTCATTTTTTAAAGGGGGTGAGGGGAAGACAGAGAGACCATTTTGGCAGTCTTTACAGCCCTCTTTATCCCACAACTGTAAATGTAGTAATGGCTGGTCAGTTGAAGTCAGAACTGCCTGAGAATCATTACAACAGCACATCAACAAGAGGAAAATCACACCGTGAATAGTAATAATAGGGACAGTTCTAGATGTTGCATTATGTAGCTCTTCTTGCCTTGCTATAAATGGAGTATCAATAGCAGTTGCTAAATCAGCAGGTGTTTCCAGTAGCAAAAGTGAATTTTGCAGTTTAGACAAGGCAAACCAGGCACGAATTAAATTATGATCAAAAGTATATACCAGACTGCTTGGGATTCTGCTGGGTGTACTTTTCATGCTCTAAGTCATACGATCCTGTATTCTTCATTTAGCCAAAACTTTGGCTGAAGTCAACAGGAGTTTTGAGTAATTTAAAAGGACTGCACACACCCCTCTATACAGAAGCTGCACATCCACTAGGAAGGGAAATAACCATCAGTTGCCACAAAAGCTATGTCCTCCTGGCACTGTTGTAAGATATCTATAAATATGGATTAATTTACTTAAGAGCTCACCTGGGACCTGTACTCTTTAGACAGTTACTGGAAAACTAATGCAATAAACCAATGTATCAGTTGTCTAAAGCCAGTATCTGTATGTCACATTTTAAATTTGTGAAACCTCACTTTGGCAGAGGCCATAGCAGGGCTACAAATGGACTGGCATTCAGATGTAAAATGAAGATAAATAGATTAAAAACACTCAATATCGACTGGTCAGAAATACTTACAATGAATATATTTCAAGGAACACAATTTCAGCTATAACTTCAACCCTCTGCTGTTCGCAGAGACATAAAAGCTATGACTTAAAATACATGAAATAACTTGCATTTTTAAGGAAAAAAAGAAGTTGTGCACTACAACAGATACTGATGTTTATATATACACCTTCCTTGGGTTCCTGAGGCTGCTGAGACCAGAAAATGTAATTGTGAAAGTTAAATAAATCCCTGCCAGATAGGCAAAACCTCTGCAAAACACTTACACAGCATGAATACAAATTGACATACCAGAGCTATGAGACAATGCTAGAATCAGAGAATACCATTACAACATTAAACTGTTAATCACTGCTCATAATAAAACAACATGTTTATTCCATTGGTAAAATCACAACTGGAGAATATGCCCTATCTCTTCTAACATTAAGCTGGTACTTACTGCCCTAATGTACATCTTCTAGGAGCTGACGGGCAATTCATCTTAAGATAAAAACCAAACTTCAGTATGATGACTGCTCTTTATGGCTAATGATTAGTGTTATCACAAACTCAGATGCTGATACCCACAATAGCTGCCTGCCTGCCCACCTCAGTAATAATTTCAATAACTTTTTTGGAAGAGACACCAGTGTTTGAGAAGTTTTGAGGACCACTGCAGTGGCCTTAAGCAGAGGTCCAATAAAAAATAAATGAAATATTTAAAACTTATTCATAGTTGTTACTGAGTAATTTAAAAATAGAAATACTTGGAACAAAAATACAGGAGATTTTCGGTTCGCGAGCGGGAGTCCAGCAAAAATTGAGATGGCCATGAGAAAAAACATACTGATTAAAAAATAATTACGTCACAGGTCCCAGGATCCTGCCGAACCCCCTCCACGCCCCCCCTCCATCCTCCCAGCCTGGCCGCCTCCCGCGCACAGCGGCCGACCCCCGGGAGGGCGGCAAAGACCCCCCGCAGCCCCGGACCGCGGCTGGGTGGGGTCAGAGCCGCCCCTCCACCTGCGGGCACCGGGGGGATGCCCGCACAGACCCGGCTCTCCGTATCCGGCCCCTCCGCTCCGTCCAGCACCTCCCGGCGGCTCCTCCCGCCCCAGGGGGGTGTGCACACGCGGGGGCTCCCGCGGGCGCGAGGTTGGTGGGCACAGCTCCCGGGGCTGGCAGTGCCAAGGGCAGGAATCTCCCCCTCCAGCATCCCCTCTTTCCTCCTGGCTCTTCCCTTCCGCGCATCTGCATTCTCCCTTCCTCTCCTCCTCTACCCCTCCCCGCGTTTCCATCTTCCCTCCTCGCCTTTCCCCTGCCCCTCGTGGCATCTCTGCCAACAGCCCACCCCGCCTCGCGTTGCCTGTCCCCCTCTCCCCTCTCCCGCCCGCAACCCGCCGAGGGCCAACTTGCCAGAGCCGCAGCCACCGTCGCCTCCCTTCCCTCGGCACTCGGAGCCGCGCTCGCACACACACAGACACACAGGACACACAGACAGACAGGCAGACAGACGGCCGCACAGACACGCGCATCCTCGCGCACGGAGGTACCTATCCAAATCGCTCCCGCTCCTCCAGCTAGAAGCGTGCGCTGCCAGCTCCGCGCGCAGCCCCGGCACGTCGAGTCCCCCTTCCTCCTCCTCCTCCTCCTCTTCCTCCTCCTCTTCCTCCTCCCCCCCTTCCCTCCCTGCCCGCCCCCTTCGCCGACGCCAAGAGAGGGGGGCAAAGCCGCCGCCCGCCTCGTCCCGCCCCGCCTCGTCGCGTCCCGTCCGTGCTGTCTCGTCCCGCCCGTCCCGTCCCGCGGGGCGATGCGCTCCCCGCGGAGGCTCCGCGGCTGCCCCCGCGCCCCCCGCCCGCCGTGCTCGGGTTACCCTGCGGCTCCAGCCCTCTCCTGTTACGGATGCCCGCGGCGGGCGGGAGGGGAGGGAGCCGAGTCCGGGGGGGCCGAGCACCGGCGGGAAGGGAAGGAACGCGGCCTCCGGAGAGTGCGCGGGGCGGGAGCTCCCCGACTCTGGCAGCTCCGGGGGTTTCCAAACCGCGGGTTTCGGAGTGGATTTTTTTTTGTTTGCTTTTGGTTTGATTTCCCCCCTCCCCGCCTCCCCCCCGCCTCCCCGCCCCCCCCAATCTCCTTATTGGTGTGGTTTGACAGCTTTTTTTTTTGGCTCTTTTTTTTTTTTTTTAATAGGTAGTGGAGCTGCCGTGGGCTTCTTCAATGTCCTCTTGAACCCAAATATGCTTGCAAGGATTCCCATTGCCATCCTTCCTGTGAAGGAGCTCTACCTTTTATTTTTGGTTTCAAACGGACTTAATTATCTCTTCAGCTCCTGTGCTGGAGATGAGGAACAACTAACCCTCTCTGCTCATTGGTTTGCAGACCTCCACTGTAATCATTTTACATCATTACTTTTCCTGGCTGAAGGGTTGTAGGTTGCTTATGGGGGGGCCTTTGTCCCTAGACTGTTCTGTACCTCCTGTCATCCTCGATGCCCTGTTGAGCATGCTCCTCATTTCTTAATTTGAGTTTAAGAAATACACAGTATTTAAGATATGAGCAAACCATGGATTCATCCTGTAGCACAATGATGTTTTTTTCTTGACAACATTTTATAAGAAACTTTTGGGGACAGGAGGTGATGTTTCTGTGGAACTGCCTGTTACCATCCTGAGAGTTTACTTATGCCAGCTCAGAGCCAGCCATTTTTAATGGCTTGTTTCTCCGTGTGCATTATTTCACATTTACCTATACTGCGTTTCTTGTGCTGCCCATTCAGTTTCGTAGTGTCCTTTCCTTATGTAATTCATCAAAATCTTCCCTCTTAGTTTTGATAAATGAATACCGCTGATGAACTTTGATATTTGACTCCATTCCCAGGTAAGGTATGAGAACATTGAACAGCACACCTTGCAGCACTGACCCTTGCAGAACTCCACACTATCCAGCACCTCCCTCCATTGTGAGAACTGGTGATTTATTCCTGTACTTTGAATTTTATCTTCTAAGCAATTACTGAGCTGTATCAGGGCTTTCCCTCTTGTTGTTACTGCTTAGTCTCCTTAAAAGCCTTTGTCAAGAATCCTTTAGAAACCTGGTCTGATATGGAAATTAGATCACCCTTATCCACATTTTTGTTGACCCTTTCAGAGACCTCCAAGAGGTTTGTTTAAGGTAGGACTTTACAGAAGCAGTGTTGACTTGTCTCGGATTGCATAAATCCAGGTGTCCTTTAGCTCTAACCCAATTAGCATCTCTGTGTTTGGACAGTACAGTAATGAGGTTTGCAAACCTCTAGCTCTCCACATTCTGTATTGAAGTTTAGGATCAGATTTTATATCCTCCACTCTTCAGGTGCCAGTGTTTTAAATGGGATTTTACATGCTGCTATTGATAATTTAGCTGCTACATTCTCTGGTGAGATGATGCTCACACAGATGCTCACACAGAGGCACATTGCTACCTGAATGCTGTGGTAGTGAAAAAGTCATATAATAAAACCTAATGGCATAAGGAAACTGAGGTATACATAGATATATGTAAGTAAGGAGCTTTCCTTAAAATCAACCAGATGTGGCCAGGACCCTCTTTGCAAATACATGTGTCTGAAAGCACTCAAGAGTATGGTGCAGATAAAACTTCACCAAGGTCTTTGACACAGGAAATTATGCCATTCTATCTATTGGCAACCATCTGTTTTCTCTCTTTGATACTTTTTTGTAAATCCTCTGAATCAAGGATGGGCTTTTTTTAAGCATATTTTTTACTTGCCAAGAGCATGGGGCACAGGAAGGAGGAAAGGAGACCAGTTCTGAACAGAGGTGTTTTAGCTGCACTATCTAGGAATGTTCCCAGGAATGTCTGCAATTCAGTTTCCTGCCCACAGACAGGACTCCTACCTTTTGTCCTTCTAGGATACGGTACAGGACACAGCACAGGACACATGCTAGACCCACAGTACCTCCCCATTCAGCCTGTTTGCAGGCAGGAAAGGTGCAGCAAAGGAAAGCTGCACCTGTGCATGGACAGGCATCACTGCTCGTGCCCTGCCCTGCAGCTCTAAGAGTCTGTACTCCCACAGATATGCCATCCAAATGGCAGTGTGGGGCTGTGGAGGAAAGAGAGAGAAAGAGGAGTATGGGGGGTGGTAGCATCCCTTTTGTATGTTTCACAGGTCTGACCATGTTTGTTTTTAGAAACTTCAGCTGCTAGAAACAAAATAAGCCAGAAGGGAAATCAGAAGGGAAAGAAGGAAATAAGTCTTTTTTACTTGTGAAAACCTTCAGAACCATGCAAAAAGGTCCTCTCCAGGCCTCAGAATCATAATTAAAATAAACATAGTCCAGTCTCATGCTTTCTAAAGACCTGAAGTTTTGGAGACTGGCAAAACTGGACTGTGGAGAAAAATCTATGGTGCTCATAGCAACAAATGATGTTATACTGCCAAAGGGGGAATTTCAGAGCTCCTTTTCTTGGTTTCACACCCCTCTTTTGTTCCAACAATTACCTTCTGTCCCTTTCCTGCTTACTGGCCTCATACAGGATTGGACTGAACTGTGTGACAGTTCAGTGACACAGATTTTCTTCCATTGGATAAAGCAATATCACAAATGAGACCGATACTCTTAGAATATTTTTTCTTTTCCATGTGAGAGGGATGCATTTACTTAGTTTTTATTAGGTAGCACTAGTCTAATATACCAGAGAGGAAATCAAATGTGAATTCACTCTGTATATTTTAGTGAGTTTGCTTATTGCTTCTAATATATATTTTCAGTGGTTACAAGAGCAGAAGAAAATCATGGATAAAAGTTTTTTTTAAAGATGCGATTTGTTAATGCTCTGTAATTTTTTTACAGCATTGCAGAGAGCTTCAGGTAGGGGGAAAGAGGAATTATCTTTGCCAGAGTACAGCCTTCCCTTATTTTTACTGTGAAGTTAAAATACCTTTACCTAAATAATGAATTGGAAGATTAGTTGGTATTGTCCTAAAAACTCTGAAAGGAGGAAGAGTATAAAAATAGCTGCATTAACCCAATATTTGTCAAGAAAAAAATGGTTATTTTTAACACTCGAATGACAGTTCCTCACCTGTCATTCTATTTCAGGCCTGCTTTGTGTGCCTGTGAACTGAAGAGGTATTATCCCCAGTATTACATCATTTCTCCTCCAGTGACTGACCAATTTACATCCCAACACTGTGCTGAACATGTAGGAAAAATTGACAAAAACAGATCCTGAGATTAGTGTGACGTCTCGGAAAACCTCAAGGAAATGTGACTGCATATCTGAACTGCTTGCAGGGGACTGCAAAACTGAGGATATTTTTGTACTTTCGAGCCTGTGGACATGAGACTGAAGTCAATGGTAATGGCAGACGCTCAACATCTCTGAAAACTGGGCCACGTGCTTATGTGAGACCCTGTTATTATACAAAAAGGCTCTTATTTCTACTCTTTTTATCTCTGCCATATAAGCTGACCTAGTTTACAATCTGCCTCTGTACAGATGTGTGCACTTCCATGGGCAGAAAGAGGGCAGAACCATTGCCAACAAAGAGTGCCTGAAGTTAGGAAGGGGAAGAGACACAGGGTGGCTCAGGATGGGGAGATAAAGAGAAGGAAATGAAAGACAAAGATGTTTGGAGGAGAGGAGAGAGGAATAGGGAGAGAAAAAAGCGAAGCTGTATCCATATCTGCTGCTCCTGCTTTATGCAGGAGACAGGAGCTACTCAGAGTCTTTGCTTTGGGAGCTTGTCAGTATGTGGGAGCCTGGTTACAACGAGGCAGATTTTTTTATTGTTATGCAGTGAACCTTCAAATGGAGAATAATTCAAAGGGGATACCTCTTCCTATTGAAAATTCTTTCAGGTTGCTGTTTTACAGCCCAGCACACTATTCTTGTTCTCTATGAACTCCCAAAAATGCTGAGAGCAATGCAGAATAAAGAAGGAAAAGAAAATGCTGTGGTAATGATGCTGAATATGTCAGGCACTTCTACAACATTTATAAAAGGAAACACAGTCCTGAAAGGTGATGCCTGATATGGTAGACTCCACACTGAATTTATTGAATATGAAAAATGTGTTTTGCTTGGGATGCAGATTTTTAAGTATGTTAGAAGGCTGTCAGAAATTTTGTGATTAGATTAATTTTCTTGTGATTCTGGTTATTTCTCTGACTGCAGAATAACATGCAGATGAGCTGGATGAGGGAATGCACCAGCTTGTAATAATATGTGCAAGATGGAAATGGTACTTCAGTGTATTCTCTGTGCATTTATAAAGCTAATAAATGCAGAGATCCATCAGTCAGTTACCAGAAGAGCTGTAGAAAGTTTGGAGGTCACATTCATAAATGCTTTATATTCAGTGCAGGGATGAAATGTTGCAAATTACAGAGGCAGGGAGCTGGTGGTAGAGAACTGACTGGAGATCCCTGTTCTATTCCTGGTGTTACTGGTGACTCGTGATGCAAGTGAAGGCAAGTCAGTTTCCCTTATTTATCCGTATGAGTTGAAGAATTTTAGGACAGGGACTACCTGTTAGTGGGAGGACCTCAGCTGTGGTAATATGAACAGTTCATACATAGTATGAACTTTAAAATTCTTTTCTGAAGTTATTCACCTGACTAACAGGCACATTTACACACATCTATTATGTGGTAGAATACCTTGGCAAGATCTCTATCAGCAACTAGCTACATGAGTAATCTCATTGACTTAATGTGACTCCTTGAGTGAGTCATGTTTTAGTACTCGCTCCATAAACTGTTTTAGTCATCACTGGCTTACAAACTATGTGTGTAGCCCTGCCAGGACTTACCACGCAGTGTAGTGTGTTTTACTGCAAGCAATTCTGTCACAGGAGTAATACACAGTAGTAACTGTGTAATCTACACCCACATTAAGAAGTTACTCTGTTCTGCAATTGCAAAACCAGCTGAGTTTCACTGGCATCATGTTATCTTTGATTCATACAAACTGTTAGTGCCCCTTCACAAGAAATTCAAAGAAGTATTCAGTACCTGTGATATGGTAAGGAAAAAAATCTATTTTATCCCAACATGCAGGGGTACCACTGCAGAACTGACTCATGGCTCTCTCTCCTTCTGGAAAATGCAGTTGTTGCAAATCTGGAGCTGTAAGTTTTCACTTAAAGTTCTTTACAGTCTTCTTTCAGCTAATGTTTCTGCTTTGATTACTCCTGCCTTATCTTTGTCTCTTTGTATCCCCTTCCACAATAGCCCCTGTTTCTTTCCTCTGTTGTAGGCTTTGTGACTCCTTTCAGTCTGCTCCTTTTCCTAAGCGGAGGAAAAAAAATCCCATTCAGTAGAATCCCTCTTTTATTCTACAAACCCCTCTTTCAAGTCATCAATAACATCAACATAAGGCAGTCCTGAGAGATGGCTTGCCCATGTCCAGCTTGCCTGATTGAGCTTGATCTTCCCCAGGGGCAGGAAGTGTATCCCTATATATTTTTTGAATTACTGTGTACATAGGAAGAGCCATATAAATATAGCACTACTTGTTACCACAGCATTGCATATTCAACATTTATATCAACTGCTGGGGCAAAATAATCACAGACTACAGTACTTCAACAATTATGTACAGTTGCATATTGTTCCTCCAACTGAGCAGGCATAGCAAAAAAGATTTAAAGAGCAGTCATTATTTTAGAAATAGGGAACCTCTGTAACTGTTCTGTACAATATTTGAATAGCATATTCTCACAAAGAGCATTTGTTTGTGAACTAAAGAGCTTGATCCAAAGCCCACTGGAGACTCTTCCAATGCATTCAATGAGCTTTGGATTAAGTCCTTCCTGAGGAACAGATGCAGGGTTTTATTCACTACTATTGGAACAATAAAAATGACAAGACAAAGAATAAAGTTGTCTGCAGAGAATAAAGCACCGTTGTCCTGCAACAGCTTAAATACATTAGGCTCTATAGTTAAATGAAAGTCCTGTAGAGTTAGTCAAATTGTTTGTGCAGCTGATTCACAAAATATACAGTCCAGAAATGTTTAAGTATCCACGTATAAACACACAAAAGCAGCGTATTTCATTGAGTATTCAACTTTGTAGTATTTGCAAGGACTGAGTTATACGCATAACTATAAATTCCAGTTGTTCAAGCAAACATAACACAGAAATACTTTGTTGCCATTAATCATCAAAACTGTGATGGAAGAAAGAACTAGAATTTTTTTTATGCCATAGCTCTTAAACGGTTCTGAAGTGATTGCTGAGACCTCAAGTAGAAGCAGGCTTTCCTTTAGTAAGTTTATCTTATTCAACATAGTGATTTCTAATTTGGCCCATGATGTTATCAAAATGCAAGCAACAATGAGTGTTAAGGGGCAGACACGTTTGCCCCTCCAGGAAAAACTAGGGCCAGAGTCACCCCAGGATAAAGAGTCAGATAAGGAGTAAACAACTCTGGGAGACACAGGAGAGTAGACTGAAGTAAAAGTGGCAGCAAATGAGAACAATTAGCAGAAACTAAGCTGAGTGGGAACCTGGGACTTGCAGCAGAGACAAAATAAGAAGGGAATCTGAGGCTTTCAAGAGGCCTTTGTAGATCTTGTGAAGAGATCTAGTTGTAGAGAAAGAGTGAAAGCTATGTTTTTGAAACACCTGCATGGATTTATGTACAAAGTAGAAACTGGGAAAGAAGCCTGGATTAAAACAGGTTGCAGTCCTAGCAAAAAAGACCCTCATAATGAATATATGGAGAGGCAGATGGAATTTGAAAGAACTGAGGAACTGGCGGGGTCTGGGGCAAGAAAGTATGATGAGCAGAAAAGGATGTAACACAAAACTTTTATACCAGGAAAGACAACAGAGAATGAAAACTTGACAAGTAATACTACACGAGGCCACTTCTGTAACTATTAAAAATAATACCATTTAAACTTTACCTGCTCATATTGAAATGTTCAAAATGTTTTCAGCTCCCCAGTAGCAGTCTCAGAAACAAGTCAGTTTTCTTAAATTCTGTGCATCCAATTACTAGGGAAAGCCAATATGTTCCTTGCTCCAGTTCCAAGAATTAACTAAATGTGGAAAGGCACATTTATCATGCCATCTTTTCCTGGAGCATTGCTGTAGATATGCTCTGACAATAATGGAGAAGAGAAATCTTTCTGCCTTTGCTTTTACTTCCCTGATGGGGAACACTATCAGCCCGCAGTGACTGAAATCCCTACTACATAGAACAGCAGGACCCTCTTGACATACTCCTAACATTTTCACCTTTATGCAGCTACAGCCTTAATGAATGGTCCTGCAAATTCTCGATACCTTCCAGTACCTTTGCTCATTGAAGTACAAATCTTCAGCAGTTAAGCTGCCTTCTCAACACATTCTACCAAGCCTTCCTTATACTCAAGGCTGGATGCTTGTTCCTTCTGGCACTATTGCAATGGTGTTAAATTCCACAACTGGAAAGTGTCATCTGCTACAGGGTGGATAGCAACACTAGAAATGATTGAGAATACCAAGACTACCTGAAGGTTCTCAGAAAGTCTGAGACAAGCGGATAATATTTCAAAGAAGAGGATAATAATTTCAAAGAAGAAATTCTTTGTCTCATGACAAATAGTGTGTATTTTTCCTCTCAAAAAACAGTACCACATTTTCCTAAAGATGTGCCCCTTTCTTGATAGAAACAGAAATCCAGCTCTGCACTGCAAAACTGCTGTGCTTTTTAATGTCTAACTAACATGCTGTTGGAGAAGGCAATCTTATTTTCTTTGGGTATGGAGGTAGGGGGGGCATGTCTTACACAGGTGCCAAAGCTTGACAGTCTTGTTACTTTGCTTTGACAGTTTCCATACAGATTCACAGAAATAAAATTACAGTGCCAGAGATCAAACGTAATGTCTCCTATCACTTTGAATGACTGACGACTCTCTAGTTTCCCTGACCAATGTTGCTTGCCTCCATCATGATACAAAAGATGCACTTGAGAGGAATTAGAGGAAATAATTGGAAATTAACTCTTAGCTGTGTGCTGTGACATGCAGTACAGTGGCTCAGATGAATCCTCCTCTGTCACCCAGGCCAGCTCTGCTGACTTCAGCACAAGCCAGGACCAGGGATTGAGAGTGCAGCCTGGGAAAGCAGTGATGAGAGCTGACAGGAGACAACTAGGGAAAGCATCAGCTGCAGAAAATAAACTACTTTGCTCTTTGAAGTTGCCTTGTACCTTGCCTTGGTGTTTTACCGCATACCATGTCTCAGTTTCAGCAGCACCCCTTCATGGCTGGCATAATGGCAAGATATGTCTGAAACTGCCTGAAGGGTCAGGAAGAAGGGGATATAAAGCCATGCAGGCTTACACTTCAAAAGATGACCAGGAACTTTTGGTGTCTGGCCTCACAGTCTTCAGATACATATACTGTGCAGAAAGAGCATTTCTATTATAAACTGATCCAGAATGCTCAAAATATCAAAGCCTCTGTCATTTTGAGTTATCTGTAAAGTTTTCATCCATAACATATTTATGGTAGCAGGATGAGAAGGAGGATGAGGGGAAGGGGTGTATCCTGGATCTGCTTGATTTATTTTTTGTTTGCTTGTTTGTTTTTGAGCAGCTGCACAGTGAAGTTAATGAATCTTTCCAGAAATTTCTGGACTCACTGAGGTTCTTTGGTGATATAATATTTCATAACACCAATGAAAAAACGAAGTTCTATATCTCTGATAAAACACAACAGCAAAATACTAGCATTCTTTTCACTGCAAGACAAATTCTTTCAGCCTACTGCTGGTCTTTTTATGGTCCAAAAGGTTTTGTTGAAATTAGAAGTTGTTCACCAAGATAATTTCTCAACCTCTTGTACAGCAGTATTGCAGAAAAGCCAAATGGTGTATATGTACATCTTCCTTGTTACCAGTCAGCAGCAATGATGGTGGAAAAATAAAGACAACCAGCTGCAGTTTATGCTACTCCCACACACATACACTTTTTTTTGAGCAAAAGCTGCAAGAATGGCTCAGTAATAAAGTACATGGTATTCTGAACCTGCACTCTAAAAAGAGCTGCAGGCATAACAGGATGTGTTTTAAATGCAACAATGAAGAGGCAGCATTTTGCTGTTTAGAAAAAAAAGGAAGAAACATAAAAAACCTCTCCAAGATCCTTCATAAACTTTGTCTTGTCCAGCAATAGGTCCAGTTTGGCCAGTTCTGAGCATGTTACATGGAGTGGCTCTTTTGTATGACCACGTTTTTCCCTTCTTGTGAGGGGGAATGTTGCAAGTGTAACATTTGTTTACTGATCCATATCCTGTCTTCACTGGTCATGAATGTCATTACCTATTAGATGTAAGAATTTTCTATGCTTTATTAAAAGCTACACAAATTACCATTGACTTGAACCAGACAATCAAGAGCACAGCCAGGACCTAAGTGTACCTTGTTGTTTCTTTGTTTGTTAAAGTTGAGAGGAACTTTACGATGGCCCAGATCTCCCCTTGGAGTAAGTAGGATATTGAAAATAACAGAGATATGAGGAATTCTCTTTCCTGTTTCTATTAACTGAAAATCTACTTTCTCTAAAGAATATTGCAACTAAGTCTGTGTATTTTCAGAGTTGATCTAAAATTGATAGTTTTCTTATATGAAAATAGCATTGCCTGTTTGACATTTTAGCAATAGAAAGGAAAATCATTTTGGATTTGTCTCTCTTGACAAATGCAAGCTTAGAAGAGTTTATATCCAGCTGCTCCATATAGTCTTTGCCTCAAACATCAGGATCATATCTTTCACAAATTATCATGTTATTAAAGAAAATTTCAGCTCTTTGTCATTTGCTATCCATGCAGGTAAGGATACTCTCATGGACTTTATTGACCTTCCTGTGCTAGCACTTTGCTGATTCTGCTCACACTGCATTAGTGGCAGCACTGAGTCAGCCTCCCTCTTACAAAATTCTGTCATTAAACTTCCTCCCTCAGCAGGGGGTCTTTATTAAAAGAAGGAGACCTCTATTTTAAAACCAAGGAGGAAACAATGCTAAGTCAGATTTTGTTCTGCGTGATGTTACACTCCCATGCATTGGAAGTACTGTGTTATTAAAACAAATTGCATTCCACAGTCATTTTTCCCCCCTTAACTTAAGCCAGAGAAAGTTACAGGCTGATTAAACTCTCAGAGATTTCCCAGCAGCCCTGGAGGTCCTTCTTGCGATGTAGAACTGCCACGAAGTGATACTACATTGAGCAGGCACTGATAGAAACCAGGGCAAAACATCTGGGAATGCCTGTGCAAGTTCATGCTCCAGCTGCAATCAGAATGATTTAAATATCTGATTTAACCATAACATGAATGTTCCATTTTGACTTCTTCGCATTATCAATTTGAAGCTTACTTTTATTGCTTGTATTGTAAATTGTTTCCCTAAGGAAAGGTAGATTCTTATTGACTGGTATCCCCAGGGCCATATTAATTTGCTGCTTTATATAGATTTAACTTTCAATTTGGTCATTGTTTTTGATAGCC
Organism: Chiroxiphia lanceolata; assembly: GCF_009829145.1. Classification (NCBI taxonomy): domain Eukaryota; kingdom Metazoa; phylum Chordata; class Aves; order Passeriformes; family Pipridae; genus Chiroxiphia; species Chiroxiphia lanceolata. The sequence goes on along the minus strand of NC_045671.1, from coordinate 61,225,723 downwards.
ACGAGTGTGAAATTTTGTGCTATGTTGTCCATTCTAAACTGTTAACCACATGTAGTCAGATTCATTTTTGTTATTAGCAGATCTGTTTTGTTTTGGCATTTTTTAAACATCATCTTATTCCAGCCCCTTTGGGATTTTATCAGCACTTAAATAAAACCTGGATTTTGAGAAAACTAATTTTTTTCTTAACAACTAAAAGAAAAGAAGTTAATAGTATAAGAAAAATCAAAATATGGGTTTGTTTACATATTCCTCATTAATAAAAAGAGTTTTGCAGATGCTGGTTTTAGCTGATTATTCACCATGGCCTTTAAGATCTTAAAGCTAGCTGGTGTGAGGTTCTCACACCAGTTTTTGCTCATAGACCAGAAGAAGAAATAAACTTGCTGCATTTTTATCTTTAAATGCTTCTCTAAACAAAGGGTTAGTTATTGGGCTAAAATTAACTAACTGTAATTAAAAACAAAACAAAACAACAAAAAACAACTCTACTTTTGTATCAGATGTATGAAATACGCTTCATCAGTCTGATCTGAACCTGTTTAACAGCCTTGTTTGCTATTTTAATTTAATTTAAAGTGTGAAAGATTAAAATAAATTTAGGCATTAATATGGGCTACTTATATTCAAGTTTGCATCTTTATTTTAAAATGTCCAATCTATGATAAAAAATTTTTGGAGAGGCCTCTAGTTTTTAGCATGGTTGTTTTTGTCTTCAGACAAAAGCTGCTTCATGTTCAGCAATATGAGCCACCCTGAAGATGAATGTCTTGGCCCTGCAGGAGTTCACTTGCCTGTTCTCTGCCTTTCCACTCTCAGTATCTTGCTGACAAATTCTTTTGCTGCTTTTAAAAACACATGGCTGCACGTGATCACAGTGAGAATGACACAGAAACAGGAGTATTTCTATCACGGCTTTGCCAGCAAAACAGTGTTTTCCCACATCCCACTCAACCACACCAGGTTACCAGGTGAGGGCTACACTTCTCAAATGCTTGCCCTCCTCATGCAGACCAGCTGCTTGAACAGAGCTGTCCAGCAGATGAAAGGAGGTAGGGTAGCAGTAATTGCAGAGGGGCCTGAGGAGAACATGCAAGCGAAGACATGTGGGGGATTGACTGACAGTGAGGGAGGACAGATCATTGGTTTGACTCCATCTTCTGTAAACTGCCAGGATTATTTAACAAAACCTTGCAAGAGATTCACTTTTACTCAAAATCCTCCTAATCCGAACCATTGCATTGGACTTCCAAATAATTAGAAAGAGGTCCTGTGGTAGCCAAGTGAGTTCAGTTTACATCAATGGGGTCTGCTGTGCGAACTGCTCCCACCATGACAACCTCCTTGCAGCTGAAGATATGGCACACTCTCCTGAGCAGAGGCTGCCACCAAGCATTATATTTGAGCACAGTGCAGATCCCTGTGCCTCCCAGAAGGACACAGTGAGAGTAGACTTACCCCTGCACCCTCTTTGGCTTCAGAACTTTCCCAGGAGCATGATGCCAGTGGGTCCCCCAGATGCATAGCCAATCCTCCTGCACCTACAAAACCAAAGACATTTATTGCCCATGGGAGAATATGCATGGCTGAGAGGTTGCTTTGCTTTGGATCCATGCTCTGTCACCAGACTGGTATCTTGTCAGTGTTGTTAAAGAAAGCGGAAAGGGTACAAAAACAATGACTGAGAAATATCTTTGCCACCTGGAGATAGTTCTGCAGAGAGGTAGCCACCTCTGGGAGAAAACACAATGGGTGCTTAGTGTGTTGACACAGCGTGCCATGGAAGGACATGTTCCATTTCAGGCTGCACAGTGGCCATCCCTGTCCCTAGGGTGGTACTCGGTGCCAGGGCCGCCCTGGTCCCTGGTGGGGGGTGGGATGGCCCTTTCTGCCAGGTCCAGCCTTGTCGTCCCCAGAGAGCTCCAGACACCGGTTGCTCTGTCCTCACCAGTGTTGCTGTGCTGAAAGTGCTCACACCATCCCCTGGATGAGCTTGTCCCATCTTGGGGAGTAGCCAGAGGACCTTTCATCACTTCTGTGTATCCAAAGGGCAGGGTAACTAAGAGCACCTAGGACCCTAACTAATTCCATCTCATTAATGAATGCTGTTTGTCATCCAGGCAGTGGATGACACTGCTTATCAGGTGATATCAGGTCACAAGCACAGCTCACAGGGCAGCCTGTCAGTCCTGTCTGGAAGAACCTCTGTACTTTTATTTCTACATCAAGTTTAAGCCTTGAATAAGGTAAGAACATATTACTGATTTCACCTTCAGGGACAATCTTGACAGCTGCTTGATTGCTTTTGGGATTTCCATAGCAATGGTGATAATTGCAATACATAATGGTGGATTAGAGTCAGATTAAATCAGTGAATACTTTCTAAACTGCAAAATTAAATTATAAGGGTTACATGATCTCCTCTATAGAGGAACAGGATGTATAAGGACTTGTGTATCATCTCCAGTAGCTCTGTTGAATGTACACATTCACACTGAGAATACATTGAATAATTTTCCTTGTGCTACCACGACATTGTGCACACCTACTAAATTTGAAATAGGTCTCATGTAATAATACAGCCTGAAATGGCTCTGCAGCCCTTGGTCAATACAAGGATAGTTATTCATGCCCTCTGCTGCTACTTCACTCTATAATCTTGAGTGTGTCTCTTCAACCCACTACTGTTTATATATGTGCCACAGTTGTGTTATGATTACTTATGCAAAAGGATCTGTTGCTCCAGCAGACAGTGGCACATGCTAACAGTGCTAGCTTGAGCTGTAGTCTGCCTATGGATATGCAGAGACACTACAGACCTGTATCTTGCTCTCTAACAATATTGGCTGGTGGCAGCCTCAGATAGACATCTTTTACTCTGGAAGAAGAATATTAAAAAGTGCCAGTGAAACTTATATGCCAAAATCCTTTACCTGCTTTTAACTTTTTCTTGCACAGGTTCTTTGGAGCTGATCCCTCCTCTTCCCACATGTCAAGCTACAGTGTCCATATAGTCCACAGAGCCAATAGGTAGCCCTCACCAAGGTTTGAGAACTGCATTAAAATCAGTGTGAGTAGTAATGAAATTGGGACCTTTTTTCCTTGTGGTCTTCATACCCTGGAGAAGTCCACGAAATCAGAACTCTAATCCTATAACTTTAACACAGGACTGATCCCTTCTTTACGTTCATCTCTGCTGGGGTTCCCATAGAGCATTGCTGCTTGTCCTGATTTCTTTTTTCTGGTGTTTTTTTCTTTCCACCTCTCTTTGATAGCTTTGTTTATGCTAATCTCAGGCCAAAAGGATCCCCCTTGTTATATATCCATAGGACATTTTAACATAGTGGGCCTCCGACTGTCTACTGCTACCTATATGCTCTCCTGCTATCCAAATATAGATATAAAATAGACCTGTGTGCCATTTTTTTTGCCATTTCACTAGAACTTCTCTTCATACCCAGGCTACACTGCTTCTTTTTCTGCAGTGTATTTGGAATTGTGAAGCATGTAGTCCTTGAATGGACACCACTCATTACCTAGTAGCTGTAGGAGTGGATCAGAGGATGTGACCAGTTATCACTGAAGTCTCTAAATCTATATTATGAATATTTCCATGACTTAATGCCCACTAGATTTAGTCTGATTCTTTAGAGTGAATGTTGCCACAGAGACAGAAGGAGTAATACTTGATTAGAATATTTGTGTTTACACTAGATTTGAAAAGTATTGAATGTGACCTTGCAACAGAGTTTATGGTTTGGTTTCCTCCCAAAGCACTCTTGTGTGCAACTCAGCAGTCTCATCATGTAGTGTGAATCACTCCACATCTGAACCAACTGCAAGTGTGGTTGATGAGAGAGGGATCAGTTCACTAAAAACCATACTACTGTTCTCTGATGAAGTGTTGATGTATGTGTAGACTATGCCCATCAAGAAAGAGCAGTCTGGTGACTAGGATGCTAAATGGAGATGTGGGTTGCCTAATTTCACAGTTGTGCCACAACTAGCATTCTGCATAACCCTTGGAAGGCATTGGCATTGTCTTAAGTTGTCCACTTGTAAGTGATACTCCCCATTGATGTGGCAACATATGAAAGATTAAGAAGAAAGCATTACAGTGGTAATAAGTGGACTTAAATAGAAAGAAAAGGTCATAGAAGTCTGAGGCCTAGAAACTAACACACAAAAGAAAATTATATATTACCCACAAATCTCGCAAAGTAAATAAATACCATAAACCTGAATAGACTTCATCTCTATAATGTACTTGTTGAAAGGCCGTATCTCCTACAGTGTGGACCTCGGACTTGATTTACATGAAGGACATGGCAATTTTAAAATCACCCTTAGATTAAAAAAAAATAAATATTTGAGCATGTTTATATCAATGGACATGTTTTAAAGGCCCAAATAATACCAGTTCCTGCTGCCACTAGCACAGCTAAAGTTTTACATCTAATTGTCTGTACAGTAGTGATGAAGTAACTCAACCGGAACAGCTGCAGGGCAGCTTCATCAGCACTATTGGGGCCCACTGGCTTTTCATCCATCTCTGTGCATGCTAGCTTCACTTCTGTGTAGCACTGTGCTGACTTGTTTGTTTCCTTTTATTTGCTGTTGATTTCAACTGTGAATAGGGTTTGATGGATGACAGGAGTTTTGCAATAAAGAGGACCAAATAATACAACAGGAACAAAGCTGAGCTAACAGTCTCTTTCCTTAAGAGATGTATTCACACAGACTTGGGAGACAAATCAAGCTGCAGACAATTAGAAGGAATCTGGGCTCTCACCAGCATCAGCCAGGTGAGAGAGGAACAGGTGTTATCAAGACAGAAAAGATGAAATTTGACTAAGAGTCAGTTGTCCAGTTGCTGGTGATGTATTTCGCAGTCAATGTGTAGAATATGGCTGAAAAATAGAGGTACTGATGAAGTATCTGGAAAACTGCTGTGCACACCCACTCATTGCTCTTATCAAACAAGGGGAGACTTTAGCAATTTGTTTCCGAATCACAGATCTTCATGATCAGCACTGTGACCATGGGGAAGCACCTCTGATTTGGTTAGCAGTGACCTGGGGGCAGTACACTCATCTCAAGGGTCCTTGCTCCATCAAACTCAGTCTGTCAAATCCTTTGGGTTTCTGCTCTACCTTCATAGAAGCTACACAGAGAAAGTAAACTTTAAGGTGCAATTCAGCTACTGAGGTATGTCAACTTTCTGCAGTACCCAAAACCCTCTTAGAAAATCCTTCACAAATGAAAAACTTAGCCAGAAACTACAGACATAGGGTCTTAGTTTTGATATTTGTTTTAGCAACAGAGTGCTCTGTGTTTTCAGCATACAGACTCCATTGCTGTGTTGTTAAGCTGGTGGGAAACAACTCCAAGCCTTTTCCACACAGCCATTAACACTGTATCCATCTGAAACCTGGCAGCCTACATCCTCTTGCCAAAGAAACTGGTGCATTAAAGGGCCAAGTTGTAGCATAAGAGGAGCTGTAGCACAAAGATTTGTTTCCTTGGAGGAAAAGGCCGATAAAGCACTTAAGGGTATTCACCAGGAAAATTAAATCAATCCTTCTTCATTTCTCACAAGATAGTAATTTTTATCTGGCCTAATCAACTGTTCGCTTTCATGCAGCTGGAACAGTTTAAGACTTATTATTCTCTTTCACTGAGACAGGTTTCTTGTGGGAGCAATTCTAGTCCTTTTCACTGCCAAAAGGATACATTACTGCTACCAGTTTGGCCCTCTCTCCCTGCTGCAGGGTGCTCACATCCCAGGTCTACTGGCTAGTCTGCTGCTCACCAGAGTGACTCCTGCCCTGTTCAGACAGGATGGAAACAGGTCAGCTCCAACCACATAAATCCTGGATCATCACTAAACTGGCCCACTTGGTCTTGAATAGGCCAAGGCAGCAATTATTAGAGCAACTGTTTTCACTTGCCTTGAATTACAGGAATCCTTGCTGTTTCTCAGTCTGCTTTCTCTCACCTACATAAGACTTGTCATTAAAAATGAAAGGCAAACTACATCCTCCTGTTGATATCTTGGCAGTGCCCAACTGAGCCAGCAGACAGATGCCACATTACACTACAAAGTAGAGTTTGTCACCAATTATTCTTGTCATTCAGACAAATAAAATCCTCAAAGGAGAGGGAGAGAGAAAAAAGAGACACAGTTTACGAAAAAAAGACCTTTCAGCAAGAGTGCTGACGTTTCTTTATTGAACCACTAAATGGATTGGTGGTTTCATGGTGTTCAGATTGGGAGAGGTCACATATCTGCAGAAAGAAAAAGGCATAACTTAAGAGGTGAAGAAAACCGCTCATATCTGGTTTCTGCACTTACTTTTCTTTAATTAATACTACATTTAGGCATTGTATCCTTGCTGGATCTTTAAATGATACCAAGGAAACTTTCTTACCCTTTAAAAAATGTTTTGAAGGCTCGCCTCTAAGAGTTAAGAAAATATTTTAGTCTTAGTTTCCATAGAATTTTCAGTCTATTGCAGAGAGTGCTGTAGATGCCCCTTCTCTTGTGATGCAAGTACCTCTCTGATAGCAATTGTCTTAAGTACACTAGCTCATATAATGTGTTTTTCTGCATCTGATAATCGTGTTATTCACAGGTGTGGATGCACAGGTTATAGAACTAATGGCACAAATCTCTTTTGCTAGTTGGCTTTTCTTTTCAAAATGATTGTTTTTTTCATCTTTCACACTGTGATGTATTTTGTGCTTAAATACATATAAGACAAAATAGAAATAAGACAAAAATCTCCCTAATAGGGCTAGTAGGAGGAAAGTCACACCTATTTATGCCCCAATTAAACTTCCATTGGTGGTTGCAGATCTCCATCACTGAGATGGATTATCTCTCTCCAACTCTGTCAGGCCTTCAGGAGTGATTTGAATTAGCCCAGTCTAGCAATATTCTTGACATGGCTTTTGAATGTTTCAGTTGTGTGGGAAGAGATAGCAGCTTGAGAGGCCAGTTATAGATTCAGCCATTTACTAGAATGTCATACCATACCAGTCTCAAACTTCGTCCTTTATTTGTTTTAACAACGAATTTCTACCTACCAACATCATTTCTGGTGACCAGCAGTGATTAACTAATGTTGATTCTGACTGTGTGTGTATTTACTCTCAGATTTAACTCTGTGGTCAAAATCCTTTTAACAGTTAATTGTAGTACCATAAAATAGCTGCAAGTGTGCAATGAAGTTCACAATTTCTGCTATGAAGCAATCAAAATGCCCTCAGAACCATAATCTACATATATTTTGGAATGAAACTTTAAGTATAGGCCAGCCCTAAAGTTAAAGCTATTCTAAGAGAATGAGATTGCAATGTTACTTAGAAAATAGCTTCCAGTCCCAGCAATCTTTTTGACAGTGAACAGCTTTCGATGGAAGAAAGAGAGAACCATTAGTTTTTGATAGAAAAAATGTCTGCAGGAAATAAGCTAAAACTCTGACATGAATTGTGAGGTTCATGCCTCCCTCAGGGGAAAACCTGTGAATTTTGCTTCTTTCATTTGTAATAATTTACCTTGGAGTACATTCTCTTATTGGAATTACTAGATAAGAAGGGTGTTCTTATATCATTAAAAGATAGCCTCCTAACTTTGTCTAGAGTTAGTTCCTGTATGTCACAGCAGTGCAGACAAATGACAAATTCATTGTCTTGCACAAGGGTTTAAAAATAGCAGACAACTCCTTGAATGAGTAGGGAAGCACAAGTGATTAATCCAAATTCTTTTTCAATCATGACATCTTAAGCCTAAATACAAGAAAGAAAGCAGAAGGTAGCAGAAAGATTATCTGCTACTGATAACCATTCTCTATGAGGAGAAAGAAAAGCCATCACTTACAGAAACAGCACTGAAAGGCCATGTCTGTAATGCAGTGAAGGAGACAAACAGCTTGTGGTGTTCATCTCACTGCACCTGCATAAAGGATTTCTTGGGCCCAAGAAATGCATGTGTGTAAATGCATGTGTGTAAATACCAGGAAGATGAGCTTCTAACCCTCTCAGCAGAGTCAACAGAAAGGACTGCAACAGCTATGTCCAATTGCCTTAACTGCTAAGTCAGACAGTTTATCTCCTCTCTTCATCATATTGATCTTGGCCACACTGATGCAGACAAGGCATATCTTTATGACCCCTTCTGTTACCTGAATTAGACATGCAATTGCATGTACCAACAGTTGGGAATGCTACCTATGTACACAGAAGATGCTGTGGAAGCATCTCCAAAAGTCAAAAGTGGCATGTGTGCAGTTAAACCTACTTTCCTCTTAATTTGTCGTTTCCTCTGACATTTAACAGCAGACAGGACATTTCCTACTAGTGGATACCACTACTGAAGTAAATGTCTGTGCCTTTGCAATGCACCTCGTGGAACTAGGAGGAAATCAATCTCCATTTTTCAGCTGTGTCTTTAGATGATTTTCCAATTATGTTTATCTGCTTTTTGCTGTGGTGAGAAACCAGTCTGACTGAAGATGGTGAAGCCTTATATGTGTCAGATGGCGTTACTGCAAAGGAGGTGGGACAATCATACTCTGCTGACATTTAGCTGCAGGTAATAGAGTGCATATGAGAGGAACTACTGCTATCAATTTTCCTCTCATACCTCACAGTCACCTTCTTAAGAGGTGACATTTTGGTTTGCATCTGGTTTGCATCTGGAGATCTGACAAAAATATCAGGGTCACTGAAGGTGCACTACAAATGATAGAACTGTATTCCTACCTGTGGATTTAGGAATAAACAGATATAGCTTATTCTGAACAGCCACCTCCTGTGCTCCTAAAAGAAGCTATATTACAAGATTTTCACAGGTAATCCGGGAGTTAAACAAATAAGACCCTGAAGAAGTAATTCAGTCCTTGACAAGGCAACAGCAAAACTCCTGAGTACACTGAGAGTGGGCTTGTGTGCCCAATTAGATTGTCATGAGTAAGGGCCAGACAGCAATGAGGCAGACATAACCCAGACTGACTGTGATCTGGTCTAAGGTTTGATCCCCAGTTTTGCATACTTTTGCATTAAGATTGTGCTGTCAGTTGCTTTGAAGAAATATTCAATTTTTCTGTCAGAAAAATCTCTATTAATACTTTATTGCAAAGTCAAAACTGTCAGTTTTGCTTGGTAGAAAATGGTATTAATGCCTTGTCCCTATCTTCTGTTGTGATAAAGAGTAGTGTGCCAGGTATGAAAGAATCCATCTCAATCCTACAGTTGTACTAGACACATGCTAGTGCAAATCCTGTAAATTCTGCAATGGTAGAGTCAAATCTTACTTGACATGGCACATGAGAGTTGAAAGGTGCAGGCAAACTGGTGTTTTTATGGCATGAGCCATGACAATGCTGGAAAGCTACATAATCCAGGGGAGCGTACCCTTTCATGCCAGATATTGAGTTCACCTGAAGTTGAGGGTAGATCTGCTATCTGCAAGAAGACATTCAGACCACTGAACAGGGTTAGTAACTGTGTAGTCAAATTAAAATCACTGCTTGATGTAAGGTTAATGTAATCTGGCTTTTGACAAAAGGACACCACAGATAAGATCCAGACATTTAAGGATGAAGACACCTGTCTTCACCTAAACTTAGCTGTGCTGCATGGTAATCATTTTCAGTCATTTCAAAGGGAGTACTTATAGGGTAAGTTACTGCTCAATTAGAGAAGATGCATCAGCCTCTGGCCTCTGTGGATAATCTTAGAAAATTATATATAATTGGGAAAAATTATCATGTTTGCTTTCAAAGTACTATTTGTTTTCCAAAAAAAGCAAACTGTCAGGCAAACATAATACCCAGATATGATATAAACTCCTCAGTTTTTCACATATCACCTCCCCCTTTAAAATGGTAGTGAAATGTTTCATTTTCTAGCCACAACATTCAAAAGAGGCATGACTTGCTGGTCAAAACTCCAGTGATGTTTCTTATTAAAGCCATGTGCTTTAGAGAGTTCAATAAAGGATTGCTTGGCTTCCTAATAGAGGAAGAGATCAAGTGCTTTGAAAGGAAAAGCCAAATTAAAAAGAAAATTAATTATGATTTTGGTTTCATGATGTTAGTCTATGTTGTTCACATAAAAGGTTTAATATTTAAGGACAGATCACAAGTTAATGTACAATGTCAAATGATGTCCTATCCATCATCTTCCAGACAGTACTTAGGGCGTTATGAGAAGTATTTAAACAAGCAACATTTCATGAGTACTTTTTGAGTCGTGCTGCACAGAGATGGGCTAACAGGATAAAGACTGTCCCATGCTTTGAGAACTCATGTAAAGATAGCATCCAGAAACTTAAAGCCTACATTCTGTCTGGGAGTCACTCCAAACCTCCACATTAGTAAACATGATGGGAAATTAAAGAGGTGCTTTCTCTTTGCACTTCCTAAAAGAGCACAGGCCAGTCATGCATTCCTCTCTCAGCTCTTCAAAGTCACAACATGTGCTCCTTAAAACATGCCCTGCTGATGCAATGCAAAAACTCTGACTCTTGTGTCTGTGGTATGCTAAACATGGCTCTTCAAGGGTAGAACAAACAGCTACAGCACAATCCAAAGTCAATAAGAAAATGCTGGTTGACTTCTGCAGGCTTGTGGAAATTATCAACTCTGCTCTACGTGTTCTCTCTCAGCTGTTTATCTGTCCTGTGACACGCATTGTCTAAATTTCAAATTAAAAACATTACTGAGGCAATGAAAGTCTTTAAGCACTTGCATTCTACAATGCATCAAAGAACAGCTAAGGCTAATGCTTTGCTTTTGATAGCTGTGCTTGGATTCAACTTTTTGGAGCCCACTTACTTTAATTTACAGCACCCTCATTACCTGCTGGGGCAGAAGTCACATACAAGGCAGTCTCATGATGTGAGAGGTTTCCCTGTCTGATGAGACAGTCCATCTGTGCAGGCTGCACCAAAGTGGAAGCTGATGCATGGACAGTATATGTGACCGTGGAGTTTTTGTGGAGCTTGAGTCCTGAGCCTAGCTGGGAGCATGCTAAAGCTGTAATAACCAAAACTGACCTCCTTTTAAGATGTAGCATCTCCCTTTAGCTGTGCTATTTATTTGGTTCCCTCCGTTCCTCTTTAGCATTCCTTAGCATGAACATAGAATAGTGTTGATTCAGTAAAGTGTCTTCCTGAGAGAATTAGCTACCCTCTTGAGAAAATAAGCAGTGCAGAGCCTGTACCAGTGTAGCAATAAACATTTTTCGCAGCTCTCATCTTGACAATAAACCCATAATACTAGTGGAACAGAGCATGAAGAAAGCATAAAATTACATCAAGTTTTCAATTAACTTTCATATTACCTGTAACTCAAATACTTATTGCTTCTGTGCTACAGTTAATACTTGCTTTTATAAGATTTTAAAATAACATTTTAAAGAGGCAGCCTGTCCTGTAGAGAGATTCCAGCTCTGAAAACAAAGAGCAGGAAATTTCAGAGGTTTCAGGGTAAGCACCCAAATGTCAGACTGCTCTAAACCATTCCTGTTGAAATTTAGCAAGCTAAGTTTCTTGTGAGATTTCTAGAAACTAGAAATGTATTAGAAAGCCTCTTTTTGAAAGAACTACTGTGCTTTCAGGTCAAGTCTTGCCTGGAACATGAAATTGTTGAGATATAATGAATAGAGAAGAGGTGTAGGTTCCTCCCCCCCTTTTTCATTCTCTTTAAATGATAATCAAATTTCTTGATCCTCAGCAGCTCTCAATTTGCGAATAGTTCAGTCTAAGTTCAGTTTGTAGCTGCTTCTTCCTTTATTCAGACTATTCAAATATTCTCTTCACAATGTGCACCAAGTAACAGATAAAAGTAACTGTCATGCTCAATTTATTTTAATAGTGTGGGTAGGTTGCTTGGATTTTCCACACTTCTGTTTTCTTAGAACAGCAGTGAGTCTTCTGGTTCAGTAAAAGACAGTTTCTAAGAACAGAAGAAATGCCTCACTGGACTGGAAAAATTGTCTTTAACAGCAGCAGGAAGAGACTTCATACAAGGAGAATCCCTGTGCCAGTCTGTATCCCTTGTACTTCCTCCAGCATCACAATCACTAGATTAGGAATGTCACTGAACACATTTCTATCTTGTCCCTTTAATATGTTTTCTGAAACTGTTAGCCCTTAGTTTGTTAACATGGAGACGTTTGTCTGGTTTTTTTTGTGTTTTGTTTGGTTGGTTTTTCATTCTGCATAACACCATCACCATCTACATGGTATCTGAACTACCATATTTAGCACTACCAGTTCAAAAAACTCTAAGGAGAATAGACATTTTGAACATCTAAGATATGACTGTAAAGAGATTGAATGCTTAGGAATACAAACATTCTTAGTCTGAATTTCAGACCACCTTAAAAGAACCTCTCATAGTATCCAGAGGCAGAGGCAGTCAGTGTAGTCATAACTTTCAGGAATTTTAGCCTCTAGCAATGTTTGTTGCAGAGAAAGGATCAGCAGAATAGGTTCACACTCACTACGGACACCCTATTTAATAAGGAATTAGGTTAGCAAAGAAAGACAGATGGCAAGAGCAGACAAGACAGTTTGAGACCTAAGGCCTAATTCAGCTCTGACACAGCTAAGCTGAATGGCCATTGAAGTCAACGACATGTTTACATGTTTGTATCAGGGCTGAATGTTCCCCTCTGTTTAGCAGAAAGAGCTGAATAGTTGACTTCAGATAGATGTTTGGGGTTGTTTTGCTTTTTTTTTTTTTTTTTGAAAAGCAAGTATGGTCATATGAAATTGTTGATGCTATCCCAAAGCTTAGACTTTAAAACCCAACAGGATGTTTCCTGCATAATGCAAATGCAGTTGAAAAACAGTGCCTGGCCTAGGGCTTTGTATATACATAATGGAAACTAACAGATGGGGACATAAGCAGAGGCTTGTTCAGTGCAACCTTAGTTTAATGGGACTATGAACCCTTGTTCCCTGAATCTGAGGTAGGTCTTTTTTTGAGTTTCTACAAGAGCTGCTGCTGAGCACCCAGCTCTTCTTAGAGTTATACTAGGAAGCGTATTCATTCTCTAAGCGAACATTCGGAGAAGAAGCACTGGAAGCTCGCATTTCACTGTTCCTCCTTTTTCCTTCTGTCTAGGGGCCTTCAGCTGTAGAGAATCTGAGAAACAATGCTGGGAGACTAAAGAGTTACCAAATAGTCTCCCTTTGCCTTTTCCTTTCTAATGGGTCAGTTCCAATAGCTCCTGGTTTGTATTTTTTTATTAAAATAAATTAAAATTAAATGAAAAGATATATCTTATCCTAGGAAAATGGGATAATACTTTGTGTATGCTGCTATGTAAGTACATCTCTGGCTAATGTGGTTTAAGGCATATTGATTCCCCTGTGTGCCTTTGCTCAGGGTGCTTCTGCTAAAAATCAGTGACTTGGGTGATTGTTACTGGAAAACTGTACATTAGTTGAGACTGAGTTACCAAAATGTTGCAGAAATTTGGAAAAGCAAAGAAAAAGAGGACAGAAGACAAAACACTTGTGTTCTTGTGGTTTTGGTTTTTTCTTTCTATCCTTCAGAAACATCATCAGAACACTGCTTATGCAAGGAAGCAGTAAAAGATGCCTCTCTAATGGGAACAGTCATGTTTCTGTTATGTAATGCCATGGCATTTCCCCCCATCCTCTACTAGTGCATCAGCACAAAGACAGTCATAAAACAATGGCAGGTAATTTTTCTTTGGCTTTGGGTTAGCATACCCTGCAAAACAGCCTGGTCTATTAAATAATGAGAACTGCCTCTGTACCTAGCAGCTCTCAATGCCAATGATACACATTTACACAGCAGCAGAAGCTTTCCTCACGATGGTTGCTGGGTCATTGCTAGACAAAATGTTTGCTGAGGGGATACATCAGCAATAATTGTATATACAGGAGGTTTGGGGTCTGTAGTTGTTCCCACCCTGGGCACTGAAGCACACTGTGGGTGAACAAGTTTTTAACAGGGGTCCTTGAAGGTGAGAAACAGAGTTACCCACCTGGTAGCTCTTCTGTTCATCACTTGTCCTCTGTGCATGCATGGTAACAGTGAAGAGACACATTGGCATTAGAAAATGATTTTATCTGAGGAATTGGTTCAGCTACCACATTGTAGGAAGCCACTTTATTTTCTCCTGTCTTAGTTCCTTATTTTTCAGATGACAGTGGTAGCACTTCTCTGCCTTAATGGGATGCCGTTGTCTTAAAAGACACATAACATGCTAAAATACAGCTTACAGCATCTTTTGCACTTTAGTTGTTAAAGACCACTTCCATTCGATTCTTCACCTACTGCCTGGAAATAATGAGGGATATTCCACAAATACTTAGGTTATTTGATACTTTAGTAAAATCAAGTGTACCAGGTCAGTTGCACAAGGCACACATGCTATTGTGCAAGATTCTATCACTTTGCTCTTAAGTTATTAAGTTGCCATTAAACTATGTTCGATTCTTAAGAGAGGCCTAACTTTACACTAGGTCAGCTTCCAAGCCAGGACTCATTTGTATAACCATTTTGGATTTATCAATGTGTCCAAAAACAAGAATTATAGTCTGTCAGAACTACATATTATTTCCAAAATGTGGTCACTTCCATTATAGTAATAGCTTTTGATTAAACAGTTTCTGGGAACAGTTCTTATGTTTTTATTTGCCCTATAACCCCTCCAGTTCACTTTTACCAGCAGCTCTACTATGTCTAATATATCACCCCCTCATTCCTCATCTATTTTGCTAGATGTTAATCTTGATTAATTTAAATCTATATACCTTGTAGTTCAGACTGCATTGCCCTCTGTCTTACTGATACATTAATTCATAGTACTGTACAAACGACAGTTTTGATTCGATGGAAAAGAGAAACTGTTAAAGAAGAACTACTTGTATTGAACCACATAGCCTTGCTGGCAATCAGAATTAATTTAAATGTCCTTACAACTTTTCTTTAGACAATTTGTATTTTCAGAAGCTTTGGAGTTTGAGGTTGCTAATCTCAAAGCTAGGCATGACAGATGTCACTGCAAAATCTTAAAGGTGGGTCAAGGAGTCACATGGGCTAAAGTCTACATACGCAGCATTTTAAGATGTAAACAAATGCCAAGTAATGTTTTCTGCATACCTACTGTAGGCTCTCCCTCATGACTGAGTTGGAAGTTCTTTTTTCTTAATATGTCTTACATAAATATTTGATATGCAGACTGAACTCTCATATCTCTTTAATAGGGGAAAGGGATTGACTATGCTGACTGTATTAATGGAATTAAAAATACTTTTTTACACTGGGAAACTTTACAGGATATTCAGGAACTTCTGGCAACAGAATAGACTTTTCTTTTAAACTTAACTTCATGGAAAGCCAGTATATGTAATACTAGTATATAGATTTAAATTTATGGCTTATGTAAAGTAGTGCATCCTTCCATGTACATTTTTTTAGGATCCGGGCCTACAAAGATTTACACACAGTTTCATTGTGTATCCTGGTCCCAAGAAATCAGAAACAAGACTCCCTTTGATTGCACTGGAGCCAGGATTCCAGCTGTTGCTTTCCGAGCAGGCAGTACAGCGGAGCTGAATGTTTACCACATTTTTGTAAGATGTAGAGTCTGAGGCCAGACACCAGAACTGATTGCCCTATTCTTGCCATATTGTAGGATACTTGTGATTTATTGCCAACAACAACAACAACAACAAAAAAGTGAATCCTGTCTCAGTAAGCTTGAGATTTGATAAATTTGAAAAACCCAGAGGCAAATACTAACAAAATAATACACTTCTTGGAATTAATACCAAATATTTTTTTATAAACTCAAGACTGTATTTGTTGTGTCAGGAGTGAGGGATGTTGTCAGCTCATACATGAACACACATGCACACCCACATTCAGAATTTATACAAGTATAAAACCATTCATGACTATGAGGTCTGTGGTCAAGCTCAGCTCAGTCCTGAGTCCATAGTAAAGCCAATGTAATCTTTGAGATTGACTGAAGCCTTCAAGACAGAATTCACAAGGGCTGCTACAGCAACAATATTCCACAGAGAGGTTATTTTTAAACCTAAACAGCAAATGAGAGGGAAGTTCACATCTGGAGGCCTGGACTTGCTCATTTTTATTCTGGCTTTAGCTAACCTTTCAAGTCTGAGAATTTGTTGAGGTTGAGTTTGGATGTTATATGTTTGAACTTAATGTTATGGAGACATTTCATCTTTGTCCACAAGTCTGGTTAATAGTGGGTATGATGTGGATATAATGCTCTTTACAGCACAGCCCTGCACAAATTACACTAATGGATCCACACCAAACCACAGGTGCTGGCCCACTCATTTTCTAGGGAAGCCTGGACCTAGGTCCATCTGTAAATCATAGGGCTGTCTGTCACCCTTGTGCAAAACCTGTACTTTGCCTAGCCCTGAAGTTTTGGGTTGACACAGCTCCTGATCTTTGTGGCCTACGCTTCTCTCTGCTCTGAATTACGAGGACAGCAGACCTGTGCTTGGGCTGTGGTAGTTCTGACTTGGAAGGCTTGCAGTGGAGTGCAGCACAAAACAAAAAATGATCAAAAGTAAGCTTTTCTATGTGTTCCCCAGGTTTACTTTTACCTGTTGAATTATTGTAGACTAGATGATGTGTTGGTTGCTGTCAAGAAATAAAGACACTGATTTGTAACTGGTATGATGACTTCCTGATGGACCCTCTAGGTAGGCTTGAGCCTAGACCCCACGTTCAGCATGAGTGCTGTGAAGATTTTGTCTATCTGCTATTTATTGTGCTGCCTGGTGCTTCCCTATCTTCTCAGACTGGGAAAAAGCTGCAAATATTCCTCTTTTTCTGTTCTCACTGGACTCTCTTACACCAGTAGGTCTGTTTGCTCCTTGACTGACTTGCCTTCAACTTAGGTGAGCTGGGAGCTGTCTGCCATGCCTTGCCCAATGAGACACTTTTCTGTCTTTGTCTGACCCCCACTGCAAGAGCCAGAGTTGAACTACAAAAAAAATCACCCATCTTACCACCTGCTGGGGAGTACTGATGCCACTTTGCTTCAATAGAGACAGAATCCTGTTCCCTGCCAGTGCCAGGGACAATTTTCTAACAATCTTCTTCATACACAAGGGCCCTGAATTATCTTGTAGTAATATCAACACTTAAAAAGCACCATGTGTATATGGACAGAGAGTGCTAGTTTACCTCTACCAAAACACATAGATTTTATTCAAAAAAGCATTTCCTTTTAAGGACAAAATTAATTGAATGGAGCTAACATCTCTGACTTGGTGACTCTGTTATATTCAGATTAATTATTCATACTGAGAAAGGCAGAAGCCACCAAACTACTTTACAGCCTGAGGGAGATAGCCTCTATAAACAGTAATAAATGCTCACATCGCTATCTTAACACAAACAGTGTCTCCACCTGAAAAAATACACAGCAGGTGTGTTGAGGGAGAGAGCTCAGGTGACTTGAGTGAGGGGTGCAGAGACCAATGGCTTTGAGCAGTGATGAGATCTGCAGTTTCTGGCTTCAACGCTGTTTTCTACTCTCTGATTGCTTCTTACCTCTGAGTCCTCTCTAGGGGGCTAGGGGATTTACGAGACATTTTTATACTAAGATCTTTCTGGCAGAAACATCTTATATTCTTACCTAAGTCTTTACTACCAGATTTGGGTTTTCCTTACTTTGTGCAGTAAGAAAGGGAAAATTTATTTTGAGGTCAGACACTACATTTGGATTGAAGTCCCTTTTCCTGCAAACATTAGTATTGTCTAAGGCTTTCAAGATGCACACATGGCACTGGGAGAGTAATTTGTACCCAGGGGAGGATGAGTCCTCTAGCAGCAATTCCTCCCATCAGTTGTTTGTTTTTTTCTGGAGAAAAGTTTACCTAGAAAAAAGTTTCTTGAGAAACTTTTGCATCTGTCAAACAGTGTGCTAGTCTTCATGTGCACGGCAATGGATGCCAGACCAAAGTTTTCCTTTCTGGTAGCATCAAGCTGGGTCAGAATGCTCCCCACTTCGGAGATATTCATGTGGTGCATTAATACTCAAATGAGTGTTGTGCAAATATGTGTGCAGCTAAAGTGAAAGAAGCAGCGGACAGAAGAGAAGGGAAAATCAGAGAGCTGCTCACAGTCAGCAATCACAGGAGCATCATCCAGTACTTAAAATGTACAGCTGTGGGTCTCTTGCCCACAGCTAGCTCTTCATTATTAGACACAAAACTTGAAATTGTAATGTCAGCCCTACGGGCTTCATGTAGGAGTGCTGTGCTGGGTGGAGCCAAGGGAAATTTCCCTTTGACTCTGAACAGCAAAGTTTCTGCAAAAAAATGAGCTCTAAGAGAATGAAATCCACTAATTCCACTAATAATTTCGTATAGAAAAGTTGACGGGAATGTTCTGGTAATGTCATAGCAATAATTTTATTCCATATGAGATACTGTTGTAGGTTGTTTTACAAAACTGCATTTTGTAGAATGATTTGCATTGGAAAGAACCTTAAAGATCATCTAGTTCCAACCCCCCTGCCATGGGCAGGAACACCCCCACTAGACCAGTTTGCCCAAAAGCCCCACCCAACCTGGCTTCGAACACTGCTGGGGATGGAGCATCCACAGCTTCTCTGGGCAACCTGTGCCAGTGTCTCACCACCCCCACAGTAAAGAATTTCTTCTGTTTAACTAACCTAAATTACCATTCTTTCACCGTGAACCCATTTCATCACTATCTTGCTCTCAGCCTGGCACTGTTTAACAATCCTGTTCTCCAAAAATGGTGTTTTCTTTACAGGATGGCTCATCTGTGGGAGTCTTCTGCTCTTTCCAGTTATCTTGGGCTTTGTGAAGAAGTCTCTAATGAAATTAGATGATACAAGCAGATCCACAGAAATAAATTTGGCTACGCATGTTATTAAATTCAAATACATGGCTAGTTCTTTTCTGTTATGGCAGAAAATGTCATTCCTGGGGATTCAAAGACTTGTACAAGGGTTAAATTTTCCTCCAACATATCTTTTACAGGTCTGCTCTCTGAAAGTATCCTTTACTTGTTACTGCACGTTTTTTCTTACCGATTTGAGCAACACGGTTTTCAGCAACCTGTATCACAATAATTCAGTAACCTAACTGCTTAATATTGGAAAAGCTTATTAGCTTTTCTATAAACTCTGGCCAAACTTTTCTTGACATAATTGTACATAGTTGAAAATAACTAAATATGTAAGACGAAAATTAAGGCTGGAACTTGGGTGGGGAGTTAAGTGCTTTTAGAGTGAATAATATTGGAATACACCAACACCAGGTACCCCTGGCAGTGTAACTGGAGTGTCAACCCCCATTTGCTGCTGCAAGGAGATTTGCTATTTGAAGTTCTGCCCACAGCAGAGCCCTTCCTGAAGAGATCTTGCTTGTGTGCCACTTATTTTCTTTATAAAAGACAAAACAGTTGCTTCTCAGGTGCTGATAGTGACAGGTAGTACACTTCAGAGTAAGGTGGGTATGCTTTCTTTGGTATCAGCATCAGAGCCTGTGTTCTCCTTCCTGATTTTCTCTTTCTGGGACGGGTTATTTACATCTTGAAATCTCTCTGGCAGTCAGGGACCTATCTTTAAAAATATTATTGCAGCAGAGAGGATTTTTCAAACTAATTTCAATACTTTCCTTTATTTCTAGTGCCGAGTGACAAAAGTCTGCTCTGACTTTCCACACAGACCCTCTGAGTTCAGTGGGGTTTGGGGTTCTGACCCAGGAAGCACATGCGGCTTTTTTTCTAAGGGGCTTTGTGGCCCTGCTTAAAGTATTTGCAACTCTTAGGCTGGCAAAGTTGTCCTTTGAATCAAACTGAATTTAATTCCTTTTAGTCTATGGATTAAAGGAGGACTCTTCTTGATGTTGGATGAGAGCAAAGAGTTACCTTCCTTTTATTTTCACTTTCAATTAGAACTTTTAAATACCCTGAACATTGTCTACAGCTTTAAGCCCCAATGTTTCCTCTGTAGGACTTGTAATTTGTGAAGAAAATGGAGACAGGCAGGCTACAGCCTCTGTGGTAGGTCCTGGACTTGTTTATATTTGTCAGATGTTTGGCACATTGTGAAGATAAATCAGTAAATTAATCACAGGATTTCCAGCTTTGTGAACTCTGAATCCTGATGTATAGAATCAGTGAAGAAAATAAACAGTGTGTAATCTTTCAGTAGGTTCTCCATTTGTCTTATTATCATTTCCTCATTGTATTTAACAGTGTTTAAGAATATTGTCTGTAGTCTCCTAAATGCCACAGAAAAGGGGACCCAGAACACCACAGCTTTGCAGGTCTTGTTTATGCAGCTAGAGCAAGTATTGTCCAGTTTTCATCCTTAGCCAGGAATCCCAGAAACTACTGTTTATTTTCCTATTTCTTTTAAATTACAGCAAAGACTCTCCTCAAATTGTTTGACTCCATGAGGTGGAGATTCAAAATGGACCCCAAACAGCACTAGATTTCCAGCACAAGTTGTAGAAGGAAAAACAGAAATTACTTCTCTCATGTTAAGTTAAGGGCTACTTTCTTCCCAGGCTGGTATCTATCTTAGTTAACCCTTCCAGTTTACTAATCCCCTGATAATCTCCAGCTTCTGTAAAAAAAAAAAGGACAAACCAGCAGACTGAAATAGCAGCAATGGAGAATTTCCAGGTGTCAGCCCTATTCTCAGTGTGCAACTGCATGTGGTATTTAACAGATTCATCACTTTACCACATATCACCAGTAACTTAACCATAAACAGTATATAATTGCCTAAGTTGGTTGACAGAAGGAGGGATCTATCTATATTTATGAACCCCTATTTCTGAAACAAAAAAGATGCTGCTAAAACTTAGTCTGTTAAGAAGAAACATCTTATAATGCAACAAAAACTGAGCACCACAACAATCTATTTAAAAAATTGTCAGGCTTAAGTAATCTCATTTGCTTTAAAATTAATTTTATATGTACCACACTCCAGTGAAATATAATGATCAAGACCTGCTGGTCCTTAGCAGTATCCTTCCTTTTAAGCCTCAATGAAATGATGTCTAGAGTTAACTACACCAGCTAAAGTGCAGTACAGTCATTTTAGCATGGGGTTATGCTCAAGTGAATAGATAACCTCTTTCTCAGCAGGGCTGATTAGCTCAACCAACTCTCCCCTGCTCACAGAAGCTACCATATTGCTGCCAGTGTTGAAGCAGACTCATACAGGCCAGAGGAAATCTGTAGCCAGTGATGCATTACATACAATGGAATTACTCAAAAAGGAAGCTGAACTGATTTGTCATGTCTGAGAAAGTGACCCATTTTTGCATACTTCCTTTTTTTCCTCCACCTGTTCTTTTCCCTTTGTTTTCCCACCTACAAGTAACCAAATGTGTTACAGTTACATCCTTTTTTTCCCTAAATCATGGCAAACCAATCATTCCCAGCAAATGCATGATGGCTGTGAATTGCCTATTTTTTTCTGGTTTGGCAGTACTGCTACAAGCAGAATCACTTCAAAAACTGTAGCAGTGAGAAGACATTTTGTGATGCTGCATACCCAGAGTATACCCCACATTCCTGTAATCTTGTGACAGGCACCAGCAGACTCATGACCACAGCTGCACAAGGCAGGGTAGTGCTAATTATCCTAAATTACAGATGTAAAACATATGGAAAAACTTGGACTTAGAGAGGATTTTAGGTAACTGTGCTTCCCATCTAAATCAAGGGGATGATGTCTCTATATACCTCTGTAGATCTGCAGATGAGGGACTTTTCGTGAAGTCATGATGAACCGCACAGAGCAGCAGCAATTGGAAATTATATTTCCCAGGACCTGAACCAACATTTTTATTAATGCTCAGTGGGTCCCCAGAGAGCTTGCTTACTAAAACCAGGAGAAACTGCTGTGTATAAAGCACAGGAGCCAATTCCCTTCTTTCTGAGGCAAATCAGTCCCTAGGTTTGCAGGCCAGTGTCTGAGCAGCAACACAACTCCTCCCTGCCCCATACTTGGAGTGACCTAATCTCTCTCTCAGCCAGCTAATTTTTCCTGCTATTCTTTTCTTTTGAGAAGTTTCCTCCTCCAAGTCTGATATAGCAAACTCTATTACTATAGTTTCTCCTTCCTTGTCTCATCTGAGAAGGTGGTCTCTGTCAACTAGACACTTGTGACAATAAAGCATGCATTTTTTCTATCACAGGTAGATGTGGAAGATGTTTTGCACAGCTGTGCCATATGTTGTGGGTTTGCAAGCTCCCCAGAGAGACTAGCCTGTGTTCCTCCCATGAGTAGTTACAGAGAATTCAAATGTGACTGTGCACAGTGCAGTGGACATCTGAGCAGCGCATGAGAACTGCAAATGGAGGTCTTGGAACAACAAAAACTGTTATTAACTTCTTGACCCTTTTTCATTATTCATTCCTACAGTTATTTGCGTTAAAGGTTTCTTCACGTAACCTCAAGAATATCGTAATGTGAAGTAAGAATTGTTGCAGAGGTGGTATGAGTTTTGAGTCATCGAGGGCAGGTTGGGCGGATCTTGCAGGAAAGTAAGGGGCTGTCTGAAAATGAGCTATTCCATTTCTACTCCCCCAACAAATTCCTGAAACACCTTGAGTATTGAGTACTCAATGCTAAGTAAGCATCTATCTTCCTTCTGTTACCAGAGGGATCCCAAACAATTAAAATAAATGAAAAAAACCCAAAAACCTGAGAGGGATGGCCTCACTTTTTTAAGTCGCTGACCTTCACGGAACCACTGCAGAGGAGTTTCAGAGGACTGCCATGCTATCTCACTGTAAGCATTTTATTAAAAAAAAAAAAAACAAAACCAAAAACAACAAAAGAAACCCCAAACCAAAACAAAAAATCAAAATTAAACTTCCCTCCCCCCCCCCCCAAAATTTCAAAAGGGGAAATGCATGGAAATATTTTGTTTCTGAAAGTTTAGTAACAGCAGTGATATTAAAATTGTCTAGTCTGGTTTTGGTGTCTATTTGGATGACTCAGTTTTGTGCAGTAGAGGAATTATCAGCTGAAAACTTTCTCACGGCTATGAAATAAAATGAGGTGAAATGAAAATAAGAGTATATCACAGGCCATGGTATGCACCAACAGATGGAATATATATCTGATATGTCCAAGTGTCCAAGCACTAAGTTAGATGCACATGATAATGCCCTTGTCAATTCATGGTTTTCACACAGACACTACTGATAACTCAAGTTCATGGTTCATCCTTTTGCCATGTTAACACACATTCTGAATTAGGAAGGTATTTGCAAAAATGAAGAAAGTTATACAATTATGATCACTTCTCTCAACTGCATTCTAGTCCTTTGAAGACTGTAACATACCAGTTCTCCAGGCATTGTCTTCCTGGACAGACAAAATTGACTTTCTGTCACTCAAACACAAGCAGGAAAAAACCAACTTGAAGCCCTATTTACTGCAAAGGCCTCTGCATGTGTGTGTACATATACATTTTATCCGTATGGCTTCTGGGTGAAAGGAGCAGAGGGTGGGTATTTATGTAGCAATGGGCAATTTGTGGTGAGTTTCCTAAATGGCTTAGTTTAAACTGAATTTTTAAACTTCTGAGAAGTTAGCTTATGATGTCAGGCCATGTTATCCACCCTATCATTGTTCTAAGTTCAGGTAAATATAGCATCTTGGGGGAAAAAAACTACAAGAGAATTTTTTTCTTTTATTCCACCCTTACCCCTTCCCCCGAAGTCACACTTTGTCAAGCATCTTCCAGTCCTGATATAGAGTGGACACTGCCTGTGATAAGCCCTGAAAAAAAAATTGCATACTGTTTACTTTGGTAACCTTAAATTATTCAGTGATTATTTATGGGGAATTACATATGCTGTATGGAATACTTCCCTCAGTTAGGAAATAAGTTGACTCGGAAGATACTGCCTTGCTGACCAAACCCAATCTTTTATCTTGTGCAAATATGAAAATATACCATGTGATCTTAGAGCACAGGGTCCAGAATATGCTTGGCAAAATATCATGTGAGAAAGAAAGGAAAAAGAGAAATGAGACAGTAACAGGTACTGAGTTAATATGTATGAAGGATCACATAAAAATAACAGCTGCAGGGCACAGCAATGGAGGAAAGGAAAAAAAAGACCAACTGTGGAGTTAGTATTTTAATTCTTTTAGTGAGAGAGGCAGCTCCAGTGCAGTACGTCCTTGAGATCACACAGTATCTTGAAGAGTGGTAGTTAGAGAGAAACACAGTAAAAAGACACAGAAGTAGGCGCAGTGAAAAGGCAGATTTATTTACTAGTAATACTGTACAGAGAAAAAAAAAGAGAAGCCACAGTTACAGCATGGCTGTTGCTGGCAGTGTTCTTGGTTTTTTATTTTGGTTTTTTTTTGTACTCATTTTTTTAATCTGAAGAGAAAAACATAACCATCAAAAAGTACACTTCAGGTTACAAAGTACAGCAGCTATCCCCAGCAATTCTAATCCAGTGTTAGCACAGCAGTTTTTCCCCAACAAAATGGGATTTTATTTACATTAGCTCACAAAGAAAGTGGGAGACTAAAGCTTAAAAAAAATCTCAACCACAATCTACATTCACCATAAAAGCTGCATTTTACACAACATTTTCTTGAACCCCTATAAAGAGTCATTCTTTGTCTATAGAGTGAACGTAGTTGGGAGAGGAAGAAAACCTTCAGAAATGTGTTCTTTGCCTTTGTCCTGGCCTGCTCTTGGTTGGCTACCTTTGCTGCAGTCAGATTCAGTGGTCACAGGAAAAGCAAAAACTTTCAAATGGATTCATCTCCTGTATCTTCCCCTAAGCAGTTCCTACATTCATACTTGCAAAACAACAGGGACAATATTTGAGACCATCATCACTAAAGCACCGTAATCATAAATACAGGCTGATCTTCACACATCCTCAAGGCTATCCCTAATCTGCACAGTGCTAAGTATGCATTACACTTCCAAGTATGTACTTAGTGTTAGTGGAGCTTAAGCTCCACATTCAATTGGGACTTCATATTGTTGCACAAAACCTTCTTAATTTTTGAGTTTGCCATGATCTGACTGGCATATTATCTATACTGGAGGGATACCAGTAGATTCTTGGAAGCTAATTTTACTGAGAATGCCTTTGCATGATGGATCAGTCTGTGGGGAAGTTCACATTTTCTCCTGGGTCCTTTGCCCTGCCCATAGCAACCTGACATATGGGAGAGTGGCTTGCCTTCTGATGCTGTGCAAGCTGACTTCTGGCAGGCTAGATATGTACCAGGACATATCGAGCTCATATGAGTTTGAGAAGCTTAGCGTGTTCCCAAAGGAATAGTTACAGAGATAGCAGATTTACTTAAATAGCGAGATTTTAATGGAACTCACTGTTTGGGCAACACATAGGATGCCAGATGAATAGATAGGGAGAGTGCTCCTTTAATATCAAATACATTCTAAGAATCTAGGAAAATGCAGGAAAATTTCAAAATCCTGAGGACAGAATACCATCATTTCTTGAGACTCACACCAACAGGCATAAGGTGTTTTTTAACTCCAGTCTCTACTTTCTTCCCCCTCTTTTTTCTAGGAGACCACAAAAGGGTAAGCAGAGGTATAAGGAAAAAAGGATCAGTTGAGCAATAGTGTCCAGAATGAGAGCAAGTACAGAGACAGGGGACAGGCAGTCTGGAGCAGAGGTGTGCAGATGGAAAAATTTTGAAATAAAACTTACACTGTCTCTTTTATGTTTGTTTGTGTGCAGGTATGAAGTTCACCCCCACCATCTCCAGGCAGTGGGTTTTTGAGAGTTCCTGAAGGATGTTTGTCTCCTGTTAAACACAGTCAGCAAGGAGACCATGCTCTAAAACCCTCTCTGCAGAAAAGTGCACCAGTTTCACAACATCGTTAAAAAATCTAACTAAACTAATGAGAAGAGACAGTTAAAGCAGCATAAGCCTTGCCTGTAGCATATTGCTTAAAGACCAGACCCTATACACATTTGTGCATGTGCCTAAATTTCACTTGTCTGGGTCATCCCATTAAATTAAAAAGGGCTACTCGGGTGCTTGATGTTATGCTTATGGGCAAGTCTTTATATCTTACAGACAGGCTGAATAGATATGTAAGGTCTAAATTTTGGTAAAAGTCACTAACATACCAAAGCAAGTTAAAAATCCACAAACATACCCAAACTGGTGAATGTGAGTTACTTAGCTAATTCTAAAAATTAATTAAGTTTGTTTTGGTTTTGGTTTTTTTTCCAATTTCAGAAGTAGATAAATTCTTAAAACAAACCCCTAAATCCACCTTTGAAAAGAATTTGGGAAACAATTGCAAGAAAGCTTTGCAATACAATAGCAGCAAACCCCCACAAAATAAGAGAAGCATTTGCAAACTGAAGGAAGGGACTCAGAATTCTTCACAAGTTTGCCCTTAAGAAAAGTGGTCTGTACTTAATCCATTGGACAGCCTAAGTGGAACCACCACAGGAAAAAAGCTATAGATTTTGCAAGACTGTTTGAACCCATGAAGAAAAAGGCTCACTTTTATAATTGTTAAATTTTAAATACAAGTGGAACATTTTTAAGAACTTCATGCACCCTTGTCACTATTTACAAGCTAAGTTATTATAAGTTTATATTACAAGTTGGATTTATATTCTTTTTGGACTAGGTGACAATCCATTTATATTCCATACTGAATAAATTCAGCCATTTTATACAACTTACTCTTTTACATACAAAAATTACAGTCTATATTTTTGTTGGATATTGTCATAGTCTGCAACTATTAAGCTCAGAACTAAAGTTTACTCTTGCTGCTGAGAAGGCTCATGAAACACCATCTGAGCAAATTCTAAACTTTTCAATAGGCAGAAAGAACTGGTTGAAACTTAATGAGTTCAGAAAAAAAATGAAGAATCCACGTCTCAGCCTGTGGGAAAATCCTCTACTTTGTCCAGATTATTTTGTTCAACCCTTTCCAGTGGCATAATCTCTTGCACTTTGAAATCTAATGTTGGATAAACTATGACAGAGCGAGAAAACATATAGTTCCCTATTTAGCCATACCTCTCTGCTGAAAGTAGGTAGCTATTGCCTACCATGTTGACTTTCTAGGTAAAGAAATTTGTCTAGCTATAGAAAGCATAAGTCCACTTTTTTTTGTAAAACACATTTACTTATTTAGCTGTATTCATAGCAGGTATATTGGATTCTACTTTTCTAACCTGACTCTTCAAAAAGTGTTGAGATCCTTCTTCCTGGAGAAAATTGTGGTTAGGTCTACAAAAGATCCCAAGAAGCTGGGCATTGTCATAAACGTATGAAAAAGTTGAAAGGCTCAATGTCATGGGAAGGATGACATTCCAAAACTCAATACCCATTTAGGGTTTGTCTCTCATTACAAAAATATTTATTCCTTAAAAAAATACACAAATGTAATATACTACATTTTCTATTATATCCCCCCACTTTCCAAGTATACCATTTGGACGTTTGACTAAGTTAAAAGCCAGAACACCTTTTATTTCTCTGGCAACTCTATATGCTATCTTTCTGCTCATATTAGTTTGTGATATCTTAATAATTTTAGGTGTGAAGAATCAGTAGTGAACTTAGGTACAGTGACAGGGGACTAATATATTAGCTATTAGGGAAGTCCCACTAAATGTTTGCTCATGGATACCACTGATGTGGTAGCAATGCTGACTCAGGACCTGATCCTACCAGATGCTAAGCACCATTTTGTTTTGTGTTTTCTCAGAAGCAGAGTTAGCCTCTAGGATTACACCAGCTTGGGCAAACTCAGCAGTGCATGCAGTCTGTACAGGTACATAAGAAGCACCCAAATCATACCCTGTGTTATCATTCATGCCCTGATCTTGCAGACACCTACACACATTCTTCCTGCGAGTAGTCCTGTTGACTGAAACAGGTCTACACACAGCACAATTAGGCATATGCATTTTTGTTTGTAGGACTCGTATGTCTCGTATTGCACCAGTAGAAGCACACTTCATGGAGAAGGGCTTGTGCACACTTCTCTTGCTGGGGATTGAAAGATAATGTTGTGTTTATACAGCTTTGGAATACAGCCTGCATTTTTTGGAAAAAAAAAATAAGGAAATGAAAGCTACAAAAAGAAGAAGGAAACGCAAGAGTGCAAGGCAAACTGTCAAATGGCACATCATACCTACTTTGTCATTCATTTAGATAACATCACAAAGGCAGACCAGAGGAGTTCTGTAAACACATATCATACAGTACATCAGCCATGGGAAATTAAAAAAAGAAAACAACCCTGTAATTCTTTTCTTTCTGTATTGATATTCTAGTAATTGAAAGAGATTGCCTAGCCACTAATCATAGCACTGTGGTTTTCGATTTGTGTTTTTCTTCTGTTTAAAAAAAAAGAAAGAATGGAAGTAAAATGCAGTGGTTTGCAAAAGTAACAGTCCCTGAATGCAAACAAGGGACGACATGGAAAGTGGGTTTATAGAAACTTAGAAAATACAAAATATAAAAAATTTCACAGGTTACTTTTTTCCCAGTCTAGGAAAAAATATACTGAAAAGAGGTTTTTTTCTTTGTTTTTTCTTACAAAAGTTAAGGCGAGCAGTTTGTGGCAAAATGCTATCACTGAACCAGTTCATGACTTTACTTTTTTGTATCCCCTCATGCTGAAACTGAAAATGTACATGTGATGGCATAAGTTAAACAGACGGATTTTGCTTAAAACAGCACAAAAAACCCCATCCCATAATGATCCTTACAAAACTCTCTCTCTGCTTGGTCGTAGAGCAGACCTCTTCCTTTGCTCCTGATTGTGCTTGAATTTCCACAGGCAGCTTCCTATCCAAGGGTGAGGGGAAAACCAACCCCTTCAAAGCCCAAAGCAGCCCTGGAAAAACAGTTTACATTCATCAACCTAGGCTAACGCATCTGAATTCTCCTGTAACTTGGCTGCAGGCTAATGGCTAGAAGGGACAAGATGATGTCCAGGCGTGGCTGCTGCCTTGTGGAGGAGAATGATTGGAGTAAGCGTGTTTCAGATAAGGCCCTGTGATTTCAGACCCATTTGCTCCTATTTCATGTTTTTCCTGACCTCAGATGTGGAACTGCCTTTGACCTGTAAAGACAAACCCTATGCAGACAAACCCCATGCAGACAAACCTTTAGCTTTTCTGGATCTACCGGGGCCTGATAACCATGGAGTTAATGTGAACACATAAAAAAGACTGGCCTTCCTAGGCACTCAATGATAGCTACAAGTACTGAGCAGTAGGTATTTGAGAGGTTTAAGGTTTAAGGCTTGTGCTCTACTTCTAACCACTAAAGGGCCACTTCTGGACTCTCATGTGCCACCATCTCCCCACCATGTTGAGCCTCAGATGGTGCAGTGGTCTCAGACACGTTCTAGTCCCAGCGTCAGCAAGCATCTCCCAAAGCTGGATGCCAAGGGAGTCATCCCCAAACTGCTGAGTCGGTGCTGAACCAGAAGGTTGTCTGACATGGGAGCATATGGCTGAAGTGATGGAGGAACAGAATGGGTTAGGGTAATATGACACCTCAAATTTCCCAAGCAGCAGGCTTTTGAGAAAAAATGTCCATATGGCGAGAGGAGCTGCAGGGGGAAAAAGATCAGGCTGTGAAGACACCATGAGGCCAGGGTGGCTGTGAAGGTGGCATCACACCCAGAGAGGCAGTGGTGAGGAATGAGAGGACTGGCCAGGCCAGGAGGAGATGGCTAGGAGGTTTTTTTCTGAGTGTTCCTGGTGAGGTGAGCAGGCCCCAGAGTGCAAGAACTATTGCAAAGCGTGCCCAGCTCCCATGTAATTCACAGGTAGATCCAAGGCAGAAAGGGCTTCACCCTTTGTGTTGCAGTGCTTTGGGGTCCTAAAATATGCTTGAGGACAGTCTCACTTGGCCACTCCGGGCTTTAAAACTTAGGATCTTGTTTTAAGAAATGTTGAGGTTTGTAAATGTTTAGCATATCTGGGGAAAAAAAAGAAAAAAACTGGAATGCCCCTTCCCCCAAAACCACAACCCAACCAAAAAAAACCCCAAACACAGGCTGCTAGTTTCTAACAAACAGCCACCAGACTTATTGTTGCAATGTGGGGCTCTGTGGCCCTTCCCCTCTTTGATAAAACTTAACCACCTAAGCCTGAGTCAAAGGATAATGTGCAGAGCTTCTCTAGGTGAGTTTGGTCCTTCTCCCATCCAAAAGCCCCCAGGGGGAGGCAAAGGGAGCATATGGAAATCTATTAATTTCTGCCTCTGTAGTAGATACGGAGGCCAGCAAAATTTCTGCAGGTGTCAAAGAGGTGAGGCTGTCTTTTACTACTCCTGGTTTATTTACTACTTGTCTTTTTTTTTTTGTCTGACAGTCACCTGGGTAGTGGTGAGAAGTTTCATTGACCAGCTCCATACTGACAGCTGAGTGACCTAACATGGGAACTACCTTTTGCGTTTTTTGTTTGTGTAGGTTTTCAGTGTGCCTCATATTACCACCACTGTGAACAAGTGTCTTTTTTACTGGCACAGAAAGAAAAGAGTACAGAGCAGGAACTGTGTTTAATTGGATGCTCTGAACTAACAATTAATGCAGTAAAAGCACCATCCAAGAAAGAACAGAAATATCATAGAAACCACCTCAGACTGAAAAGAGGCTTTTTGTTGTTTTCTCTTTCCTTTTTTTTTTTACTTTTTTTTTTTACTTTTTTTTTTTACTTTTTTTTACTTTTTTTTTGCTTGCTGTTAAATGATTTTTAAAGTCTGATAGTTTCAAAGACACTTCAAAATAATCTTCAGTACTTGTTCACACTATCAGAAAATATAAAACCTGATTTTTAATCTCACCTGTGTAGTTATAATTCCAGACTAACTCCAGTAGAGTGAGTTAAGCAAAACTGGTGTAAGACAAGAATCAGGTTCATAATATCTCACCATGAAAAATCTGGCTGCTTTCTCTGTTAGAAGAATCAAAAAGCAAGAAACAAAGAAACATCTACTGACTTTGGATGCCTTCCCCTTTTTACATTTTCATCTGGAGTTGTTTTTAAGAGGCCTGATTTTCAGAGGTCAGATGAAGAATATTGTACTGGAAATCAGGTCTCCTTGAAGTGCCCCACATTAGAAAATGAAGCATCCAAAACCACCAGCAGTTTTTGAAAAAGTTAGTCTCGTGGCTATAGGATCGTCTCCAAAAACATCTGCTGTGACAAAATTCCAGTGGGCCTCCACAGGAATTTTACCTGGACAAGCAGGGCAGGATCAGACCCATTGCCTATCATTATGTAGGAGCACTGAAGGTACACGTTGTGAGAAATTACAGTTCCCTAAGAATTACAAAATAAATCTCTGGCCCTGCCCCCATTCCCAGCACTGAGAATTTTGTCACTGAATCCAGTAGGAATAGGGTCAGACTGTGAGAGAAGTCCATTTATATTCTAGGGAAATAGAAAGCAATATCTCTCATCTGTTGGAGTTCAGCAAGAAAACTTCATGTATAAACATTGGCAGAGTTACTGAAAGGCAAGTAATTAGATCAGTGACTCCATTTCTGTTGGTGTGACAGCTGCATCTTTTTCATGTCAATTTCAACTGTAATTTTGGGAGATGAAGTGCATATACAATACTGTAATCTGGAAGATTTATATAAGGCAAAATCATCATTCATACATTTTCTAGAAAGAATGATTAAGGTCCACTTCTGGTATCACCAATAAGCAGAAATGGCTGATGGGTTTTTCTGACACTGCAAACTAAACTGGAAAGTTACTATAAAACAAAACTACGCAAATTTTTTGGGAAAGACGTGTCTGAGTTTTAGCAAATTAAACAGTAAAATGATCTGAGCCTTCCCCCAAGAAATAAAAAATATGATCTATAAAATAATGTTTAAATGTGATTTTTCTTTAAAAAGAGAAGTAACATTTTTTTAAGGCTCTCATATCTGGTGGCTGTGAAACTCAGACTCCCACAAAATCCTAGGAATCTGATCAAGCCTGCCAGATATTCAAAGAAAAAAAAATGTAAAAAGTGTTTTCATTATATATATAAAATATATATAAAAATCAAATAAATATGAAAACATATGTTCCATTTCCCATTAATCTCTCACTCTGTAATATTAAGGAAAAAAACCCCAACAATAACAACAACAACAACAACAACAAAAAAGAAGCAGAAAACCCCCAACCCCTCCCCAAACTCCAAATAGTATGTCTGATGGGAAAATAACCAGGCGTTCCTCTTCCTGAAGAACTAGAAAGCAAAGCAACCCAACTGCAAGGCAATGGAGGCATTCACTTCCAGTTCACAGTATTGCAGTTAGAAGTACAGTGAGGTCTAGGTAAGTGATGGAGCAGGAGCTGCCTGGAGCAGGGAAGGAGGAGGTGTTCACATGACAATACAGCATTGACAGCGCTTTTTCTTTTGTGTACCTGGGGCAGCTTCCAAGGGCAGGCTCTCTTCCTTCCCCTCAGGAGAGGAGGGCTCTGTTGTATCTGACAGGGGCCTGCCAGAGACCAGCTCAGCGGCGTTCCCGTCC
The DNA here is from genome assembly GCF_009829145.1 of Chiroxiphia lanceolata. NCBI lineage: Eukaryota > Metazoa > Chordata > Aves > Passeriformes > Pipridae > Chiroxiphia > Chiroxiphia lanceolata. Next base: position 61,193,139 of record NC_045671.1, on the reverse strand, counting down.
ATGGTGGAAACGTCTGTCACCGTCTTCTCCCGCAATGACTTCTCGTCGTCCTCATCAATCAGCACAAGCTCTGCCTTGATGGTCTCATCATAGCCCAGCACTTTCTTTGTCTCCTCTTCATCATCAATGTTCTGGTAGCCCATAAATATCATTGTCACTGGCTGATCTGCACTGACCTCCAGGGTTTCACCACCACAGGGTTTATCTTGGGGCTGAGGGTTCACAGCATGTCCTTTGATGGATTTGTGTACCATTTCCAGCTTTGCCTCCTTGAAGAGCATTTGCTCCTTCATATGGCTAAGGCTTCCATCGGCTACCACATTTCTGTCTGACACAGTCATTGTTTCATACCCTCCTTTTACACTTGATTGTCCAGCTTTTTGCATAAGTTCATCTACGTCCTTTGAGCTTAATTTATGTACTCCATTTTCTACCACTGTGCCACCAGAGTGAACCTCATAGACTACCTTGGAACCATCATCATAGACTTTGAATCCTCTTTGATGGGCCTCATCTGGGCCAACAGGTGAAGCAGAGACAATCTTGGTCTCTCCTGTCTGTTTGTCTTTCTCCACATTAATTTCCATGGTGCACAAAGCTTGAATGAAAACAAGAGAGGAAGTGCATGTTACAACAAAAAAAGCCAGTGAATGGTTAATTGCCAAACAGACAAAGAAAACTATGGTGCCCCTTTTTCCTATCTCCTGCTGCTAAAGGGCTAAGCGGTCTACATTAGAGGTGGGATGCAACACTGTGGACAGAGACAGTTATTACACTGTGGCTTTTTATGCAGGTGGAGGCTAGGCATACCTGTGGCAAACAGGACCTACTCTGGCAGCTCATGCTTCATGGAGCTGTCTCTGATCAATTAGGAGCGCCAAGAGGTTACGTGTAATTTAGGCAAAGGGAGGTGACAGCATGCAGGTTACTTTCAAACTTTCCAGTCTGAACTTGCCTCAAAATTCAGAAAGAACCTCTCTACTCTCTCCTTCTTCTCTGCCATCAAACTGCCAGTTAGTTGGTAACAAGTTTTGTTTGCTGCATGTAATACCCAGACCACTTTATTATCAATGCTTGTCCTTGCTTAACTCTTCCATCCGTAGCATTCAAACCATTTTAGAGACGTGAAGAAACATTGTTTATCCCTGGTCTACAGGTGGGAAAACAAAACCACACAGGAATGGGATAATTTCTCCCACAGGTGTGTGGCAGGGCAGCTCTCTCAGCTTCCACACCAAGACATTGACAGTGACCTCTATTTCCAGAGTTAAAAGAATGTACAAAGTGGTCAAGAAGTGCTTCCTTTTTTTATGTGAATTAGGCATTAAGCACCATTGCCAAAGATGAACAAAAAAGTAACAATGAACTGATTTTCAAAGTCATGAAACAACAGGTAAAAACTTGTGTGAGGGATGTTGCTTTAGAATAGCAAGGGTGTTCTAGCAGGTAAGGATGCGTAATGAGATGGAAATTGTAGACCACACAGTAGGAATAGACAAGCAGTCTACACTGCTCCAACATCCATTTTGAGATACAATGACATCTCACTAGACAGTTTTTCAAAGAAAAATGTGCAAAGGTCTCTCAGATTTTCCAGAAGAGTTCATTGTGTGCATAGAAAAACATTTTGGCTCCTAGACAGACATCCACAGACACTTTATTACAAATTACCACAGGTAGTGACAACTCTTTGTGAAACTTACAATGATCATTTCCATCAATGAACCTCAAAGGCATAATCATGACTTGTCTTACCTGGGGACACCATAAATGGGCATCTTTGCTTTTTTTTTGATTTATTTTCAAGTGAATACAGAATATCTTTGCCCCAAGAACTAATAAGGTTGGTATGTTTGTATTTAAAAAAAATAATATAAAAATTACTGTTGCTTTAATATATTTCCTCAGTCTTTTTATTCACACATGGTAGAATTATTTTTCCTGTACCCTTAAAGTGAAGTATTTAATCAACAATAGGAAATTTACCACGACATGCATCATGATGCCTCCTGTAGTACTGGACAAAAAATTCATGTGTTGCTGAGTGAATGCATGCTGTTCCCTGTGAGGTGGTCTCCTCTGTCCCCCAGGAGTGCAGCCTGGTAGGCAGCCCAGCCAAATGGGGGGTCTGGCCATCTACATGCTGTGTGCATCTGCTCAAACCTTGTCCAGCCCTAGCAGGACAGCTTAGATCAAGTGCCACACTCCACAAACACCTGCATGGAGCCAGAGGACAGATGCCGTGGGTGAAGGAGCACTGCTGCCTGTGAGAGTGAGCCATTGCTGAAGACTGGAGTAGGCTACAGAAGCAGTGATCTCATTTTGGCCATTAAACCCTAGGGAATTATCCCTAAGGACTGTGTTTTACCGCTGCTTTGGGAGGTTTATGGACTAACTGTGTCATGAACCTGAGCACAGGATGCCCATTTTCACAATGAAGTAGGGCTACCTGTGTGAACAGTGTGGCCATCCCACAGCAGCCTGAGCAGGCAGGAGGAGGCTGTGGGGCTGAGAGCTGAGCGTGCAGCAGGGGTGCAGCAGGGGACTGTGAGGCAGCTGGCACGGATGGAAACAGGGGAGATTAATGCTGGAAATCAGGAAAACACTGTCATCCCAGGGCTGGTAGCAATTAAGCCCCTAAGCAATTGCTCTGAAAAGCTGTGGCAGACTGCACCATGGCGCAGCTCAGAGAGCAGCTGACATGGAACACTTGCTCGGGACTGTCCCAGCCCAGGAACTAGTGCACAAGTGCCCTTTATGTCCCATCCAAGTGCCTCTGCCCTGAAGCTATTAACAGAATTTATACAGACAATGAAACAAAAAGATGCAGGTGCCATGGGGGCTGCTCAGGCAGATAGTGTTCAATAACTTCCAACATTACACAGGTAAAAACAGGGGTTGGCTAGACTGTGGTGAAGATGCTAAAACTGAGAGGTTTCTGAGTGGCAGACAGTCTGGCTGAAGCAAAGCTGAACCAAGAGGCAGCAACAGCACATTTAGAAAATCATCTCTGGTAAGCAGAAGTTCCTAATTTGTTCTGAGCACAACAACCCTACAGAGAGGGCACCACCAGCCTACCAACTGGCCACCTGCTATCTTCTTGGTTAGAAGCAGCATCCTGAGCTCCCCTGGAGCTCCTGTGCTTCTCCTCTTCTTTGAAAAATAAAAGTATTATCTAGGACATGACTTTTCAATAAGATGATTCTCCTGTGAACTGGTTGAGGGCCATATATTTTTAGTGCAGAAGAGCATGTGATCTGCCACACTCTCCCAGTTTTGATGCACAAATTTAGTTCAGTATTGTGTATTAAAAAAACTTAGAAGCAGATAGCAAAAATCTGACAGTTAAATCATGTGGACCTGACCATATCTGAGTTTGTGATCTTGAGGAGTATGAGCCTGGGAAGGAGCAAAGTCAAGACCCTGAACTTTGCAAAAGCCAACTTCCAGCTTTTTTAGGAGTTGGTGAATGAGATTCCCTGGCAAACTATCCTTAAGGACAGAGGGGCTGACCAGAGCTGGCAGCCTTTTAAGACCATTTTTCTTAGGCCACAAGAGCTCTCTATCCCAATGTGTAGGAAACCAAACGAGGCAGGCCAGAAACCAGCATGGCTAAGCAAAGATCTGCTTCTCAAAGTGAGGAGTAAGAAAGCAAGGTCTACTAGTGGAAGCAGGGAAAGGTGACCTGGGGAGAGTACAGGTGTACGGTTTAAATGTGTAGGGATGGGGTCAGGAAAGCCAAGGTAAAGCTGGAACAGGATTTGGTAAAGGACGTGAAGAACAACAAGAAGGGATTCTATAAGTACATGGGTCAGAAAACAAAGGCCAAGGAGAGTGTACGCCCCTTGATAAACAAGAAGGGTGAACTGCTGGTGACAGATATGGAGAAGCCTGAGGTACTCAAAGAGCTCTTTGGCTTAGTCTTCAATGGCAGTTGGGCTTCCCACTTCTGCAAAGTCCCTGATCCTCTGGGTGGGTGTGAAGGGAGTGAAGTCCCTCCCACTGTAGCTGAAGAGTGGACTTGGGATCACTTGATGAAGCTGAATAGCCACAAGCATATGGGACCTGATGAGATGCATTCCAGCACCCTGTGGGAACTGGCTGATGTTCAAGGCCAGGTTGGATGGAGCTTTGAGCAATCAAGTCTAGTGAAAGGTGTCTCTGCCTACGGTAGAGGAGTTGGGACTAGATGATCTTTAAGGTCTTTCGCAACCCACGTCATTCTATGGTTCTATGTTGTTGCCAAGCCACTCTCCATCATATTTGTAAAGTCAGGGCAGTCAGGCAAAATCCCTGGTGACTGGAAAAAGGGAAACATTACTCATATTTTTTAAAAGGGGAAAAAGGAAGAACTGAGAAACTACAGACTAGTGAGCTTTACCTCTGTGCCTGGGAAGTTAATAGAGCAGATCCTCCTAGAAGATATGCTAGGGTATATAAAAGATAAGGACGTGATCTGAGGCAGCCAGCATGGCTTTACTAAAGGCAAATCATGCCTGACTACTCTGGGGGCCTTCTATGATGGAGTGATGGCAATAGTTGCCAAGGGAAGACAGACATCATCTATCTAGACTTCTGTAAGGTTTTTGATATAGTCCCCCACGACATCCTTATCTTCAAACTGGAGAGACAGGGATTAGATGGATGGACTATTTGGCGGATAAGGAATTGGTGGGATGGATGCAGCCAGAGAGTTGTGGCCAATGGCTCTGTGTCCAGGGGAAGTCCAGTGATGAGTGGTATCCCTCCCCTGAGGGATGCTCTGTTTTGGGACCAGTGCCCTTCAATATCTGTATCAGTGACACAGACAGTGAGACTGAGCACAGTCTCAGCAAGTTTGCAGATGACATGAAGCTGAGTCACGCAGTTGACACAAAAGAAGGAAGAGATGCCATCCATGGGGACCTGGACAAACTGGATAAGTGGGCCCAGGAGAATCTCACGAAGTTCAACAATTCCAAGCTCAAGGTGCTGCACCTGGGTCAGGTGCACCTTAATACAGATCAGGAGAAGTCATTGAGAGCAGCCCTGAGGAGAAGAATTCAGGGATTCTTGTGGGTGAAAAGCTAGACAGGAGCCAACAGTGTGTGCTTGTAGCTCACAATGCCAACCACATCCTGGCTGGATCAAAAGAAGTGTGGCCAGCAGGGTGAAGGAGGTGATTCTGTCCCTCTATTCTGCCCTTACTCTACCCACCTGGAGTCCTGCATCCAGATCTAGGGTCCTCAGCACAAGAAATATGTGTACCTATTGAAGCAGGTCCAGAGGACGGCTGTGAAGATGATCAAAAGGATGGAGCACCTCTCCTATAAGTACAGGCTTAGAGAGCTGGGATTGCTCAGCCTGGAGAAGAGAAGACTTTGGGGAGCCTTTATTGTGGCCTTCCAGTAACTTAAGGGGGCTTATAAAAAGGAGGGAGAGGGACTATTTTTATGGGTAGATAGGGACAGGACAAGGAGCAATGGTTTTAAACCGAAAGAGGGTAGGTTTAGAATAAATGTTAGAAAGAAAGTGTTTACTGTAAGAGTGGTGAAGCACTGGTACTGAGTGCCCAGGTAAGTTGCGGATGCCCCATCCCTGGAAGTGTTCAAGGCCAGGTTAGATGGTGCCCTGACCAAACTGATTTAGTGAATGGCATCCCCTCCCATGGCAGTGGGATTGGAACTATATGATCTTTAAGGTCTCTTCCAACACAAACCATTCTATGATTCCATGGTTCTATATTTAGGAAAAGTTGCAAGATACAATTTTTATCTATGATATGGAGTATTGACTGGTAACCGTGCCTTACTTATTAGGAAAACTTTGGGCAACAAGTTCTACCATTGCTTGGAAGACTCTGTCCTAGAAAGTTAACAGGTGTGATCCTTTTGTAATTCAAGTCTGGCAAATCTGCTTAAGCCACTGTCAACATTTTATTTTCATTTATTCTACTGTGATTTCAGCTGCAGTGTTTTTAGATATTGGGATAACATATGGTTTGTGATCAACCCAGGGATCACACTGAAGCTACTTGTGCAAGTCAATGCATAAATTTAACTGAGTTTCTTAGAAAGCTGTTAACCAGTGAAATGCATTGCCATGGGAGAAGTGAAAACAGAACCCTGCTTATCTGCCTGTGTGCACGGTGTTTGTTCTTTACGGGAAAAGCTAGTAGCCCTTCTTGTCAAAGTAGCTGCAAAATAAACTAATGCTGATATCTCAAATGTCTTTATTTAACCAAAGCTTATTTACTGCTAAGTGTAGTCTATTAACAGAATACAAAACTGTCTGACAATAGAATTGAAACTGAAAGCGGTAGTTGAAGATGACAGCCATTATTCACTAGTACAAGTTTTCTGCACAAGCTTTAATTGCAGTGAAACATTATGCAGTGCTTCATGACAATATCCCAGTGTGCAGACAGAAGGACCTAACTTCTGCCTGTTATGTGGAGGATGTTCTTTAAAACAAAATCTTAGACTTTGAGCTTTTTTAAGGCGGATGCTTACAGCCCACCTTTGAGAACATATGCTGGTGCCTTTTCTTTAACCTATTGCACACACACAATACACTTATCAAGGACTACATTAACAAGGCTTCTGAGTCATCCAAAGAATGAAAGAGATTACTGCTTTCTTGGTGTTGACAAAATGGCAAAAAGCACACAGAAAAGCTTGTTTTTAAGACAGATCAGGGTAAGTACTGGTGGAAGGGAAGATTTTGGAATGGCTTGCAACAGGACTTATGGAAAAAATACATATTTCATAGCTGTATACAGTATTTTAGCTGCAGACATTGCTTTGTTATGCTTCTTAACCCACTCTTCAAGTAAGCCCCCTTTCATCCCACCCCTTGGGACACCTCTTAAGCAGCCACCAACAATTTGGTCTTGCGATAGGGAGTACATTGTTTAGAAAAGAAGGATTTTGAAAGTAGTAAAAATATACAGCTTTTAACAATCATGTTGTTACATTTGACACATACTCAATCTGAAAATTAAATGTTAGAAAATTCTCTGTATGACTCCAAGCACAAAACATGCCAACCTTTTCCCCAAGAAAAAAGAATAGCATACAAAGAAGTATAAAATGACACAAATATTTGAAGCATGTATTTGGTCTTGTGAGTCCTGCCTGTCTGTCTCATTCATCTTAATGAGAGTTGCATGTGTACAACAGAGGAAACAAAACCTTGGCCTAGATACCATGTATTTGTATTAGCAGAGATAGAAAGAACTGAATGTTTCCATGTGAAAAAAAGGGATGTTTCCTATGCTACTTGTATGTAGTTCAACTACATTGTTTTGAGAGTACTCACTGCAGTTCAAAAATCCTTGACTTATTTACAAAATACAAATCAAGCAGCATTTCCTGGCATTTAAATGATATCGGGACACCAGACTCATTAATGTAATATAACAAAAAAGTTCATGGCTACTGGACTGATATTATAATACTTTGTTCCTTGAGACTTACCAGCTACTCTGCTTGCTCCGTCCCACCCAGGAACTGGCTCTCCTGTTCGTGAATAGAGGGTTGGGAGTTCAGGGATCTGGGAGTAAATGTAATTTACTGCATCTGGTGTCAGAGAACAGGAAACAGTTAGATTCGTGCTATGAGCCCCAGTGGCTTCATTGCTTAGACAGCAGAGTGTTGTCAGTCCTGACAATAGGCACTGGAGCTTTGTACTAGATAATCGGATCAAAGCAAACAAAGTGCAAAGTCACTGTCCTGTGATTGGTGTTCAATAGACTAGCTGAGGCAGGAGGGATTGGGTCCAGATGACTCAAACCTTATGTCAGATGAACACATAAAATTATTTGTCAGGAGGTTCTGGATTTATCAAGTCTGTGACCTTTAAAAATGGGGGTGGGATGCAGCGGGGAAGGTAAGGAACAAATCTAATGTGATACCCAGAATACGTGACTTTTCAAATAGAGATATAAAAGCCTAAAAATGCTAATGTTGACTGAATAGGATGAAAGAACGAGTTGTTTCCAATATTACTGAACCAGCATTCAGCCTTTTGTTCTTAAACCTGAAATTTAGCTAATAATGAAATCACATATAGGTATTGATAGGGTACCTGTTTTGGTCTTCAGTAGGTATTATGCTCCTGCCAGTGCTGCAATGTCATCATTCATTAACGAACCCTGAATAGTAGAAAGCTATCATAAAGGATTGACTTGTTTTACATTTGAGCTTATGGGTGTTTATCAAAACGTAAATATGTTCTTTAGAAGAGATATTAACCAATTTAAGAGTATTTCCTGGTAGATATGTTGTGGCTGGGTTAAATATAACTAGATAGCATTTATTGTTCTGCTAGAATTCAGTGGTTGAGCTAAGAGCAGAGCTCAGAGGAGAGATGTACAAACAACTAACTTAAAGTTCAGGCAACAAATCAAAATGAAAAAGAAAAAAATAAACTAACACCATTCTTTCCTATTAAGTGGAAATGTTTTCAACTGTATGCAAATGCTTAAATTTCTGTTCAAACATAAGATTCTGTCAGGTGTGAAACAGACCACTCTTTTTCTGCCAATGGTTCTTTGCCACTACAATGTATAATTTGTCAAGCCCTTGGTATGGCCTGGTCCATGTGCCAGGGTAGGAGGCAGAATCTGCCTTCCTTGAAGGCTCTTATTGCTATAAGCAGGTAAGATAGGTTCACTAGTGCAGACCATAAAAGTGAAGTGGTGAAAGGAGAGAGGAAATGAAATGTCCTGTTGTAGGCTGCTTGATTGCATCTGGTGAAGGGAGATGCTTTCATCATATTCCCTATGGGCTAACACCCACCCCAGAAAAAATACCTGCTCATGGTGGTGTCCTCAGGAAGGACATGATGTGCCACATCTAAGCCCAAAGCCCACTCCTTTGGCAGGAAAATTGGGCCTAGTATTAGTGAAATGGTTTTACCACCATAACAGTCTGTGGTGGCCACCAGTGCTACTGGATGCAGGAAGATAAGTCCCCAAGAAGACACTCCATCCCTCCACGGACCACTCTTGGTAACTCAGGTAAGGAGGGCCCCTTTCCCTCTTCCTGGTGTCAGAGAAGGATGACACAGAGGCACAGTGCAAATTCATTCAAAAAACCCCATGAAGTTAGTATATGAATATGTTCAATTTATAGCAGATGATTTGGGAAAAAAACCCCAAACCAAACATCAATGAAAATGTTATTTACAGAATCACAGAATATGTTGAGTTGGAAGGGACCCACAAGGATCAGCAAGTCCAACTCTTAATGTGGCACAGGACCATCCCCAAGAATCACACCATGTGCCTGAGAAGCATCCAAATGCTTCTTGAACTGTGGCAGGCTTGGTGCTGTGACCTGGGGAGCCCATTACAATAATTTCATATTTCAGTGGACAACTGGCAGACTTGGCAAATGGTATTTTATATTTTCACTGCATACTGTATCCTCAAAGTTTTGTATTCACCCCATAGAGTGTACTTTTGGAACAGTAATTTCAGTACACACTCATCCAGTGAGTTGAGTAATAGATGTATTTGTCCATACATGAGTGTAGTCAATGCAGACTTGTGCTGCCTAACCAATCATCTCTCTTTTGCAGTTCATGAGAATCAATAGGCATGACCCTAGTGCCTGTAGAGGGAACTGAGCATGGCTGACATCCAGCAATAAACAAAATCAGTTGAACAGCTTGATGATGAAACTCTCACTTCGATGCTGTACATGTCTGTGGACCTAAGTAAGCTGGGGTTTTTTTGCCTCCTGCTTTAGGAGACAACATCTAGCTAAGTGTTATATGCTGTTAATATTGACTCAGTTTACAAACTTCTCTGTATGTTACTTAGAATAAAATATTTTAAAAATTAGCTTCAGGGCTCCAGACAATCTCTCATTGTCCTGAGATGGGAACGCCAGGACAGTGGTGCAATTCTCATGTAGTTCCTTGAAGCTGGTGGTGTTGTCACATGTCAAAAGAGGAATATTTGACTAGAAGAAGCTGGGGCTGGTTGATTCTGCCAGTTCCTGTCTTGTGTTGTTATCTCCCACCCCTGCCCCCAAACAAAATAAACCCCCGCTCATTTCCCTTTATCTCATTGGCAACAATATCTCTTTCATTTAACACCTTTTAAAAGAACATAAAAGGTTAATATTACATGGAATGGATAGACGCAAATTAGCACTTCGTTCACATGAGAAGTAAGACAGAACAGAAATAAAAACATTTGAACAGACTATATTCAATATCTTCATTTCAATGTTTGATAAATTATTAATATCTAAGGATGCCATAAAACAAGTCCTGTGGCTTTTTGTACTGCTTACAACAAAATGAATTTTAGGACTATGGCAGTCCTCCATATTAGCAGACACACAAGTGCTTGGGAAAACATATAGGGCCATGTAATCATTCAAGGGTTCTTGCACAAAACTAAATCTTCAGAATTGCTCAGAATAGCTCCCACACAGAGGCTGGTGGCCAAAAGTCAGGCAAATTAATTTTCCAAGGGCTTGGATTATCTTTAAATAAAGTCTGCTTACTACTAAAATTAGCAGTGGGTCTTCTGCAAATACTAGTTTCCAGAGCAGGGCTATTCCACCTTCAAAGCCCTCTGGGGCTCCATGGGACTACATCAGAAGGAACAGAGATTGTGACTCTCTCACCATGTTTGTAAGAACACAAGTGGAGCTTTTTGCTAAAAACTGAATAGCCTGGCTCTGACTTAGTGAACCACGCCTTAAACAAATGAACTTGGAGGTTAGGGTCCACACTTGCGTATCCATAAGCAACACAGTGGATAAGTGCACCTACCAGAGCAGTAAGGAATGCTTCCCAACCCTTTCCAAAGGCAAGACACCTAAGTTCAACCACCTCAAGTGCATGTATGCCAATGTATGTAATCAGGGCAACAAGCAGGAGGCATTAGAGCCCTATGCTCGTGTGAGAGATGCCACAGGAATCACAAAAACTTGGTGGGAAAACTCACATGATGGAAAGACAGAGTGGATGGCTACAAACATTTTCAGAATGATAGGAAAGGAAAAAGGGGAAGTGGAGGTGCACTTTATGTGAAAGAGAAATTTGCATGTATAGAGGAGAGCTGTGGAGATCATACCAGTTCTATTTATGACTTAGGATCATCAGCAAGGGGAATATTATGTACTGACCTCCCAGTCAGGATGATGAAGCCAATAAAACCTTACTTTGGCTGCTCAACGAAGTCTCTGGGCAATAGAACCTGCTCTTCACAGGTGGCCTCAGTTGCCCAGACATTTGTTGTGAAAAAAAATTATGCACATACCACCTGTCAGATTCCAGGAATGTACTAAGGACTGCTTGCTGCTATAAATGCTGGACATGCTGACTAGGAGCAGCACATTGCTAGATTTACTGCTTGCAAACTGGGAAGACTTCCTTGACTTACACTGGTAGCATAACTACCAATAATACCTTGGATACAGTGAGAGCAACATTGTGGAAGTTAAAGTCCTGCTAAGAACACTGAAGACGAGTAGTAGAAAGAAGACCCTGAATTTTAGACAAACCAACTTCAACATGCTGAGCCTGCCTGCGAGGGATTCCACTGGAAGTGTCCATGCAGGTCAAAGGAGTTTGTTAGTGCTGGGAGTTATTCAAAAGTGCCTGCTGAAAGCACGAGAACAGTCCATCCTCTACAAAGGAAAATGAAGGAGTCTAAACAAAAGAATACCGTGGCTTAACAATGAACCTTTAGGTGTAATAAAAATAATAATAAAAACCAACATATTGGCTTAGTCACTGAGCACTGCTAGCACTTTGCTAGGGGGATGGAAAGGTGCAGTCAGGAAAGCTAAGGATCAGCTAGAACTGAAGTTCGCCAAAGCTGCCAAGAAGAAAGGGTTCTTCAGATTTGTGAGCAGTAAGCAGAAGGAAAGACATAAACCCATTGCTAAGGAGGGCAGGGAAACCAGTCACTAGAATGGTGACAAGGCAGATATTCTTTGCCTCTTTTCTTTTGTCTCTTTGCCTCTGTCCTTACTGACACAGCTGAACCCCAAGTCACAAGATCAAGTAGTAATGACAACACATATTGACCTGCCAGTAGTGGAGGAAGGGCTGGTCTGCAAGGGTTCAACACACATAAATCTATACTCCAGGGTGTTAAGAGAAGTGTCTGACATTTTTGTAAGGAGACTATCTATAATACTTGAAAGTCACAGAGACCAGGGGATGTCCCTGATGACTAGAAGATGGAAAATGTCATACCTATCCACAGGAATGGGCCAAAAGAGGACCCAGGAAACTGGAAGCACTATGGTCTTACTTTGTCCCCTGGGAAAGTGACAGAATGAGTACTCCCAGAAACCATTACAAACCAAATGAAGAACTGATTGGGAAAAGCCATCATGGATTTACCAATGACAAATCATGACAGACTAAACTGATCACCTTCTACAACTTAATAACATCTGTTGATACCGGGAGAGCAGTGGATGGTGTTTATTTAGACTTCAGCAAAGCTTTTGACACTGTTTCCCACAGCATTCTCCTGGCCAAGACAGATTGGTTGAGTGGTCTGTGAAACAGGTAGGAAACTGACTCACATGTCACACTCCAAGGTGGTGATAAATGGTTTTTACTCAGGTAGCCAGAGGTGCTGTAATTGAGGCAACTATAGATGGAGGCTGAATTAAAAAACTATGGAAAGCCTACAACTGAAACCCAATTGCTGGTGAATTTTTACAGGACATGTGGAAAGCACTTTTCAAAGATCTGTGCTTGACTCCTCTGACATGCTGGTCTGTTTTACTCTTGGGCTATGCAGCTGGTCAAGATCAGAGGAGAGAAAACCAAAAGAATCTCTAAGCAGTGTTCTGCGTATTAACCAATCCAGATCAGGTTTCCTGAGCCACATCTTTGACAAATATATGCTAATACATACAAAATTCAAGCACAGGTTTGTGCAAACTGTACAGTTACTGTAATTGTGGCTTCTGTATGTCAGCTGAAGTAGCAGCATGTAGTTTGCGTACAACTGGCCATATATTCCAAAGAATGAATTTATCCCTAAGGCAAATTCAGCACTCAAGAGAGTTACATCAGATCTTAATGTGACTTATTTTGTATATACATTGAGCCATAAACATACACACATGGAGTAAGAACTCTCTCCTTTCCATTTGCTCGTGATGTGCATGCAGCATAGCACCACAGCATGGCTAGTTTTGACTGCAGACCTGAGCAGCAAGAAGTGATGTAATTCCTAGCATCATCTCAGACTTTGTTTAATGGAGAGCTTGTCAGTGGCAAGCCGACACAAAGCTGGCAGTCACAACTGGAAATGACAGGGCCACAGATCCCAGCATGCCTCAGCATTTCTCATCTACTTTCTCTCACATGGTGATTTATGAAGGCAAAGTGTGTTTGTACCCTGGACAATGTGGAATTTGTGTTAATTGTGGCTGGATGATTTCAAGCTCAGAAATGCTCGTTGCCAGACACAACTCTTTTTCCTGGTAAGGTGGGAAGGACACAGAGTTGTCACTTGATTAGCCACTGGTGCTCACCACCACTTCTCCCCTTCCCTTGGAGCCTTTGCTTGGACCCCTCTGGGCTCTGAACACCCTATATTTGTGCTTTCTGCATGCTCAAAATCTCTGTCACCACAATATATATGGTACAAAAAGATGCACAGGGACACAATGGCGAGATAAATCACATTCTATACTGTCGTTGCATTCAGAATAAAGGGAGGGAAGGACACAGAACAAACAACATCAGATGTATGGCCTTAGGAGTCTTTCAGGATGTGGCAGCAACTGAAGAAATTGCTCCAACAGGTCAGTGTTAGTTTGTGTCTGTATTTTACAGAGCCTTCCTGTGCCATCCAACAACTCCTACCATTTTCCTCTGCAGCGTGTGTTACACATGGTTGCCAGACAGATGTTTGATCTGCTGCAACAAAGCAAGTCCTAGAAGTTTTTTGAAGGAAGGAAAAATTTATGGTACCAAAGTGCTCACAGCTAGCTATACACGTTTTCTTCCTGCTCTGATCAGTTACCCTCACAGACTGCTGTCAGAGAGCAGAACAAAGAGGACTGGCTCAACTTGCACCATGTGAAGATGTACAGTTGCATTGTGCCCACAATGGGAGGGCTAAAAGGACAGTTTGTAGCCTCAGTCACCCACAGAGGAGAAGAGGATGGCACTACTTAGAGTATGGCCTGGCCTGTCTCAGCCCACAGGGACCAGTTGCTGAGAGGAAGCGACAAGATACATAAAACAAATGGTCTAGAAGAGAAGAGAGACCACTTCACCCAGGTTTATTCCCTGCTCTTTTTGCTTGTGCATTTATTCTGGAGTTACTCTCTTTGGTATAGTTTTGCAGTTTTCTGTTACCCTTCAGAAATCATGAGCTGTCCTTACTTCTTGTTCAGTCTGTGAATAAGGGATCCACCGAAAGCAGGTAAAATCTGGAGAGCACGGGGGCTCTTTCTGAACCAAGTGAAATACCACATTGCTACATACCTTCAGGGAAACAACCACTTCATAGTTGTTAGTTGGACCTTCCCTTTCTATTACAACACATATGAAGAGGCAGAATGCACCTTGAAGGAGTCATAGAAGCTCCTGTGCACTTTGCGTGCTAATTTCTGTAGGCACCATTCCTTTCTTGGAAACTTACCCACAACCATGGTGTAACTCTGTACAGGTATGAAACATTTGCCATTCTTGATCTGTATTTACTTTGTGGTAGCCAATTTCAAATGCTCCAGAGGGAAGAAAGACTAAATTCTTACCATGGAGCATACTATCTAGGACTTTTTTTTTGAAAATGGGATTTAATGAAAAACTTGGATTATATTGCTAGGAGAAATGAAAATTTCTGAACTAGATCTTTGACTTAAAAGGAAAACCTCCTTACTAAGTAATATTAATCACCCCCCCTAAGACAGTTCCAAGTCAACTCATACACTACACAGTAACTTCCATTGTGTCCCAGTGTTTTAATGTTGGGATCATCATATATATTCCTCATCTATACTCACAATACAGCTGGGTATGGCTTTGACAGCAGCTGGAGGAGGTAGTCTTAACCTCAGTATTTTGAATCTTGTCATTTCAAAGAAATGTGCTGAGAACAAGGATGTGGTGCACAGATTTATCTGCAGATGCCTTAGCATGATATCCTTCCTGGGTCCTAAGGGTCCTGGAGTGGCTCTATGAGGGTCTCTCTTGCTTCCTGGGAACCATCCATATTATTTGGTCACTCAGACACCTAAATTTATAGCTCAGTATTTAGACTGATCACACTTAGTGTGACACTGAGTTAATAAGCGAGGAATTACTACATCCTCTTCAACCCATGTGAGGTTTTTCTTCTGTAAGAATTATCACGCTGAGAATATCGATCATCAGTGAAGTAATCTATTTTTAATATTAATATCTGTATTAGGAATAGTCCTCACAGTATTTAACAGTTTATGAACAGAACATGAGCACATACAATGGAGAATATTGACCACAGAGAGGTGAAAAGGAGACTGCAGTGCTGGTCTATCATGTGGTGAAAGGGGTCAATAATACAGAAACTGTATTATGTCTGTTTTAAGTTATTCATGCTGTTCTTTCCCTTTGTGTTTGCATAAGAAGAAGAGGAATTCTGCCAAAGCAATAATGTTTTACCACAATAGTGATGTTTCTGCTAGCACTATAGAAATACCAAAGAACAAGGTGATGGCTCTAGCAATAAATCAGAAACATACAGTGAAGGAAAGAACCGCCAGTCTTTAAACCTTTGCAACAAAGCTATAGTAGCAACACTTGTTAAACCCAAAGCTATACAATAGTAAAAAGGCACTTACCACCATCCTGGTGGGAGAAACTCTGTGAACGGAAAAAATAGAAGGTTTGGTTAAACCTTTTTTATTTGGGATTTAATTTGCATGAAGTCTTGATTTTTATGCTAGATTTGCTTGTATGGTTCTATGTAATTTTTAAATGGGTAACTATGGCTGTGGCTCCTTGGATTTTGATGCTGTTATAGATTGGGGGAGAGGGACATGGTGTAATTAAATGGAGAACACTGCTTTATGTTGCAGGCTGTAATGTTCAGAAGTGGCGTTTGTAGCAAATGCTACTATTTCTGAGTGCCACCAAGAGCAGGGAAGTTTGAAATACCTTTCAGGATGCTGCTGACATTTTAAAGTCGGGCCAAAAATGCTCAAATTGTTTCCCTGCAGATAAGCTAGGGAGAAAGCTTCTGAAATCCCTCTTCAAAAAAAAGCTGGAATGGAAGGGCAAACCCAAATAATCCAACCAAAAAAAACCTGATGCCTCTACATCTTTTCTTGTCTTGTTCATCCTGGTTTGAGCTACATGCTCAGCAACTGCCCTCAGTCTTCCCACAAGTGCATGAATTATAACTGCTGCTTCCAAATGGTGCTTTGTTTCAATCTGTGCCTGAGTGTCATTTTTTTAAAATACCTTTTGCAAGTTGTCGAAGGATTTCTCAGTCTCCTTTAGTTTCTCCAAAATTACTTGTTCTTTGGCAGATATTTGGGACTCCTCACTTTCTAATTTCTGTATTTCTTGTTCCAGCCTGTGGAAGACAAACAGACACGCACATACACACAAAAATAAAATATGTAAATATTATTTAAATGACATATAGTTTCCTAGGTATTAATTGGCATTTCAAATGGCATCAGGAACAATTTTGACTCTTGTTATTCACAACGGATTTCCTAGCACATGAAGGGCACATGAATTATTTGTAAAACAGATAGATCTATCTAAAAGGAAAACACTAATTACCTTATTATCCTCCTCTGCAAAAGCATATACAGATTAACTAAAAATATACTTCAGTATCCCTTCACCCCAATTCCTGTAACATCTCTCAGATATTTACTTTCATTTTAGAAATCACAGTGCAGTACAGGATATAATGAATATGCAGTAATAATTACAGAAATAGGTGTCTTCTAATGCTTCTGTACTCCAGACAATGAAACTGGAAACAATTGTTGGAAACTGGTTGTCAACCAGTTGTGTTAGGAGTTTTGCTTGAACCAACACTTTGCCCACTCCCAATAACCTTTTGGGATATCTACTCATGTTTTCTACTGTTACTGCATGATGCTGGGGTCCCCAGTGACTTTGGGTAATAAAATACATAGAAAGTTCAAAAAATAAACTTATTTTGCCAGGCAGTAAGCATTCAGTACTTGCTTTTCTTGTTGAGACCTAATGGCGGAGACCTCACTCTTTAAGATGTCTTGATTATGATTTGGGATATGCTTTTGTCAGGCTTAGATTCTCCATTACTTTAGCTGAAACCTCCTTTTACTGACATGATTTATGCAGATGCAGGTAATCCCTTTTCCTGCTGTCTCCTCCTTTTATGTATGCTTCCTCTTTATTTTCTCACTTTTGAAAAAAAAAAAAAATCTCTATAATATAAGCCAAGATGAACACATATGAACAGGGATAGTTACCTGAAACTTCCTTTGTCTACAGAAGGATCTGTAGCTGCTCACAGCTAATTGAAACATATTTCCTTGAATGTGACAGATTAGCACTTCCTAGTACTTCCTTACCCTCGGCTGGTTGCTCCTGCCTTTCTGTCACCATTTCTCAAGTGAAGGATCAGGGCACTGATCCAAGCTAGAGGGATGTATTTTTGCTCTTTCCCAGGCCTGCTCTGCACAGAACTTCATTAATGCTTGATCGAACACAAGGCAGAGAGCAAGGAGAAGGTGATGTAGGGAGGAGAGGAGGAATTGCTTCTTTC
The DNA here is from genome assembly GCF_009829145.1 of Chiroxiphia lanceolata. NCBI lineage: Eukaryota > Metazoa > Chordata > Aves > Passeriformes > Pipridae > Chiroxiphia > Chiroxiphia lanceolata. Next base: position 61,175,402 of record NC_045671.1, on the reverse strand, counting down.
ACAGGCAGCTTGAGTTGCTTGTGAAATTCATATGTCTAAATACAGATGTAGGGGTCTAACTTAAGGCACTCACCTGGGAGATTTTCCCTCAATTTCTAATTGTGTGATGATGAAAGGCGTGTGGCGCTTTCTGACAATGTTTTTCATTAGAGGAAGGCAAAAGTGTCACAGGATCAAATTGCTGCAGATGGAAAAAGGCAGATTTTGCTCTCCTGAAGTATATGAATGCTAAATAGTCTCAGATTTGTGATGAATTGTCAAACTGCCATTTTAGTGTCCTAAAGGTAAACCCCTCATCTCCAAGTTGAAATAGCCTAATCGCAATAATTTTAAAATGAACCCTTGGAAAGTACTGTTACAATCCACTTAATCTTTTCTCTAAATTAATATAACAACAAAAAAAATGCAAAAGTGTTGAAACAAATTATTTTGTTCTGCTGCAATGAAACAATTTGATACAGGATGAATTTTCCTCCTCATGTTGTAATTCAGGGAGAAATTTTTCAAAATATACAGTTTTATCTTCACTTGTCTTCCCAGGAAATATTTTAAAATATCTAGTGAAGTGAAAAATGCATTTGTCACTCAGGTTAGTCAGTGCCGTGTTCTTGCTAAATTAATGAATTTAGAAATCAACAGGTAGGTGGCTTCTTTTCCTTTTCTATCCCTGGGAATGATTTGTAGATCCACAGGCATTTGTACCTTGCTAATAAAGACATTTGAAATATTCTGCTGTGCTACCTGGTGAAAATAAACTGTGGAGCAGTGTGAGTCAGGGCTTACTGGTGTATTTCTGTTCTTTCCCAGTGAGTCACTAAGCAGCATTTTCAGGATGCATGTTCTATAACCTGGTACATTTTGCTTGCTACATGATGGTGAAGAGACTGAAAAACAGGCGTGTGTAGAAGTCAGCAACAACAAAATACATTCTTTCAAATGAACTTAATAATGAAGTTAATAATTTACAGCAGTGAAAACACTGTGAGTATGAGGCAACTCATTTGATGTAAGGTTATAACCAAGCAGAGTCCTTGTAATTTGGGGTGATAATAAGTGCACCATTTTTGTGCACCATTTCAAAAAAGTTTGTCGTGAATTGTTTGGTCTTGCAGAGAAAGTTTGCTTCAAACATGCATATGGGCACTTACACATGCACATGCACCAATTGATTTGATTTATATTTTCTGACTTTTTGACTGCTTGCTCTTTTGTTTTTACTTGTTTACATCTCTTTTATCCTTCCCTCCTGGTTCACTTCCTCAGTTTCTTCTTCTATTGTGCCAGGCAATCCTTACCATTAGAATGAGTTGGGCAGATGAGACATTAGGTTACCCTGTTTTGACAAGACATCTAGTGGTTCTGGGTGTTGTGGTGTGCCTTTTTTTGTTTGTTTGTTTGTTTCTATTCTGAATCCCTTCTTCAGTTCCCTTTAACAACAACTTGCTAATGGGGAAAAGGATGGAGACAGAGCTACCAGAATTTAGAAATACGTGTGAATCCGGTAGAAACAGAGCTCCCCTATGTGAGACTGAGTAAGAATGCATAAAACTCATGCCGTAGATGCAAATTGCCTTTTCCTCACTGTGCAGGTAGACTAAGAGACTCTCAGACTCTATGTAGACTGGGCCTGAATTTCTAATCATGGCAGGAAAAATAGGGATCATTCAGGACAATGGACCTGTTACATAGCCCAGGGGTCATATACCAAGCATTGATATCCACAGGAGGTTGCTTTTTTCCATATTTCCTCAATTTTATACCACTCTTACTCATACTCTCTAGGCCTAAAGGTTGAGGCACCTCTGCTGAGGTACTGAGGTACTGAGAGATACTCAAGGTCACAGTTTTCACGTGAACCGTCGTATGCAGTCTTGAGTAAACCACCTGGGCACCACAGATCTCAATGGCAAACTTGGATCTAGAGTCTTCACCATTTCTTTGGACTGCCTTTTTATTGTATGGTCCAGCAGTACAAAAATTTAAATCATAATGCAACCCAAAAGTTGTTTTGCATGCTTATTTTTTTTAGTGATATTCATATAATCAGAATTGCCAAGTGATAAGGAGAACTGCCTGCTTTTTTTGGTAACAACATACAAAAGAGTCATGCAAATTTGATCTGAAAAATAAATGAAGTAATATTGCATCTGTTTCCAGCAACATGCTATATAATGGTTTAAACAGCACTAAATCCATTCAGAGAACACACACACACATACGTGTGTTATCAAGTGCTTATATTTTTCCTGTGTAAGTATTAAATAATGTCCTTTTCTTCTAGCTTAGTTTAAAAAGGATATGCCTTAATTGTCATCTGACACCTGGCAAGGAAACCTTGTAATTCCCTTGTTCCTGACTACTTGGCACATTTCAGGCTGGCTTTTGAAAGACGGCCACAACAATAAGGCCAGTTATATAAATAACTACAATATCTGAAGTGTTGTAGGGAAGAAAATTAAGAAGAAAACTCAGAATCAGATGAGGCATAAGTGGTATAAAATAAACTGTTAGTATTGCTGCTTTATTGTCCCACGCAGTTATCTCATTACTGAGATTTGCTAAACTATTTATATAAAAAGAAAATTGGGTCAGGGAGTCTGGAGTTGCTGTGGCAGGGGCATGGTTTTTTTTCAGTGGATGTACCCACAGTCCTATTTCTCCAAATATCACAAAAACAAGTGGGAGATTTTACCACTCAAAAAGCCAGGCCTGCCTTGTTGCTAGTCTGTCTGTCCTGCAGTTTTCTTTAATGGATGCCATAAGCACCTCAGAGCGTAACAAAACTTTCAGGGGAACTGAGAAGAACTTCCTGTGTAAGCCAGGTGACTCTTCTTCTCATGTTAACAGTGCTGCTCTGCTGTGAAGGGGAAGGAACCACAAACAGCTGAAGTGATGCTGTCTTTTGGACACCATTTTGCTTTTGTTTGGGGGACCCTGATTTCTTGTTTAGTAAGATTACAGGCTTGTTGGATAAAGAGGCTGGAAATTACTTTGGGAGGTCTCTAGCCCAACCTCCTGCTCAATGCAGGCTCAGACATGAGATCAGGCCAGGACGCTCATGGCTTCTTCCAGTTGGGTCTTGAAACTCCTGAATGGCAGGGGAAAAATAATTTTTTAAAGCTACTTACAGGCTTTATCTTTTAGAGTCTACAAATGTCAGACATGATGCCCCGCAAAAATTCAAACCAGAACTGTTCAGTACTGCAGGGGAAGGGGATGTACCAGACTGCTAAAGGAAGTCTGGTCTGTGTGTTTGGTGGGATTTCGACCTAAGTGGGCAGCTACGCAAGTGTAGACAGGCAGCCAGTGCAGCTTCTGAGAAGATCAGAGGCATGAACAGCACATGAACCTTCCTGTGGAAATGCTGGGATCAGGACCAAAGGAGCTGTCAGGTAGCACAGAATAATTTAGAAGACAAAAAGGGGAGTTAAGAAGGGAGATCTAAAAGGTGAAGAGGCAGAGGGAGAGGTTTGGAATTGTGGTATGTGTACATGTGCATTTACATTTTGCTGCAGCACCCAGCAAACATTGTGTTTGGATACAGGACTCTGTTTTGTGCTCCAGCCTAAAGGCAACAAATGCACTTTCTCTAGGTGAAGGATTTGCTCTGTTTCCCATGCTGAGATGTTGAAACCCACAGACTTGGCCTGTTATTTTCCTCCCTCCTGAAGGAGGCTGAGGCTATTCTTACAGAAGGTGCCTTTCCTCAACCCTGGGAGAGACCCTGAGCATGTTCCTGCAGGGCGCTCACACAGCTGGTGCAGAGTCACACTGGTTTGCAGCAGGAACACACAAATCCCAAGTCAGCAGAACTCTGCCTGAAGAAAACAGCCTCCTCTATCCAGCTAATTAAATCTGGCAGACACATGACTTCTAGAGATACCTACCTTTGGCTTAGCAGTGTTTTGTTTTTCGGGGTGGGATGGTAACCACATTATAAACAGGGAGAACAGCTGCAGGTTTATGGACCAGTTTCTTTAGCCTGTGCTAACTCTGCATTCTGGGTCGTACTTGAGAAATACTCACGCAATTTCTGCAGTAAACACAGAAATGTAATAAAAATTATGTCTGCAGCATACAAACTGGCATGTCAGTGGAAAAAAGAACATTCATCCACTCTAATAAGGAAAGTGTACAAGTATTCAAAACTTAAGAGAAAAACAGGAAAGACTTAATCAAAGTAAACACTTGAAGGGAAAAGGTGACCAATGCTTATGTAGTGTGGGGGACAGTTCAACTGTAAGCTGATTATTTTGCTTGATTGATGCCGTAAATCAACCTGATATAAAAGGCACAAATAAGGCATGAGACTGCACATCAGCAATTTGTGCAAGGTCTCTCAGAGCTGAACATCCTGAGGTGTTACAGCTGGTATTAAAATGGCAGATTCAGAAGTGGAATACTGCAACAAACCCCTGATGCTTACTGAAGAGAAAGTTAAACACCAAGTTTAGGGATAACTGGGTTTGCCTGATGGGAAGTACAAACTGTGCTTGTCTCTAGGATTTTGCCCTCAGGAAGCTTTTGACCACACAGCAAAACTAGAACCTGAAACCTTACATGTAAAGTCCACCCTTCTGCATGTACAGTTATGTGCCTTCTCCTGCAAAAGTGCACTGCCAAGAATGTTCTACTCCGTGGGCCTCTCATTCCTATTTCTTTATCTCTGTAAAGGTTTTCTGGGGCAGCAGGGTACCTCTTAGCTCACCCTTGGAACGGTTCAGATTACCCTTGGAAAATGAACTTGCAAGGGGAAGGGGTTCCCCCGAAAGATATGTAAATCTTGCATTTAAGTCTTTTAAACCAGCACAACTGCATCCCAGTCCAGCACCTCAGCCCTTGACAAACTTCCTATATCCATATCGACTGTCAAGCACTGGCAACCTGGCTGTAAGCCAACACGCCTAAGAAACTGGAGCTGAAATCTACATGCCACAGCCATGAACAGTACCCTTCATCTGCTGTAGGGAGGGGAAAATCACTGACTAATCCTTGGTTTAGTTTCCACATTGGCTTAGTTTTCTTAGCAAACACCAGCAGTTGTGCTGAAGGCAGTTGGACCATTTGTGGATGTCACTCTATATCGACACACAGCCACTGCTGATGGCAAAAAACCTGCTTGATTTCAGGTCTGTTGCAGGATCTGAAATGGGATTCCAGAGTTGAGTAATTCAATGCCTTTTAGTTTAGTCTTTCTGCACTGCTCATCCTTTTTTGAACTGCTCACTCTCAAAAAGGAAAGCTGGCAGTGCACATCTTATGATTTCCAACAGACTGTTGTTTACAGAGTACAGCTGCTAATCAAGAGCAGCAAACTTAATTAGCATCTTTGAAAAGGCAAAACCCCTGTGACTTGAAAAACTGGGAATCCATTATTACCAATCAATGCTTGGATATGAGATTCAGGCATGATGCTGAATGAGTTGCTCTGGTAATCTATACGAATCTTCCTGAATAAAGGAGAAGGGAAACAATTCCCTTCACCAGGCAAATATTGCTTTGCAGTACCAGCTGACAAACTTGGGATGAGAATAAAAACTCTAAAATTCACTTTGTTGTCTGAAGTGTATAAACACATACATAGAGAGAGCAGTATATAGATATTTTGCATCTGCCTGGTGTAGGACGAGGTTAATTCATGCTATCTTGAACAAACCAAGGCTAGGAATTCAAGCATTGGCCACAAGATTTCTAGAGCTCAGCATGATGAGGTGTAAAACACAACAATCATTATCCTGAGTTAACTGAATTAATGCTGTCTGCTCTTGATGTAGAAGGCTTAGTGTCAATGTGATGCAAACTCTTTGACCTGGAGTTGAAGTAGTTATACAATTGAGTCCAGTTCCTCACCAAAGCAACACTGTATATTAACTTTTGCCTATGGTTTGCCTGATACAGTGTTAAATTTCCCAAGCATGGGGACTTCAGCGCTCTGATGTGACTTTTCCGCTAATTTCACTTTTCCACTTTTTCATGATCTGCCTTTTCTCTCCTTAAGAAGGGTGTTTCTCACTCCAGTATGATTTCCTCATATCACCTAAACACACAACTTTTTGGCCTCATGGCATTTTCAGCCTACATTTGTTTTTAGACTTTTACAAGTGTGACCCTTTCTAGGCCAGGTTCATTCAGTCTTCTTCAAATGGGAGATGTCTCCAGCATGGGTGAGATTGTAACCTTGAAAACTTCCCAGTGACTCAGGAGAGAGCAGATCACTGACTGGAAATCAGTGAATCACTGTGCCTTAGATGACAGGACAAATAGAAACGAAACTTTACTCACAGTATCCTGGAATGCCCAAATAAGGAACAATATAACCTCAGAGAAGTCCTCGAGAATTAGATAAGGGATGTACTCAAACAAACAGGACATAAACTAAGCTCTGTGTACCCAAACAAGATAAAATAAAGAACAAATGTAACAGGTTTTGGTGGTGAATCACAACGACCCTGTGCCTGATCAACAACTGAGGTTAAGACTACAAAGACCCAGAAGGACCAAAGAAGGACTTCCAATAGGGGAGTGACTATGTAAAGCAAACTAATGAATACATATTAAGTAAGCCAGATTATCTAATGAACATGTAAATAGTATGTGGAATAAAAAGCTCTGTCCATCTGTTTGTCACGTTTGTTAGAGGACGTCCAGCATGATGAATAAAGGAGAATGCCCTTTTTAACATCTACAAATCGGTGTGAAGAAGTTTGTTTCTGCTGCTTCTCGGTAGCGTTGAGGCTTGCCCTTACAACAGAGGAGCACATAGCTTGACCCTCCTTTGGGAATTGGAGGGGTAAAAAGTTTAAAAAAAGCCCTGTTCTGAACCCAGTCCATGGGCCACCGGCCAAAGAGCCGAAGGAGCAGAATCCACTTATTTTCTTTCTCTGTGTTTATGGATCTGAAAGCTCCTATATGTGCTCCTGACTGGGCTCCAGAAAGGACCTGGCAGATCTGACCAAGTCCCTTTATTTCCCTGATCAATTGAGTAAATACAGCTTAACCTGCTCTGGTAGCATCTGGCTTCTGAATCATCCAGCTTCTGGAGCATTTGTGTTTAAAACAAATGGCACAAATGTCCACAACTGGTATAAAATGCTTGGGCTGCACAGAACTGGACATGCAGATCTTTGTGTCTGAACAGACATGTAGTCACACCAGACAATGTACAGGACCTAAACTGCAAATACAGAGGGGCACCATATGTGGTTCATTGTTTGGCTTTCATTGGGATGGCAGGAGAAAGGCAGGGAAACTAAATTAGCCACCTTGGATAGGTCACATGTCCTGTACTTTGCAATTGAACAGTGAAGGTGCAAAGACTTGTGAAAGACATTGAATCCCAAGTAAAATTGACAGGACAAGCACCAGGAGAGTTGTCCTGGGATGCCTGAGGACATACAAGAGTACAAGGGACAAACATGTCAATGTGGCTATCATAAAATCTTCCCCCTCTCCATGCTGTGCTTTGTCCCTACCATTGAGGTGTACTCTAGGGGACTTTGAGCACAGAGGATAGGCTCCAGAAAGGCCATGACTGTGGTGGGAACTGGGGTCAGAGGGCACGTGTTGCAAGATGTGGTTCACGTGAAAGACGGCTGCACACGCATTCCCCCCAGCACAAAGTCCCTGTACACAGCAGCACACAGACAGAAACTAGAAAAGCAACACAGGTGCAGCCAGCCCTGTGAAAAACAGTTTGTTGGCACATCACAGTTATGCACACGAAATTCATTTAGGTTTAACAACAGATGCCAGCAGTTCAGCTGTACAGTGGACTGCATTATTTATATCTTGGAAGAGATCCAAGAAATAAAGGAAGAGCAATCAGAGGATGACTGTTGAGTGTTCGTTCTTCCATCGTGCAGCAGTGCTGGCTGCTGCAGAGTTACCCATGGTTAGCGCAGATGTATGACCAAAAGGAGTGCATGACCTTAGCAGCACCCATATTTGAGAGCTGCCAAGGAAGGAAGATGTTTTTCTGCAATTCCTGTACATACTGGTATACTGGAGATGCACATTCAGTTACCTGGCATCATTTACAGGGAAGGTAGGATGACTGGAAAATCTCCACCATCTTTTTCTAGTGTAGTTAAACAAAAAAAAAACAAATCTAGAAGTATTTGTTCTGAAGAGATTTCAGCCTTCTATGTACAGACTGCAAATACACTTTTTGTCTCTGATTCACAATGTTAGACGAGAAATGAGATGCTAAGGGTCATGAGCTGCTCAGAACATGCAAAGACAAACAGGAGAAAGGCAAAGACATCCCTCAGAAAAGGAACTGGGGATGCTGGTCTACAGCCATCTGAACATGAGCCAGCAGTGTGCCCAGGTAGCCAAGACTGCTAATGGCATCCTGGCTTTTATCAGCAGTGGTGTGCCCAGCAAAACCAGGGAACTGATTGCCCCCCTGCACTTGGCACTGGTGAGGCTGCATCTCAAATCCCGTGTCCAGTTCTGGGCCTCTCACTTCAAGAAAGACATTCAGGGTCTGGAATGTGCTCAGAGAAGGGCAACAGAGCTGATAAAGTGTCTAGAACAAAAGCCTTAAAAGGAGCAGTTGAGGGAGCTGGGGTTGTTAACCTGGAGAAAAAGGGGCTCGGGGGAGAACTTACTGCTCTCTACAACTGTCTGAAAGGAAGCTGTAGTGGAGGTCAGCCTCTTCTCCCAGGTAACAAGTGATAGGACAAGAGGAAATAACCTCAAGTTGTACCAGAGGAGGTTTAGATTGGATATTAGGAACAAAATTGTTCACTGAAAGTTTTGCCAAGCATTAGAACAGGCTGTCCATGGAAGTGGTGGAATAACTGTCCCTGGAAGAGTTCAAAACACATGTAGATGGGATGAGTAGATAAGAACACTGTTTAGTGGTGGGCCTGGTAGTGTTGGGTCAAGGATCTTAGAGGTTATTTCCAATCAAAACAATTCCATGATGCTGTGATTGTATGACACTGAACTTACACCTCTCAGGTTGCAGTAGAATAGTCATGAGGATAACTTAGCATCAAGCTGCTGGAAGGTGGACTCTGTAACCTCCAGGTTAAGTGGCTGTCCACAGCAGAAAATTCAGACAGATGCCACCTCAATGTTCATTTTCTATCCTTAATTGAAAATAATGAATGCTTCTGGGCGGGCTACAGCAGAAATGCCATGAAATTCTACAAGTTCGGAGTGCAGGCAGTGCTGCATTGAAAAGCAAGACTTGTGGTAGGCTGGGTTTAAAAGTAATGATGTTAGCTAGGGCTGGAGAGCATCCTGTCTTCTGCCTGGACCTCAGGTCTCTGCAGCTTTTTCTTCAGCTATCTACTCTGGTTCCCTGTCAGACTTGGGGAGGTGCTCTCTGTGGTCTCATCAGCTCTTCCCAGGGAGCTAACGAGGGTCATGCACAGCAATTCTTGCAAAGAGCAGTGCTCCCGTTCCTCTCAATCACGCTCGGGCCGCTGCAGTGAAAGGCAGGGGCAAAGGGAAAAGTACAAGAGTTGTACCTGGCAAAGCTCAAGAGCATGCTCGGAATGAAAGAAAAGCTTTTTCCTGGTACAGGCTGCCTTTCCCTTCCTGCCTCCCCTCCCCCTTCTACCCTCCTCTCCCCATCCCCCCATTGGTATTTCTTGTCTTCCTTGAATTCCTACACAGGTTATTTCCATACCAGACTCCCGCCCAGTCTTTCCTCGCAGCTGAGACAGAGCAATGGCTCCATCCAAAGTCAGTGGCAGCATGTTTCCTATTGCTCACAAACCAGGATTTCACTCCTAGCAGGGTTCCCATTTGGCCTGTTTTGAATCCCTCCTTGTTCCCACTATGCCTAGGTTTTAGAAGTATAGGAACACATGCAAATTACTCCTTCATGTGACAATCTGATCATCACTGAAAAGGTGTTGCAGTTATTAACTAGGAAAGCAGTGTTGACAAAAGAAGCAAACATGGGCTAGAGCTATCTATTTTATCCATCCTGTAGCCTCCAGCAAATAATTTTGCCTCCATTTCCCCATCTTGAAGCAATACAATTTGCCAATCCTATGGACTCCAACCATACATCAGACCATGCTTATCCCTGGTAGATGTGTTAGCTGGTGCTATTAATTATACTCACTGTACATGTGAAGTTTCCATGATTTTGGTTTGACTTGACTCAGATTTGCCTCTAATGACTGTATGGGTATTTTAAGGGACTTCTGGTGCAAACAAGGCATTTTCTATTTGCTTCCTGCTGCCTTGGCTTAAAATGTTCTGTTTCAAGGACCATGGTACTTACAAGGCTACTTGTTGGCGCAAGAAGAGTTGCCCAGCATCCAGCATTCTGACTTGAGGTACCCCATGTGATTGCTGGAATATAGTCTGAAAATAATACTAAAACCAAAAACGGCCCCCAGAAAATTCAGGCTGAAAACATGAAACCTCAACCAAAATACTTTAATTGGTGTGATGACACCTTCTGCTGCCCTGCGGCTATTGAAGCACAACTGTCTTGAAAAGCTGCAACTTACAGGGATCCCATCTGCCTCCCTCAGACTTTTTTGAACAAATCTTTCCTCTCTCCTTGTCTTTTATGTTGTGCTTCATTCATGACTGCCTAAATCTGTAAGTGCCCTCAGAAATCCTTAACAAAGGAGTTAGATGGTATGTGCAGCTGACTGTCAGCATGCCTCAGGCACTGAGCTTTATTAGGTCCCTTTATAAATTCCTCATATTAAGTGGACCTCACAAATACACAGATCCATTCCCCTGCGCTGCTGCCAAGAGTGACTCGGACGGCAGGGACAGAAAAAGAGCAGCAGGGCAGGAAGGGGAACACCCAGTAGGAGCCGTTACTTGTTTTGTTTGTCTCTTGATACAAACAGTTTCTTGGATCTGAGCTTTGCAAATCTGTCCTCTGCTGTCATTCACTTACAGGAACCCACAGTTCATTTTTCCAGGGTGAAGGCTGATGCGAGGCAAGGAACATGCCCCATGGGAACAGACAGACTTTCCACTGGGAGCAATGAAGGATGCACCAAGCTGCTGCCACCCTGAGCATGATGACTGCAGCTCCTGATCCTGCTTCATCCATCTGATCTACCTTAGTGCTTTTATGTTGTGTTTGTTTGTTTATTCGTGCTGGGCAGCAAGCATCCCCATGTCCCAGAAAGCCACTGGAACAAACATGGCTTCACTGTGGAGAGGTTTTGTCCTGGTGGGGTAGCTCCAAGGTTATCCAAAGTGCTCCTGCTGAGGCAAATCAAGCCAATCAGGAAGCCCCCAGAAACGTGGGCTGTGTTCAGCTTGTTGTTTCCACCCTTAGACATTTCCTGCCATTGTTCTTGTGATTTTCTTTAAGTGTTCACTGGGCTGGTGGGTGGTGCTGCTACTGCCGGCAGGGGTTTTTGGGGAGGCCTACGTCCTCTTGGGCACATGGAGAGCTCTCTGCTATTCCTTTCACAGACTCCTAGCACAAATTTCTGGCATACAAGTGCAGTGAAGGTGGAGCTGTGGTGGTAACTGCAAAGCAAAGTTCCTTTTCCTGTTTGCTGTGCTAAGATGGACAAGAATGTAATCATACCATAAAATGATGAATGAATTTTAGCTCCAGACGTTGCTTACCACCCCTGGAGAAGCAGAAGGTGAGTAAGTAGTGGAAGCAGGAAGTCCACAGCATGATGGGATCCATTGAGGGCTTTTGAGAGCTGTGGAAATACTGACTGTATTATAGAAATTGAGTGCTCCGGTTTTACCTCTGCCATCCAGAGCCTGGCTTTCGCTTTCCAAGAGTACAGAATATCAACTACAATTGTCTAACCCCGTCACACCACTAGAGGACCAGAGGAGCTATAACTATCCAGGCCTTCCAGAGACAATGCCTGTATCTAATTTTTTAGTTCTCTAAGTTTCATGATTAAGTTTTTAATTCATCAGATGCATCTCATGAGTTTCTACCTGCAGTGGAAAGGACTAAGAAAAGTTGGGTGCTGTACTTGGCCATGGTCCAGTCTCAACTGGAAATCACAGCAAACCAGATCCTAGACCCCCCAGCTGCTCAGGTAAACATGAGCACATCTTTGGATTTCATCTACAGTGTAAGACAACTTTCTGTGCTGTAGAGAAATTGTGAGATTGAATTTGTGCTTGGACAGCATCTGTAATTCTGCAGAGGTCTCTGGAAGTCTGGTGTTATTACTGAGCTGTACTGGTGAAGAGACCCAGCTATAGAGCTATGTAAAGGAAGAAATAGGTGAGAAAAATTGCTTTGATATTGCTTGGGGTTCACTTTTCCAGCCCTTTGCTCCACATTACCTAATATCAGCCACACCTGAGATATTGCTGTCTGAATCTGAACCCTCATGGTGATGGAGTGCAAATAAAAAAAAGGGGAGAGTGTGTTTAATAATATGACAATGCCCTCCTTTTTATTCTCCATGATGGATCATAAGCCCCCCTTACTGCCTCATAAGGTACAATTTTAAATGTGCAGCACTGGAAAGTTTGTCTTGACTTTGCGCTGCGTGTTTGTAGTAGGAGTCAGCTGATGGCTTCCTGCTTGTGTGGGTCTCAGAGGGGTGAAATTCTTGACCCTCAGACTTCTCAAGCAGAGCTTCCAAGTCAGAATAAAGCAGACATCTGGGTTGATTTGGTTTAGGGGAGCAAAAACCAGACAGTAGAGTATCTGTGGAACAGGATGGGTTATAAAAAGGTATTATTTTCCTTTTTGAGAGAACTTCTATAACTATGCCATAGTCTATTTTTGATGATTGGCCTCACGCTGACCATTGGTAATAGCAGAGAGGTGGCACAGGACTGCCTTTGTAAGGGTAAATATCAAAAAGGAGAACCTCAAAGCACCTAGCAGTGTGGTAAACCCCTACTTTCTAACAAATTATTTTGCAGTCAGTTCATTATTCTTTCTGCAGCAAGAGGAATAAAGCCAAGCATAGCCTGATGGGTTCCTGGCTGTGATCCCAGGGAGGGGCTGGCTGGTCATGAGGAGCTGGCTCACCTTCTGTGGTTTCAGTGGATTCCATGACTATGCAAAACCATCCTCTCAGGGGTCTTCTTGCCTGTGCAAACCATCTCTGTTCCTGGAATGGTAGTATTGAGGGATGGGGTAGCAACGAGAGATGGTCCACATCACATTTCTGGAAATTCCTGCTGGGTAACTTGAGAAAAGAGGCTAGAGTTTTGCAGGGATTTCTTAAAGCCTAAGTGGTTAATTTTGTCTGGTTTTGAGTCTCGCAATATTCTTAATGCTCAAGAACCCTGGACAAGAGAAAACCTCAGCTAAGTCTTGGCAAACTCGTAAACATTCTTGGTTTTTTACCTGTACAATTGACCCTCTTGTCTCCTTTTTGTGCCTATTATGTTTTTCATGTTGGTATTTGAACAAGGCATTCAAATAAAGCAATTCTTGTAAAAATAGGCAGTAATAAATGTGAGACCATTGTGAAAATCTGCTTGGGATTACAGCACAGACAGATAATTTTAATTTGCTTTGTCTAAAACATGAGACCAAGGGCAAAGGCTTCACAGGTACCCATATTATTAAGAAGGCTCAGGCCCATTTGTCAATTTACTTCATGCAGGTAAATGTGCGCAATCTTAGGACATGGGAAGTTAAGAAATTACTGTCCAGTTTTAAGTTACAAAATATGTCAATAGGCACCTTCAGGGATCTACAAAAAAAAGGTTAAAAATTACAGAGATGCTCTTGAAAGTGAGATGCAGGTACTTCTGAAAGCTTGTCTCTGATTTCCATGCCAGTTGTTGTATAGCTATGAACACTTCTTCAACTTTGAAGGGACTTCATTTATGGATGTTTATAGATGAAGTGTTAGGGCAGTAGATGATACAGCAGTATTCAAAGCCTTGAATTTAAACAAGAGAGATGAACAGGCATTAAGCTCTAGGTGTGTAGGAAGTTCCACTGGTTTGAATAAAGAAATACTTGGATGTAAGCGTACGTTGAAGCGTGTCTGACTCAAGGCTATAAAGGGTAACCACAATAATGTGACAGCTCAAAATTAGGAAAGTTGTCCCAGTGCTTTGGAATGGGCAGACTAAAAATGAAATAAAACTAAAAAGGTCTTATTTGAAATAAGTCATAGAAAGTGAGAGCAACAACAAAATTCTGGGAGCTGGAATGGCATGAACTGCATTATGACTAGAAGTAGGTGAGGGCAGCTGGAAGTGCAGGCTGTCGAGATGACTGGCCAAAGGCTGGCTGGTTAGTCACTAAGTGCCAGATGGACACCACCAACTGTCTAAATGATTTCTCCCTCATTTGTAATTGGCCTCAGTTGTGCCTGATCTCCCTGGATCTGCCGGCAGTTCTCAGGTCTGCTGTTGACAGCCCCCTTGGTGTACATCCTACAGCCAGCATGCAAACTCCTGTCAGCATGACAGTCCCTGAAGGTGCTGTGGTTTTCTGGTCATGCCCTACTCTAACAAATTTTGCCTCATTGGCAGTGTGAAACACCCACAACACCATTTCATTCCACTCTCCTTTACTTTTTTCTATTTTTTTTTTTGTCTTCTCATATTCATGTCAGCTGTTGCGATCAGTCACAAAGAGGCATTTTGTGATGTTGGTACAGGACTGCTGATATTTGCCATCTTACACTATGTTAACACTGATAAGTAGAACCACTCTAAAGATGCAGCTTTGTGCCCAAACCACCTTGTGCCTTTAAGTTTCTCTGGCTTCTCCCCCACAATCCAAACGCACAATGAGTGGTCTTGCAGCCTTCTGGCTACAGGGCTGCTCTGGTCTCTGCTCGTTGCTCCACTGTGTGCGTCCTGCTATATGTTGTAGCATCAAGATCAAAAAATCCTCTTGTGGAAAGTCCTCCCACATTTTCTTGTTTCTGCCTTCTTCACTGACATGTCACCTTTGGGAAGTACCAAAGTCTTGAGGCCAAGAAGTCCTTGAAACACTCAGTTGCCGTGAAACAAGGAAATTACTTTATGTTGAGCTCCAAAAATTCTGCATGGATTGACTTGTAGAATACACGAACCACAGTTTAGATGGTGAAACATGAGCTGCCTGATTCAGGCTACTTTTGGATGCCTTGAAGTTTGAACATAAAAATGATAGGAACTAATACTTGCCTTGGAAAGGCTGGTTGTGCAACAACCATGGATGTGAAGGCTTAGCCGAGAAGGTGGTTGCTGTCCCACACAGAGCGCTCAGTGTGTGCTCCAGTGTTGCAGAGGATGGCTCCTGCTGGGGACTGCAGAACAGCTCTCACCGTCATGTTTTCACAGCATTATTTCTGCCTATGGTTGTCTCAGGTGGGTGCCATTCAGACAGAAAGTAGAAACTGTTTTCAAAAGTACCAGGCAAACTGCCTTGCCACTGCTTTCTTGGTGTTACAGTCTGCTGGGAAAGAAAGCAGAAGGGTGCTACTGCTTTTGAACAGGTCAGTACAATTGCAGATGTGAAGAGGTCCAACATTCAACAGAAAAAAGATGCAGGACAAAGGAGGGGAATGGTTTTCTCCAACAGCACACCAGCAAGAGCTGGGTAGAGCCATGTTCAGTTTATCATGTCCATGCACATGATGTAGGTAATCGTGGATGGATTATTTTCATCCAGAAATTCAAGTCTAGCTGTTGTAGCCTGTCCAATTAATCTCTCAGCCAAGGACTAGCAGATGACTCAGTGTATCCTGCCTGTGGTGACCCCTGGGAAAGTGGCTAAAGTTGCACTTTACCCCACATTTGCAGAGGGTTGCTGATGGGCTGTAGCTCATCACTATGGTTCATCTGAACCATGGTAAGGTGCGGCACTCTGGTAACTTGACTGTGACTTGGAACCCTTCATTTCTTGCTGTTTCAGACTTCTGCCCCTGAAATCAGTATTGTAGTAAATACCTGCTTGACAGTAGTGTTCTCAAAGACTGTGGCCAGGGAGACCACAAAAATACTGCAGACAAATGCGACTTTTTCAGAGGGGTTGCTAAATGTCCAGTGCCTCTTGCACAGCCCATGGTTATTTCTCTTTTTGTATCTCCTCTTAGCCCTCCCTCATGCTTTTCCCACAACAAGATTGTTTGGAGTCACGGATCACAATGCTTGCTTAGGAGAGTTCTTTTCCCTAATAAGTATATTACAAAAAGCCTTCAGACATACATGCTAAATATACAGCCATGGACCTAGGGAGCACTGCAGAATGGCACCAAATGCTAAACTTACACTTGTGCTTGAACACCAGCTTGTACAAACAGTATTACTTAGAAGGTCACACACTAGCTTTCCTTTCTGCTTCCCGTTCCTGCTGTGTGCCGTGTGGGGTGCTTTGATAATCGGAAAGGATTGCTCCACAGCCTGACAGCCATGGCCCAAAGGACAGAAACAGAGCAAAAAAGAGAGGGGTCCAGGACCATCTATTAAAAAAATAAAAGGGAAAATAATAATTAAAAAATCCCTAACACTGCATGCATGAACAGATTTTATAGGGTGGGATTGCTGCAGGAAGAGCTTCTTCGCAGTGTATGAGGCCATCTAGCGAGCTCAGGCACTGTAACAGCTCCACTTTTTCCGTGGCACTCTTTGTCCTGCTTGTCCTCAACAGGAGACTTCATGTGCCAGCTGCCAGCAAGTTATGCACACACACAAATTCTTCACTGAAACATGAAAGGACGAAAACGTCTGCAGGAGGAGAAAGAGTGACAACAGAAAGGGCATGGCTGATGCCAGGGAGCTTGGAGTGCTGGGTTTCTGTGTCAAGTCAGAAATCCAGCTACACTGTCAGTGGAAAGGTGGTGTGGTGTGCAAGTTTCCACTGAATCCTGTCCTCAGCTAAAAGAGCTGGTGATGACAAGGGGAATTGCTCAGCCAGAGGGCACTGCAGCAATTGGTGTGGTGAGAAAACCTTGTGAGGAGCAATGAAGTGTAGGCTGCTCAGTCCTATGTGGTATTTTTGCTGATAAACACTTGGTGAGAGGCAAAACAATGGGAAAGTGTTAACAATTTCAAGATCTCACTTGTATTTTGCATGATGCTGGACTGGTAGTCCTGGAAGGGAAATTGCTGCAATGCAAAGCATTACACCTACCAAGGCCTGTCATGGTGCTTTGCCTCTGAGTAGACCGGCCTGGTTGCCTGCGGGTGAAAGACCAGCCCCACACTGCCCAGACACTCCTCTGCATCTCCTGTGAGCCTGCCAGGTTATGAGAGCAACAATAAACATGTGGGAATTTTGGTAGCTTTTTGTGGCTGCTCAAAGAGCCCTTGAACATAACTGAACATATGTCCAACTCCAAAGCCTATAACCAGTGTTAAACTGTCCTGGTACAAACTGTGGTTGCTCTGCCAGGGGTACAATGCTGAAGAACATGAGCACAGGATGGTATTTGGGCATTTTAGGTGCCAGCATGTGACTTCTGTCTCCTCAGTGACACTTTCCACTTTCAGCAGAGACACGGGTTTTTACAGCGTGTCCTGTTGCATCAGAGGTACCTCAGAAAACTGGAACAAAGAGGTTAGAAGATCCTCATCTAGTGAACGTTAGTTTGATCTCATTGAATGCTGGGAGCCAGGTAAGCACGCAGTCCATTAGTTTATCTACCTTCAGCTAATAAGTGCATTCACTTCCTCATCTCTTGGAAAATTATTTGATCTTCTTGGACCTGCCTCAAGGGTGAATTCTTCATGCCCACCAGTCTCTGGAACAGCTATAAATCTGGAGCTAGGTAATTGTAATAAGGACAAACTGTCCCATATTCTCCTAAATCGTAATTGAAGCCTTGATCTGCAAATGTTAGGATACCAATTTACTTTTCAGTGTGTAATTATTAGTCCCAGTGAATGTGAGTGTGCACATCTGGAAACATTTACAATTTCAGTATGTGTCTGTATGTGTCTCCACAGGCTATAGAAAGGAGAAACAAAACATACTTAGCTTTGTAGCCTTGCAGCCCACTGAATACAGTATCATCATTGCTAGTATCATTTCCCAAGCTTTGTAATAGCTTTGCAAGGGCATTAGGACTTGTCAGGCCCCCTCTGCACATGCCCCCTTTGTCTTACTTCTGCACATGTCTTTGTAATAGTATGCTGTAGCTGCCATTTTCCAACAGCAGTGCTAAGCAGTCTTTTTGTATAGAAGGAAATATGTATTATCCCTCTGTAGTGATTCTGTCCAGAGGAAGACAGGCTCAGTGCTCAGAAAGATAGATACAGGGTGCTAAAAAGAGAAGGATGGAGTGGAATGACGAGAGAGGGCACAGGCTGGCCCCGGAATCCCCACAGCTATGAGCGAGTTCGCAGTGGTCAGATAAAGACCTAGAGCTGAATAAAACTGCTTTAGGAGCAGCAAAGAGAATAAAGAACAAGTATCAAAAGAAGCATGGCCAGCAGGTCAAGGGAGCTGACTGCCTCTCCCCACTTGGCATACTGCAACCAGCTCTGGGACCCCCAGCATAAGAAGGATGTGGACCTGCTGCAGCAAGTCCAGAGGAGGGCCACAAAAATGATCAGTGGGATGGAACACCGCTTCTACGAGGAAAAGCTGAGAGCTAGGGTTGTTCCGCCTGGAAAACAGAAGGCTCCGGGGAGACCCTGTAACAGCCTTCCAGTTCCTAAAGGAGGTTTATAAGAAAGACGGCAATGAATTTTTTTTTTTTTTAGTAGGGCTTATATCTCTAAGACAGGGGGTAAACTAAAAGAGTGTAGATTTAGTCTAGATATAAGGAAGGTTTTTTTACACTGTGGGTAGAGAGAAACTGGAATAGGTTTCCAAGAAAATATGTGGATGCCTCATCATTCTGAGTGTTCAAGGCCAGGTCAGAGGGGGCTCTGAGCAACCTGAGCTAAGTTGAAGATGTCACTGCTCGTTGCAGGGGGAGTCAGACCAGATGACCTTTAAAGGTCCCTTCCAACCCAGACTATTCTGTGATTCCATGATTCTATCTGACACATATAATACATATATAGCAAATTTGACACGGAATTACAGACCCATGAAGAAAGACCAAGGTATAATTGGTGTCAGAAGCTAAATAAAAATTGCTTCAAGTAGACTCCAAATTGAGGAGAAGAAACCATCAATGTCTACATCACATTCTCCCTGGCAAAGGGAAGAAACCCTCACAATCAACAAAATATTTACCCTGATGAAGAGCTTGAGATGGTGATGCCTTGCCATATATTTTATCTCTCTCCAGCATGGATCCAAAGGGGTTGTGGAAGAGTAACTCTAAGAAGAGAGAAAGGAGCAGGTACTAGGAAGGCATAACAGCTATAATTCTTATTCTGCACACTTTTTATGTAATACTGTTCCTTTTTCCCTTCCTATAATATTTTGACTGATACTAAAACCAATTCAGTTGCTAGATTGGTAAGATTCTGATTACCTTAACAATAAATTCTTGGCTTGGTTTAAAAAATCTGTTTATTTTTCCTCTTGACAATTGATTGAGTACAAGTACATCACATTGTAGATGGGAGTTGGTGGATGTCTATTTGTTTTGGTTTGGGGGATTTTTTGAGGGGGTTGTTTGTTGGTTTTGTGGTGGTGTGTGGGGCTTTTGTTTTGTGTGTTTTTTTTTTTTTTTTTGGTAATCAGATGAACTTTAGGGAGAATATTCATAAGAACCTGTTTTCAAGGGCTGATTTTTCTAATTTAAGGACAGAAATAATTTTCTAGGCCTCAGATTGAAATTTGTTTTCAAAAATTCTCAAATGCTGTAAAGAATACAACAACACGTGAGTTTAATGTTACTATTAGTACACACACTATTTCAACCTATAGAGACCACACTGAAATGCTACTTTTGGATCGAGGTTGGTTGTTGGATCTATGTCTAAACTAGAAGATTAGGAAATAGGTGCAAGCCACTGCCAGTGGGTAGAGGAGGAGGAAACTAGTAGGAGTTGCATACAACTAGAAAGCTTTCCAGGAAAGAGGCAAAATTTAGCTTTTTACTACGGTTCACCTTAAAACACTTATTTGTTCTTTTTATACATTCTGTGTTGTTTGAGTAATGCTTCCCTGCATTTTTACCTCCAAAATGACCATAATTTTGTAGCAGGGAGGGTATTTTGAAACAGCAAAGTTAAGTGTTAAAATATAACATTTCTTCACTAAAAAAAGGTCCATATTTTTCTGTCCATTGAATTCAGCAGATGATTTTGGTGTACCCTGTTTCATATTTATGGAAAACATTGACTTGGCTTGAATTAAAGTTCTCATTTCCTGCTCTTTACAGTGTCCTCAATCGAGGAAGCATATTATACAGATGTCAGATTTTCAGGTATGCCAACTCACACAAAAAGGCTACATCACTCTTTAAAATTACATCAGGCTGATATTTCAAAAATCTCAGGCAACTGTGAAGGCATGAGACTACAAATTTCTTATGGAGCTTTTTCTCATTTAGAGATTCACTGTTATGTCCTTATAATTATGGTAGGATTTGTTACATGAAAACAACTTTCTTGTATTGCATGTTAATGAATAGAACACATCTTCTGTAACACTGCCAGTCTTTGGATTATTTCAGTGGAGGACGGATGCATTTTGTTTTCCAGATTAAAGAGTGGAAACCATGATATAACAGTAGCATTGTTTGCATATAAATAAAATCCAGATTTTTTTCTCAAAAATATTTTCTTCCTCTACCATTTTTTTCTTTTTTTCCTCCATAAGGTTTTATCGCTTAAAATCTTTCATGTGATTTGTCAGCTCCTTAAGTAGGAAAAATTCTCTTCTTCTTTAGGAGTCTGAATAACCACAGTTCCTGAATTTAACTATTGGGGATACTGTTATCATATACATATGATAATAGCACCTGGTGAATGGACACACATGGGCATAAAAACTTGGTGGTAGATTTCAAGAATACAGACCTTTCTAGCATTGCTACTATAATTTCAAAGTAATTTATTTTTATTCTAGTTAAAGCTGCCTTTTTAATATTTTTCTTGCTAGTATTCATTGTAAGATAAATAAATGCAAGCCATCATGTTATCACATCAGAAACAAAGGCGGCATAAAACATGGTCTTTGGGACCTCATACTTGCACTAGCAAACAAACAATCTTTAACATGAATCTGTCTAAAGTTTTCTCCTGCAATCCATGCATACATCAGCTTTTGCCTGGCAAAGAAGAAGATATTTTGCTTTAAAATATGGCAAAAAGAGAAAGCCCATGGTTTCATTTTCCATGGGTTTACATTCACTGAACTTCTTCCCCTGAAGCATCCCCTTGGGGATTCTCAGGAAATATGAAAATATGAATGACTCGATTAACAAATGGCATCTTCCCTAATCTTAGCAAGATGCCAGCTGGCATTGTGCTTCACCAAATTAAAGAGAAGACTCCAAGCTCCCAATCTGCTGCACAGGTGAATATATATGACAAGATCAGTAGAGCTTTCTCTGCTATCCAACTAGTAGGTCATCCGTATGACTTCTTTTAGTTACAAACCTAAAGCAAGCAACCTTTCCACTGACTATTGCATCAGGACAACCTCACCTGGAATAACTTCTCACATGATACCTTTCACTTGGAAAATACAAAGAAAAGGGAGATTTTTGCATATGTTGTACTTTCAGTTCTTGCCTACATCTCCTTGGTTTAAAAACAACTAGACAGATCATACATTGGTGTCCTATGGCAAGGAGGAGGCTGTTAACAGCTCTCATCAAAACTAATCACACAGTCCAAAATATGAACTTTTCAGCTGTAAATGTTGTAATAGGGAAGATGATATTCCAGATGTGGAGTTGGCCTGTGAGCTGGTAATCTTTCCCTTCTGTGTCTTAACTCTCCTGTGGTTACAGACATCTAGGAGATAGCCTCTGGGCTGTGGTGAGACTGGAGCACTGGAAATGATGTATAGCAGGCAGAAAGCTCATGTTAAGACACACACATTAAGAAGAAAGTTACAGCAGTGATGTGAAACCCTAGCCTACTGCAGGGCTGGTGCATTGTAGGGTCATGGTGGTTCCCCAGAGATGGAAGGAAATGTTTATTAATGAGAATTTTAAAGGCATACATTAATACAACAAATTCCTAGAGGTCAACCAAAAGGATCTCTAATATATGCTGAGCACATTTCAGTATAATGTGTGTTATAATCTGGTTCCTGATTTCCACCAGACTTTTATCTTGAATATAGTCATGTTATTTTTAAAGGAGGAAATAACCTGGTGTGAATCTGGATCACTTTTACGAAGCACTTTAGTACAGTTGATTTTATTTGTGGATTATTCATGTTATCTTGGTTGGTTAAAAACATTTTTCATTAAGGAATACGTTTAAAATATATTTAAGCCTGGCAGAAACCTGTGCTGAAACTTTCACCTGACCTATGGTCACTTGCAGCACACTATGCTGGTGTGGTCTTTGCCTGCAGACCAGCAGTGGGGTATGTCAGCAGGGCACTCTACTTTCCCTCAGGGATGGAGCAGTAGTGTTTTTTGGTGAGGCTGGATGCTCTGTGCATCACTGCAGCCTGTTCCCACGCCCCAGTGACCAGTGGCTGACCTGTGTGTCTCATATTCAAAAATAGATGCAATATACAGCCTCCTTCCATTTTTAGCTGAGGAAGTGAGGGACATAAAAGTACTTTTCTGTGGTAAAACCTAACCTTCCCAAGGATGCTTCTTAATGGTTGCAAACAGCTGCCTGCTCTCTGGGGTGGGATCCTGACATTATTTCATGAAGATTGGGTTATACAAGCCTCAGTACTTCAGTTAACTGTTTCTATTTTGGATGCTCTGGTCAGGATCTAGTCTCTAGTACAAAAAAAAAATTTAAAAAATCATGCAAAGCCCATGTGCTTTGACATTATGATTACATTTCCATTTGGAAGCAGATATGAGGTCAGGCTGCTGCTGGCCCTTCCCATGTCCTCAGAAGGGGTTGTATTGAGAAAAACCTATATTCTATAGAAGAAATGCTCGAGGATTTTGCTGTTCTCAACTTAAAATTGAGGGCAGTGGAGGGTGACATGTTTAGATAGAAAACCGCCATGCAGATATAAAAAAAGACATGTATGGGGGTGTCAGGCAATTGTACTCTAAGGAAAGGTGATCTGATAGCATTTAGGACAGGAGCCTCTAGAGAAGGCAAGCACCATCCCACCACAGTAAATACGCAATGCCATTCTTCGTTTGCCTGCTGGCACACAGACAGAATCACAGAATCATAGAATCACAGAGTATGCTGAGTTGGAGGGGACCCACAAGGATCATTGAGTCTGACCTCTAGCCCTGCACTGTGGGACACAGCCTTGTAAAGCAGCATTTCTTCTTTCCATGTTGGGGCACCACAGATTCTCACACTGCTCCTCCTCATGCTTAACATGAAATATGTCAGGAGAGCTATTCTATGTAGAAACTGTGTAGAAACTGCTTTTGAGATGGGACAGAAGAGGGAGCAGAAGTAATTACTGAAGATCAATCCAATGAAGATGACTTCTCTGTAGAGAGGAAGCCCTGTGATGCTTGAGTGGCTGCTGAGTGGTCCTGTCTCAGCTGTGCTGCTGGAGACCACAGTGCTATCACACCACAAAGGCAGGAATGCCAAGTACACATTTGGGAACTGGAAGGCAGCCTAGAGAGGGGATGAATAAGGGGAAGAAGGAAGAAGGCATTTCCACATCTCCATGCAGCAATATGAGATCAATCACAGCTACACTATTGCTAAAAGGAGAGGGAATAGATCAATAAGAAGCACCATGGTCCCTGGCAATGGTGACTAGCAAGAGCAGGCAGAGGGTTGGATCCTCCTCCTGGCTTCAGTATTGACTCCTCCTAGGTCCCTTTCCACGAGGTGCCTGTTCTGTCTGTGCCAATGGCAAAGGCACTGGGGCAGGACTGCCTGGTGCTGCACCTGCACAGCGCTGAGCACACCAGGACTGGTACCAGCGGGGAACCACGGAATGGCTGCTGTGGGAGCTGCAAAGCAGGAGGAAGAACAGGAACAACAACTTGTCTGTGACAAGATTAGTGGTATCTTATAGGTTAGAAAAGTAGCTTAATGAATTCCCTGTTGCGTTGGATGTTTAACATGCTCTATCAATAGCAGAGACTGTAAAATGCTTTTGGCAAATTCTTACCAGAAATCTGGGTGATAGAAGGGAAGAGATATAACAAATTATCAAAAGGAAGTACAATACTCGTAAGAGTATGTATGGAGCAACTATTGTGACAGAAAATATGTATGTTCGATTCTCCCTGCAGATATAATGTGAAAAGTAGCTGTTAAACAATTATGCAGTGTTCATATGCAGTATTAAGCAGTTGTTTTGTTTCACTCTGGAAATGGCTTTATATTTCCCTGATCATAGATTGGTTTCTGTCATTACTTAGAAGTATATACACCATTCTGAGATTTGTGGGGTTAGAGGACACTGGAACATGATGGCATATGGTTGGCGATTTCCTTGAGAAGCATTATTTCTTTGGAAAACATTGACTTAAATATAAAATGCCTATGGGAATGTATCAATTTCTTCTTAATCTGAGAGGAGATTATCTCAATATTTTGTTTCTATGAAGCACAAACATTTGCTTTTTACATTACCTTTGACAGATAAAAACTGATAGAAGAGTTCCAGTTGCAATGTTGAGAATGTTTCAGTCATATCAAAATAAATGTTGCCAGGAGGTCAAATAATATTAATTCCTCTCTTTCATAATATTTTCAATAAACTTATTTTTTGTCTGAATTTGAGACAATGCTGAAATTTCAATGACTCAGAATTTTCTCTAAGATAGAAATTTTAAGTTTTGATCCATTCAAATAATTGATTTATGCTACAGCTTCTTTTATAGCTTCAGCTTCTCGTAATCCTGCTGTCTGACTGCATAGAGTCTAAAATTTATGCTTTCTTTCCTCTTCACAGATATCTATTCTGACTCTAATGACAAAGGATAAAAATCCACAGCCTGTTTCAGACTAGTGAAACAATTTAAAATTGTTTGGAGAACAAAACTGAAACTCTGGATACAAACCAGCAGATATATTTATGCCTTCAAGTAAGAATTCTGAGTGACTCCAACACAGAAATATTTGGCCAGCTAGTGAGAAGAACAGGAGTGGAAAGAAAACTCCATCATGATTTCAAGAGGTTGTACGGGGAGCTGGCTGGCTGCTTTGCACTGGTAGTCTATCCAGTTCTGTGCCTGGCAGCAACTGTTTCCAGGTATTTCATGGAAACGTAACAAAAATTCAATGTTGGCTTGCATATAGGAAAGTATCTTTCTTACCTAAAATGCAAGAAGATGGCTGTGTTCTACACAGTAAGAGCCAACACCCTTTCCTAAACACTGTTTTACTCCATAATTCCCTGAAGATTGTACCTTGAATTTTGCAAAACATGCCACAAGGATGAATTTACAAGTGCAACAAGATGACTGTTCATAATGCAAAAAAAATGGTTTTCCCCCATACCAATAATTTTCTGGTTTGGGTTTCACAGTTTGTCATTTGCTGTGGTGAAAATCAGTTCCTGATCTCACTTCTCTGTTTCGTTTCCCTTCTCCAAGAGAATTACAGAAACATAAAAAATAGTGCAGCTTTCCCCCTTACATCAAGTATCTCAAGAAATCCCAGTCAAGCCCCTTCCTTGGGGCAGGAGCAGAGATCCCTCTGGGGCAATTGACAATCTACTCCATTGCTTCACAGTGCTCACTCTTGAAAAAGGTCTGTGGGAGAAATGCTTCATCTTTTTTTTAAAGGTCTGTTCTTCCGGCATTTTAATCCAACTTCTCTTATGTTTGGAATTTATTTCCCTCTCTTTCTAGCTATTTTCAAACTAGTTGAAGACATTATCATGTCCCTGTTTAACTTTCTTTTCTGGAAATAGTTTTCTTTTGCAAGTTGTTTGTGATCAGAAAGGGGGAGAAAAGTTTGTGAGGGGCTGGATGTAAGTGCTGAACCCCAGTGGCCCAGAAGAAGGGGTCTGGGCAGGTTCTTGATGTCAAGTTGTGTTGGCTGAACTAGCACTGCTCCTGATGACTGTCTCTGACCTCATCTCACAGACCTGAAATGAGGGACATTCCATGGCCTCTCCAGTGCTTCACTGTCCTGATTGCTGGAAGGACTTCCCTAATGAATTTCCATTGCCAACACTTAATCACAGTAGTTGCTGTTCCTTCTACCGTGAACACAAAGAACAAGCTATTCCTTTTCATCATGATGGCTGATGAAGTATTTCAAGATCTCCTCCCTGCATAAGACTGAGCAGTCTTTCCACGTAGGCCATGTGCCCAACTACCTCCATTTTCTCCTCCTGATTTTCTGGTAGTCTGAATTGTACTTCGAGTGGAGTACCCCAACTGCACATTAATCTAAGTGAAACCGTATTAATGATCAGCAGAGGAGTTTTCTTTTATGTCTCATTACCTACATACCAATGCAACTTTACAGCACAAAATCCTTGACTTGTGTCCAGCTCCTTATTCAGTCTAATTCCCACATATTTTTAGAGAACTGGGCTGACAGCCACAGCCCACCCTGTCTGCACAGTTGGTTAGGCCTGCCCAAGGATAAAATTTTGCACTAGCCTTCTATGGTTTTCAAGACCATCTCTGATTTGCAATTACCATACTGTTCTTCACTGTGTGCCCACAGGTTTGATATTGGTTTTAAGTTTAATAAATACAGCCTCTACTTACAAACCTTTTAGTCACCTAAGGTGCTAATGAGAAGATTAAATGGTCTCAGAAACAACATAGAGTCCATTAAAACTTATCTCTTCAATTTTGACTGAATAGTTTCCTGACAGTGTTGTGTCTGCCTTAAAAAAGTTTTGTCTAAATCATATTTCTACTACTTGATTATAAAAGTATCAAGGTCTCCTTAATGTCAAGATAAATGGCATCCTCAACTGATGTGGAGCTATAAAGTCTGCTTACATGCCTGTCAAGGAAGATGTATATCTTGGTAGACCTTAGTTGATAAATTTGTTTATTATTCACTATGTAGTATTCTAGACAACCACATATACTCCTCTAAGGAATGAAGAGAGGTTGGTATTCCCCAACTCCTCTTTTCCCTGTCCCCTTGGTAAAGTATAAGCCTGACAATTGCTCTTCCCTTGAACAGCCCTTTTCAAGATCTCAAAGAGAAACCATCTGAGATGGTTGCAGCCAGATCTCCAGTTTATGCATAGATCTCACCATGCTTGGATGATCTGAAATGAGTTTGATTTGTCACTGTACTTTCCAACTTGCTTCTCCTGGTTCTGCTCTGCACATACCTTGTGCAACCTCATTTCTCACTCAGTTGCAGCACACCTTTCCAGCAAAGACTAAAACACAAAAAAAGGCTCCTATCTCAGCTCCATCTACCATCTTTCATTTCTGTGGAACAGGAGATCAACATTTTCCTTTGCTTTCTCTCTCCTGGTAACACTGCCACAGAACACTTTCCTATTACAGGATGCATTATGACTCTGCTTTTCTGGCTTTTGCCTTCACCTGCTTTTGCAACTTTATTCAAGTTAGATTTATCAAACTAAAATAAATTCCATTTTCTCTGAACTTTCATCTTTGCTTAAAGACAAGGAAAAGACAGTGACTTAGTACAGTAAGTCTGTTCCTGCTTCTCCTCTCTTTCTTCTGGGCCAGTTTGTGTTTTTATGGTCATACATGCTATATAACTCCTCTATCCATCAAAGCATTCAGGTATGAAATCTGTTGAGTTTATTGAAATCTGCCTACCCCAAATCCATTATTTTTAGTTTGATTTTCCATTTGTAAGTCACAGGCTTCCTTATTTCATGATCATCCTAGAGGGTCCCTAACACGTGCATCTTGTGGGGTCTCACCACGGACTAACCACTCCGCAGAAAATCTGCACAGTTAGCTAAAAGATTTATTCATGCTCCAAAGATTTGCTTCCCTGTGCAGGGTGAGGTTAAGATAATTAACACTTTTTTTTTTTTTTTTTTAAATAAGCAGAGTGTTTTCATGACTTGCTTTTCCTGTAAGTGTTTCTTCTGCTGGACTTGTGAGGAGATGTTACTAGTTAACTGAATTTGAGAATGGTGATTGAGTTTCAGAATTTTTTCCAGCATCATTAGGGTATCTTAGATGCTTTTGGTTAGGAGAAAATTAATATGCAAAAGCTATTCTTTCCTCAGTCAAATCACAGCTTCTTTTTAGATAAGCAAACAGCAAAACTACTGGAATGCTAATCAATGTGGGACACAAAGAACAAAGACTTTCCCTCTCTTCTGCAAATCCACCCTCCCACTTAATTAAAAAATAGTCTTCCTAGGAGGATAATGAGTAAAAAGAGGGGAGGGGGAAGCAGAAGTAGAGAGACCCAAAGGAGAAGCCTGTGCTGAAACAGAAGGTATAATTTTGAAATTTTCTGATTCCTTCTGGAATCGTCCCATACCACCTTTGATGCATCTTTTCTGGATTAATATGACTAATTTGTGTACTCCAGCCCTCTCCAGCCATGCTCACACATGCTGGGCAATGCCTGAAGACCATCGAGGTCCCTGCTCCGTGAGCACGGACAGCATAGCTGTCAGATACAATGGTCCGCAACTCCACAGAGTAAAACTCATAGGCATGGGTTTGCAAATCCCCCACTTTGTGATCCCTGGGAGGAAAGGAGGCAAAGACACTAGGGCTAAAGCCTGGGAAAGCTTCTTGCTCTCCCCAGCACCCTCTCTGCTGGAGTGGTAAGAGCATTCCTGTCTGCTGCCTTGGAGAGAAGCAGGTAGTGAGGGAACGGGGTGAACAAACCACTGATGGGTGCACAGGGAAAGGAAGGTTTCATCATGGAGCCATGTCATGTTGCTGTTCAGAGCTAAAAGGGCATTTGGTGGTGGAAGATGAGAGCAGGAACCCAAATGTTGCCTACAGAACCTGGCTGCCTGCCTTGAAGGCTGTCTGTAAGGCAGCAATGAGAGCTGCCAGAGCACTTTTGTTGATTTTGAAGGTGAAGCTTTATCATTTCATCTCAATTCTCATTGAGAATCTATCTTCTCTGCCTGCCAAGGTTTTCCAGTTCTTTATTAAAGGTAAATTTTTATCCAGAAAAAACTGGACTCTTGTTCTCTAGGAAAAGCTGGAGAAAATGAATTTTTCAAAAGCCTAATTATGCAAACCCTCTCAGAATAGTCTCACAAACACATGAATCAGCATCCCTGGGGCAAATGGACACATTGACACATTTTGTACACTGTGGGCTATTTCCCAGCTAGCATTCCTCCCACGGTAGACACAAAACACTATTAATTGTTTTGGAGGCACTTTCCTATGAAGGAAAGAAAATCCTTCAAAGAATTACATAAGACTGGACCATGTTCAAAATAGACATGTTCAGATGAAAATAATCACTCCTTCAGAAATATGCATCTCTACAATTTGTTCTCAGTACATAGAACAGCATGAACTTTTCACCAGTAAATCATAAAACCTGACGCTTAGGTAAAACCAAGATTTTTCATCTCCTATTTTAGTGTCTCGCTACTATCAGGAAAAGCTTCTTTTACCAAAACCATCAATTTAATCTAGCACAGATTTGCATAATGTTTAATTTGTCCCAGATACCTAGGGCCAAAATTAGTGTATTACCGGCTACTACAACTTCTGAGAATATCTTCAAATATTTTTTGTGCCAACTGGAAAAAAAGTAATATATTAAATTTTTTAAAGAATAATTTCAGATATCTATAGTATATGTTGCTTCCATAATGATTGTTCTTTGAAAGAAGATAATTCATATTTAATTTACATTTAGAAAAAGGTGTTTCAAAGCCTACTTTCAATCCATTTTCAGCTTTGTTCATACTTTAGGATGTGCATATATCTAATAAAACAACAAGCACTTCAGTCAGAGATTACTAAACACAATCTACCTCTTTCCTAACCAAACACTAGCTATCATTATTTCTTTTCTTTATTGCACCAAATCCTTTTCAGCTCAGCACCATGTAAAGCAAAGACTAAAGACCTTTCAGAAATGCTGGGTCATTGCATCAGGTTTTTCAAATGTCTTCTCTTTTGGGAGATGAGGTGGCTCAGATGGTGGGCTGCTAAGATGGAAAAATATCAAGGTATTACTCATCTTATTCAAGATGCCAGTATGATCTTTGTAGTCTGTACTGATGCAGTGAGTGGTAAGACAAGCCACTCAATGAAGCTGTGAAATGATTAAATACCACCACTCTTAATGAGAAAAAAAGCATTTTCAGGATAGGTAATTCTGCAGCTTCACCACACAGACACTACATATGATGAAATAAGCACTGGAAAAAAGGAAGGACTATGAGACACACACTTCTCCTGAGGAACGATGTTTCACAGCTATTCCTGTACATGGATACTATTGATCTGGTAATCTTCCAAAAGAAAAGCTGTATTATCTTTTTTGCAATTGAGGCAAGTCAAGAACAGCTTCACTGAAGACAGGAAGTTTGAGATTTAATTCAACAGCACTCCTGTGCCACAA
The DNA here is from genome assembly GCF_009829145.1 of Chiroxiphia lanceolata. Taxonomy (NCBI): domain Eukaryota; kingdom Metazoa; phylum Chordata; class Aves; order Passeriformes; family Pipridae; genus Chiroxiphia; species Chiroxiphia lanceolata. The sequence goes on along the minus strand of NC_045671.1, from coordinate 61,145,009 downwards.
AAACCTGTTTCCCAAGGAAGGTCTGGTGGTGATTGGTGGAGGGCCTGATGAAGCAGAGGCCTACCAAGTAGTCATCTATAAGAGACATCCTGTTCATTAAAAGTCTTCATTTGTCACACATCCTGTTTAAGCAGGTATTTTCACTGCCTGAGAACCACAGTACATTCTCCTGTCCTCTATTTTCAGTTGAGAGGGAGAAAGTCAGGATATTCCATTCTCCTTTCTTCTTCAAAATGCTTGAAGAATGAAACGACTGTCTACAAAATGCTGTGGAATCGCAGTTTTCCAAAAAGTAATGTGTAGCAACTTATACAGCAGGCAAGAAGTCTGTTTGGTCCTGGCATCCCTGGTAGCTTCGGGCACTGTAAGCCAGGACATCAGATTGCATCTCTCATGTGTATTGTTTATTGCTTGCAGAAATTAAAGCACCTGTCAGCTATCACATTCCCATTCTGAAGAGAGGAACAAGTTGAGGCATGGATGAAGAGATCTGTTCCAGTTTAGCTCTGAAGTTCTTTCTCTCTTGTATCAGCTACAACAACTTTTTTTCTCCTTCATGTGATATTTCAAGCCTGTCTCTTCTGCTAGAAAAATGACAATGATGAGAGAGAGCAAGTCCTCTTTTGTGTTTGAGTGATTTTGGGTAACTCTTACATGGAGGACATTGGTTTAATCTGAAACGGTTTGAAAATATTTTTTGTTCATACGCTGTGAATTTTAAATAAAAGAATTTAGCAAACCAGTGTAACAAAGGAGGGTCTCTCTGGTACACTGGAGGTTCTTCTTTACTTTAGGTGGTATCATTTTGATTGTACTAATCCCTGGCAATTGAAGGTCTCTGAGTAGAAACAATGTACTAGCAACATTAAGAAAAAAATAGCTAATAAGAAGAAAACAACTTCTCAAAACTTGTTTGTGTGAAACAGACTTCAACTACTGGAACTTGTTTTCAATTCATCCTTCCAGAGAATTTATTCGGTTTTCAGGGATTGCTGTCCAGACCAAGCTGGACTCTTTACCTGACACTTGATGCTACACATTCATGAAAGACTTTCCCTGATAGCCTCAACAGGGTTAGGAAAACAGGACAATTTTTCTGTGACATAGTTTCAATACAATTGATGTTTCGCATTTGTAAAGCTAATGTTAAGTAGCAAAGAGCAGAGAATTACATGGGGTTTTTGTATGTAGGGTGGTTGTTCCTGAAATTACTTGTTTAAAAGATGATAAAAGGAGTGTTGACCACTGCTGCCTGCCTGGAAGATTACTAAAAGTTATCCATAGCCTTAAAACTGGCCTTTCAGTGATGTGGCAGTTACTTGCAGTCTTTGGCAGGCAGTAAAATATTTTAGGTAGTGCATAAGTGAAATTACAGTTATTGCCCATGAAGAAAATAGAGCTGAGGATCACCATGTTCTTGGCATGGTGACACCCTGCAGTTGCCAGACACCACAGCTCTCCTCAAAGGGTGATCCCAATGGGGTAAGGGTTCAAAGGCATGAGGCATTTCTCTTGCATATTTTGGGACATAAACAGAGTATACGTGCAAATCCTGTGGCAGCTCCATTGTTTTCTCTTGCTGCAACACTTCCTAAAGTCAGAATGATGTTAAGTTGGCTTTTTTAAATTTATTTATTTTCTTACCTGAAGATCCTATGGCACTGGACTGCCAGTGTAACAGATATGAACCACCTCCCCCCCTCCCATTAGGAGAGATATCTTATTCCTGAGAGTAACTTCTGAACAGTAAGCTTGATTGTCCTTGCAGGACCAAGTCAATGGTTAGCCCTATGTGACCCCTCTGGAATGGCATTTGGAGAATACTCTGGTATCCCAACAGGGATGCTGCAAGCAAGATGAGACTTACACGCCCAGCTCTGATGGTGATACACTGTTGCTCTGCAGCAGCTGATGCCTGGAATGCATTTCTATATTTAGGAGCCTTTTCTGTCTTTTGGGTATATTCCAGGTGTTCCAAGTCACAAAGCTCAGAGATCATCCGACAAGTCAGAAAACCTTTAGCCTTTCGCTGTGACTTACTAGTATTTCATATTCCCCTTCTATTCTTTTGGAACTGAGAGCTTCATCTTCAACTGAAAGTCTCAGCAAACCTGACCTGGGTTGTTATGACTGTCCCTTTATCTGACGGACCCAAAGAAAAACATCTCACTGCAAACCAGGCCTGTAGCCCTGATTTGCTGATTGCAATTTCCTAATTGCAATGTGGGTTCTTGGGAAGATCACTTGTATAAAATTCGCTGTCTTGATCAATAAGGACTCTTAAATTTAAAGAGTGGAAATAAGGCTGAAGATGGACTTACATAAGGAAACGGTATTTCTAAATACCTTTTTAAAAATGCACAAAAATAAAAAACCTTGTCACATATGGCTAGGATTCCAAGACTTATTTAAAAGTTGTTATTTGACATGAGTATTACATGCTCCCCTACCATATGCCTAAATATTATCCGTAATGCAAGTTTACTGGAATATCTAGTCTATTCACATTTTGTGCAGTTCAGGTTCTGTAGGCAAGTTTATATTTCCCCAGTGGGTTTCCTACATATTAAATGTCCTTTAAATAACTCAGCTATAACTCCACCATTTAGGACATTTTCCCTGGGCTATCATCAAAGATGTCAGGGTCTGTGCTGGAATGCCTTCAGCCTCTGGTGTCTGTTTGCACAGGACAAGCCTTTATTCTGGTGTTGAAGAGTCCATCAGTTGGCTACAAACTTGACTTATTTACATAATAGATCACTCAAGCTTGGAAAACCTAGGCTCTAGTTCATGGCTCTGGTCTTCACTTCCTTTTCTAGTGACGGCTTGTCTTGCTGACTTGCATTATAAAGTCTTTGCAGTAAAGAGTATATATTACTGTGCACAGCACCCAGTGGGGTTGTGGGACCCACCTAGAGATCCAGTAGGAATCCAGGATTCCTGGATCAGAGAGTGACAGCAGGAAAGAAAGAAGAAATAAAACAAGCCCAATGGGTAATGGGCGAAGGTAAGAAAAACATCAACACATAAAGGAGATGAACTAATTGTTTAGGAACTGGATTTTGACAGCTGAATTAAAAAATAAAACTCCTCCAGGAATTACCAACTAAAGCTACCCATTTAATTATGCAGCTGTGTCACACCATGGGCCTGAGGCACTTAATGCCTTGTCTTCAAAAGCACCAGATCTCAGCTGCCATTGCAAAACAAGAGAAAACTGTGAAGAATTCTGAAGAGCAAAAATTCAGTCAGGATTCTGAGAGGCACTCGTGATGTTGCCTTCATACAGTGAGAAGTAATTCCTGTACCAAAGAGCTCAGCTCACATCATGCTAAAAGTGTGGGAAAGATAATAGCAGAAATGAACACTGGAGTATGAGATATGGAAGAACTGGTGAAGTACCTTGCTTCAAATAATGCAAGAAATCATTGGTAGAGGCAAGAGTTTAACCCAGGGGTAATTCTTCACATGCTCTAATGGCTGATTTCTTCCCTTGAGGCAATTCCCAGGGACACACTCTGCACCACTTACATTGCCTAGATGAATGCAGGATGCAAAGACATGGTCCCTGTGCCTCTGTCCACTAGTAACTGACTGCAAACTATTTCATTGAAGTGCTGTTGTTGCCTAGAGTGTAGGCTGTTACTGAAAACTTTTTATTTTAGTATGTTTCCTAGTACAGAGGTAAGTGTACATGACGACAATAACCTCTGCCTACAGAACTCATTCCATTTAGGTGTTCATGCTTTTTGCTGATAAAAGCATGAATCCACAAAGGGAAGCTTTGCTTGTATAGCTGCATTAGTAAAAATGTTCTAGTAAAGAGTTGGTATAATTTAATAATCTTTTGCATAGAGGACTAAATGCATTTTCCTGGGAATGGAACAGCATGAACATGGTATTGCTCTGCCAGGTCCTCCAGACCAGTTACAATCTACAAAATGTTTTCACAGCTTTTTGAAATTTCTTTCCCTGCAAATATTCTTTCTAAGTCATTAATGATATTTTAAAGTCATAAACCAAGACTCCAGTTGCTTGACCTTGCTGACCAAACTTGGCAACACATAACATGCTTTGTTCAGGAGTCCTAATTAAGCTCTGGATGTTCATTACATTGGAATACGTGGTAAAGCTCTGCTTTATCTGACCTTAAACTCATTTTTTTTGTTGTTTGTTTTGCAAAATACCTTTGATTTTTCCTTATTTCCCCCCTTGCTCCCCCCTATTGCTTGGCAGTGCTCTTGAAATCTCTGTTAAGTTCTTTTTCCCCTGTGGCAACAACAATAGGCTAAAGCATACGCCATGCAAGTCTTACTTTGAAATGGTTTTAATCCATGTGCATTTGTTGTATAAATTCTCTTTCTGTCTCCACTTCTTACTCCCTACCTCTCCCCAGTACGTTTTGCTGCCCCTGTGCACATCTGTCATACCAAGTCAGTTTTCTACTTTGAGTTTATAGCATTCTGGTGCTGGGTCCCGCTTCTCAGTATCTTACACTGCAGTCACATGCCACTTCAGCCTGCAAAGCCCCTATTTGCACAAGGCAATGAGCATGTTTTACCTTTGTAACATGCTGATCCGAGTGCTCTGAATGTCCTTCATCGTTAATTTGACCGTATCATTCATGCGTTATATTCTTGGATGTCTATAAACTTTTTTCCAACACACTGAGCTTCCCTGCTACTGCTTGTTTGCTTTTTTATAGTGAGACCATGATACGTTTGCAAGTAGACTACTGTCTATTCCTGACCATGCCTCCTTGGGACTTTTTTCTTGATCTGCACATTCCCAATGAAATCCATTACACTCATTCCCTTCTTAGCAATCAGGATCCCTGATTGCACATCCAGTCTTTCTTTGCCTTATGTGGACCACCAGCTGGGATTTGCATTACTTTTTGCCTTAGAATTCACATACTGTAGCAGTTAAAATACCCTACAGGGAAGGTGACGTGTTTTTCAGACTGCAGATTTTTTAAAATCGAGGCTCAGACTGGCAATGCCCACTGGGTGGCTCCAGACACTGCACCTTGCTTCTCCTCTAACTATACTTCTACCTACTCAGTGTCTATACTGCATGTTCTGACCTCAGAATGTTGTGTACACATGTGCATGTTTACCCTGCATGTTCTAGCCTCTCTATGTTCAGCACATGAAGAGTGGTTTGGCAGGGAAGAGCGAAGTCCTCTGATTTAAGGTGGAGACTAAATGATCACTGTAAAGCAATAAAATAAATTAATGCTGTTGCCTACCTCTCTGCTTTCTCTTTGTAAATATACTCTAGGTTTGTAATTTCTTTCAAGATTGTGCACATGTAAGTTAACTCCACACAAGTTTGACTTCCTCTTACAGAATTTCCATAATTTTATTTTTTCCATCCACCAGCTGCTATATGGACTAACTGCATGTAAGGAGCTGTTTCTCCAGTACTGCCCTGTGTTAGGGCTGGTGTATAAGGAAAGAAAACCAAGCAGCCAACTCCAGCAAAGATAAGCATAACTAGGAAAGGAATGGAGACTAGTCAGTGTTGTTTTACCCCAGGCAACTATCGCACTTGGCACATGCTTAAGATTTAATTTGAATGTAATGAAGTCAACAATTCCCACTCTTCATGCTATACTACAGTTTGCTGCTTCAGGAAACCCTTGTCAGTTCTACTAGGCTTAACAGAGGTATGAAGGTCTTAGATGGCTTTCCATACAGAGGGAGTGTGGATAATCCAATGACATACATAAGATATATACATAGGATACTACATGGACGATGAAGAGATTTCCCCATCTTTCTAACAGCATCAGATGGAGAGTGATGTGCATTTTTTACCCTTGAAATGTTAAAGCCAAGGAGGCTCTGGGGTTTTGCACTTGATAATCTTCCACCAGGTCTCATCTACTACAGCAACAGATACCCAGCTTTGTACAAAATGTCCACTTTATTGTAAGGCTGCAATTACTGAAATTTCATTTTTCTTGCTGAACCTGACCCAGAGGTAGTAATTGACTCTTTCACAAGGGACTGCAGCATGTGATCTATTGTTAACCCATTTAGTAACTGATGGTACTTTACAAGTGTTAGCTTGCCTAAAAGAGGTGTCCTTGAAAACCTCCTTCTGTTCTTTATGAACATGTCTCTTAATCTATAGAATACTGACATGGATGAAGTGTCAGAATCACTAGAGGTGGAAATCCTTTGATCTATAGAGGCAGGGTTTTGGAATTTCTTTTATATATGGCTCTCAAATTAGGCAAATGGGTGTCTCTATCAAGGTCCATATATGGTACACATATTTAAAGAGAACATAGGTGAAGTGGAGGAGTGTGCTCGAATTGAACAGTCAATCCTTTTCCCTATTTTATAAGATGCATAACAATCATTAAATAACTACAAGCTAGAAATGCATAGGAGATGTGAAAGATCCAGAGATTGCTTACTACTAAACACAGAACACCAGCATTAAAGCAACTGTTAAGGCACTGGCATGTCATTCTGCTATTTTAAGTACGAGCTGAGTTTCAGAGCTGAAGTAGTAAACTGTGTTATTATTTTTAGTGTTGGTTTGTAGTTTCTTTTTTTTTTTGTTACATCTGAATATATTATACCATCTAAAACAACCATGAAACCTATTGCCACTCAGCAACTCTTAGCTCATTGCTCTTCTGAGATCATCTTGCAAGTCCTGAGAAATTCTCTAGTCACACTGCAGAGCACGTTCCTTTCAAAATCTGAGATATCTTATTGTTGAGGCTTTATGCCTGGTTTTGTTTTGTTGTCTGTTTTTCTAGGAAATGTATCACATATGAAATACATCCCAGCCAGAGCTCAGTGGGAGGTAAAGGTTATGCTGTTTTGGAAACCATAGTCCTTATGGGTTGCCAAATTGAAATCTACAGAGCTTCAGTATATAAGAACTGATATTGATCAGTCTTAGATGAGAACCAGACAGAAGACTTGGAGATGAACAGCTGCTCCTGTGAGGGAAGGTTGATATTCCCTCACAAGGTGAGCAGAATTTGAAGATACTGAGTGGCTATGATGAGACATTCTAGGTAAAACCCAAAAATACTGAATAAACAATGCTCCTCATAATTTTCTCCAGCTGCTATCAGTGTGGAAGTTGCAAAACAGGATGCATTGTTCTCTGCACTAGCATAAGCTTCAGAAACCGTTCATATCTCTCTGAAGGCTAAGACCGAAGGGAAATGGATGAGACCTTGCTAAGGAGAGGTTTATGACACCTCTGGTCCTGACTTGCACTATCTACTCTAGGGGAGGTCTGAGCAGCTGGTTTCAACATCAGATGATCCTTCTTCTGAAGGATTGCAGACTGCAGTCACATCTATCTTATGTGCTCTCTCTCCCTCTGTCATGCAAAGACTATTAGTGACAGTCCAACATAGACTGAATTATATTCAGAGTTACCAGTCTGATGTATGCTAAGTTTTTATCCTGGAAAGAAGATGCAGGATACAAACATTGGCATCAGAAAGAAATGAAAGAATGGGCACTTGAAAGAGAGAAAATGCCAAAGGTACAGCAGCTGCAACAACCTCAGCTGAACCATGAGCCTGTATTTGCCAGATTCTTCAATGAGTAGAGACTTTAGTGTAGACTCCATCTAGCACCACAGATCTGTGAAATGCTCATAATCTATTAATAACATCTATTAATAAGATTTTATATTCTTCATATCAATTCTGCTTGGTGACATTTTTCTTCTCAGGGCCCAACTCAGACTCTTTGACAACACTCAAATCTGAGTATTTACCTGGAAAGATTCAATTGCAGTAATGGAAGAAGAGGACAATTCTGCCAGCTTTGGAGAAGTTCTACTGCATTTTGGATCTGCTTCTACTTACATTAAGACTTCTGTCTAATACCTGATAAGCAGACTTAGGTCAAGCACAGTAGAACAATAGAGAGCCTTGCACAATCAAGGCACATTTTGCCTGAGAGAGGTGGTGACATCTCTCTTCCTCCACCACTGGTCATTTCCCTTGTATGCTTCCATACAGCATCTATTTTGGTCCTCCAGGTCCTTTTCTTGGATAGAAGCTGTGCATCTTCTGCAGTTCCTCTCACAGGCATCTTTCAGTTCAGTAGTTCTTTAAAATACTTTCTAAGGATTTTGTTTGAAGAAGAGCAGCACTCTGAGATGGGAGCTGCTGGGAGAAGGGAGATTTTGTGGGCATTTACTACCTGCTCTCATCAGCAAGGCAGCAGCAACCAGCAAAGACGTGCTTGTCCCAGGAAAGAGCTATGGTCCAAAGCACAGAGCTTCCCCTCCCATCATTAACACTGGAGCTCTCCCTCTGTGCTGGCCTACCATGGAAAAGTTTTCTCCTAGAGGTGACACAGCTGTGGCTCATAACCAGCATGCCCAAGGGTGAAGCACTTCACAACCCCAAAGGGCTTTTGTAAATGTTAGAACCTTGGATATGCTGACGATTGAACAGGCCTGAACAAAGAACAAGGGATACATGTATACCTTGGCTGCTGTCCAGCATTGCTTCACCCCCGAGAGCTGCCACACTGCCAAAATGCCACAAGTGTCTCTTATCTGTGCATTTTGGGAATCCAGAATCCACTGGCCTAAGCTGCCTGCCTGGCCCACATGTCCAAAAAGGCTGCTCTGTTAAAGCAATAATTTTTCACCCCTTGGAGTTACTGGGTTGCTCCTCATCCAAGGTGAACAGATGCACTGTTGATTACTGAAGGGATATGCCACTTCGCTGAAGATTTATTTCAGTGGGTTTCTTCACTCCAGGAACCACAACAAGTTCAGTTCTGGTATTTCATGACAGTGTCCGTTGTCAAGTATGGAGATATGTTGTCATGGAGTATTTCTTGTTTCCATGATACACAAAAGCTTCAGAACAATGAACGCTCTTCACCTTTTGTAGTAAATACAGGCCACCAGCACATCCTATAATTTAACCTACTAAACCAAAATAATTTTGGGGTCATTTAAAATGCTGTGAAGGAACCGCAGGCTTTGGGTGGGCTGCTCTGCTCTATGAATACTGCCTGTTAATACCCAGATGTCAAATGCCAACTTTCCATTCACTGCTGCGAACAAACTAGATTGTCATGTGGTAAAAAATAACCATGGGAGGCATGCAACACATTCCAGGATTTGTTTCACCAGGTTTGTGATTTGGAGAATAAGTTTAAGGGAAGGGAAAAAATTTTCACTAATCTTTCACTCATTTACTATCATTTACCCCACATCTAAGGTAGGTGCAGAAAACAGATCACTTTTGCACTGTGTAACACTGTGAAAGAAACTCTGAAATGTCTACTTCCCTCTAACATTGACCCCAGATCTTTAGAAGAACATAAAGATCCTAAATAGCTTTAAAATTTCTCTGTTCTTTCTAAGTACAGTTTGTGTCAGGAGATATCCAAAATACAATGGCTTCACTCTGCCATTGATACAATGCTGCCACCAATCTTCCAGCCAAGTTTCAAACATTTAATAATGTCATCCCACTACTTCCAGATCTCCAACCCACTTAAGACTCAACGAATACTGAATAAGGAGTTCAGTCTTCTTGTTAAGCCCACTCCAACCACTTTTTTAAAGAAATGCAAGAGACAAAGGATTTTTACACAGGGCATCTTGTCTTATTCTGAAGATTGAAGACAGGAAAGCAGGAGTGCTGGAAATCCAGGACCAAACTTAATTTAGCTCTTTTGATTCCTCTATTTTCATTTCACATTCTTGGAAACAAAGGCTGTTTCTAGTGTTCATACATTTCAAAATCTCTAAACATATTAAAATAATCCCAATTGTCAAATCATCATTCTGCCTGTAATCCACCGTCACACCATTCATATGCCTGCATCTTGTCCTCATCTTGCACTCCCTGGTTTTTAACTTGTAGGTACATCATGTACTTCTAGGTCCTCTTGTTGTTAACTATCAGCATAATGGTAGTATTAAATTATTTGTATTGCACTCTTCGTTCTGCTTTATTCCTGTTCTTGTGATGTTGATATTTTTTCCCTTGCTTAGCCTGAAGTGCAGCGAATTGCTGAGTAATGTAAGCACTCTTCTTCAAAATGGTTTTGCAGACAAGAGAGCTCATTAAATCATTGCACTTACTCATGTCTAAGTTGCATCACGTGTATATGTCCTTGCAAGCTACAAGCTTAAGTATGATTTCTTGTATCATGATGTCATGGAAGCCTAATAAATAAGAATCAGTCTTTACATCCATGCATATTTACTGCCTCAGTTGAAATTAAACAATTCCCACACAAAGGAGAACTGGGTACACTAGCTTAAGAATAAACACTACAAGCATGTTTACATCTTGCAAAACATATGATCTTAGTGGGAAAATCACTTAAAACTGAATTAGAGAAAGCAATACTCTACCAAAGCATTTTTATTAAGTGAAAGACCTTTAAGACCACCTAAAACCCACTGTTACCTCTCCTGTTTCTCCAAGGTAGACATATTTGCCTTTCTGGACAGAACAGACCTACATGAACCCACATCCTCATTTAGGAGTGTTAGCCTGGTCTCAAAACACCATCTCCTTCAGTTTTCTGTTCCAAGCATCACAGTTCATTCAGCTTGTCAGACCTATTGTTTACAGTGGGCCTGAAAACAAAGATAGCTATTTCTCTTGTACTACAGCTATCCATGTAGTAAAAGTAGAGATGGAACCTTTCTGAGTGCTTCAGTGTATGTAGAAGAAATGGTGCTCTCTATGCTGGTGATGGGAAGCTCTGCTTCAAGAGGAAGGGGATGACTGCACGTTCTTTGTTAAAGAAGGGTCACAGGCACTGGCTGCCAGCAGCTGCCGGACTGTAAGGACTGAAACTCGGCTGTCAGCAGGAAAGAGTTTGATGGGATTGAGCAGCAGGCCTTGGGCAACAGGGGCTGAGAGAAATCGCATCACCTGAGGACCAGACACTTCATCCCAGGACTTGACTGTCCTGTCTCCCTCAGCAAGACATAGAAAGACTTTGTGATGATGTTATCAGACCATGTAGAAACCCCTTTGTTCTCCTCCCCTTATGTGGTTCTAGCTAAGGGAAAATATTAACCACTTTTGTAACTGTAGCAGAAAATTGTGTAATCCTCTAGTTAGCATAATCCATCCCCTAGTTAGCATAACCCATCCTCCTGCCCCAAGACCCTTAAATTGCGAGATGCGTGTTCAATAAATATTCCAGTTTCTAGCCCCGAATTGGGATTGATTAGTTATTGACCTCCTACACTGGACATTGAACATCATGAATAAGCTTCACTCTGCTCCTAGAGTAAATACAAAAGACTTCATATATTTTCCAGCATGTGTGTCACAAAAACTCTTCATAGACATATTGATGCTGCAGCTGCTCTGTGCTGGGATGTACGATGCATTGTGGTTCTAATGAATATGCAACATCCACAGTACAACGGTCATACAGTCCTCTGGCATCAACACTATGGTTTGTCTTGCAGTGGTTTCCTACTCTCCTGGTGAACCAGCTTCGTCTGTCCTCTGTCACCCTCAATGGAAGGGTTTGGGCTTTTTCACAGGGTTCCTTTGGATAGTACATAGTAGACTTCCAAAGGGCCATCGAGCCCCTTCAAACATGAACAAATGAACTGTAATCCTCCCCTCTGATTCGCTCCTGGGAATGCAGAGGGAAAATGTAGTACACAGGCAGCAAAACAATACTTTCAGGATGAGTCCTTCTACTTCACTCCTCTGGATAATGTGCTTGACATGTCTTTCTTCTTCTTTCCCCTTCTACAGCTCTTTACCTTCTCAGCCTATTTTGATGGGCTCTGGATGAGTCATGTTGTCACGGATGTAAATGGCAAATAGACTAATGACCTCAACCTCTACTGTCTCATCTCTACAGTTCAGATGTAACACCTTCTCATTTAAATTAAAATACTTTTTTACTGTCTTTGGAATTCCCTTAGAAAGACAACAAGGAAGTTAAGCATGTTAGCAAGGCTGTCACACAAACATCCCTTCAACTCAGGGGCAAGCAGCTGACTTATTGACAGATAGGTGGTCACAGGAGAAGAGAGCTCTGTTACTTTCAAATATTCAAACATTTGATTTCATGGTTGCATTTAAGGAAGAAAAAAAAGCAAACCATAGGGACAAGGTTTTACACAGTCGTTCATCTTGCATTTTGGACTAATTAAGCAAAGCAGGTTTCATTGTGTTCAGTGGTGGTAGTCCTATAGTTGAAACTAGGCACTATCTCATGTTTTGCTGAATGGGGTCAGAACACTTAGCACCTTTCAGCATTCCATACTAGATGAAATATGTACATATTTCTGAAGTACAATCAATGTATTTTTTCATCTATGACATTAATTTATGAAGTAAAATATCATGTAGTATAGGAAATCTAAAAAAATCTTTCTTGCCTTACGTTACTACAGATGTAAAAGAACAACAGCTATTCTCAGATCAATTTCAATTAATAGCAATCACAGGTAAGAGACCAGTAGCATGAAGCAATTCTAACATTCATGCCGATCTACCACTTCCACAAAGAAGTCATTTAGCATCATCCAAGCTTAGGGTGGATCTGCTTGTGTGTATCCCCAAAGAAACATTCTCACTAATTTTTAAAAAAAATTTCATAAGAAGCCTGTCATAAGGCAATATGAGTTCACCAGATTCTAGGTTAATACCACAGCCCTTAGACGACTGGTCCTATTTGCTTTTTCTCTGTCACTTGTATGCCCTAGATGACAAATTTGTAAAAGCTGTATTGCCAAGTTTTACCAACTTTTGCCAGCTCAAAAACCTCTAAATTGACATCAGCTAAGTGGTAGAAGCAGCTCTGGAATTTCTTCTGTGAGGAATAAAAGCATTTTCGTTCTGAGGTTTAGAGTTTATTGTTTGTGGCAAAACAAGGGAAAACACACAAAAAAGAGGACAAATATCAACTCAGACTGCAATGGTAAACTGACAAAAGGGAATAATTCTAACACCCAAACTTTGCTTCTGAAAGCAGTAGGTATTTGATCTGCTGGTGGCATCTGCTGTTGCATTTCAAAAAGTCATTTGCACCAGTGAAAAGTGAGTGCAAAAGAATGCTGCTCCCTTTGAACTCCTTTTGGCTGTAGGAGGTGTAAAGCAATGGAGAATCTCTCGAGCGTTGATCAAGTCATACATGTGTATCTGAAGAGGCAACTCAGCCTCTTTTTAACTTCCTCATGAAAGTAATCCATAAAAGTCGATTAAACACAAAGATAACACAATGGCTCTATCTTACAAATCATGGACATTTAAGAGACAAATTCTGGGCATGTTTGGCTGTACTTGTGACCGCTTCTTACACTCTTCCCTGGGCGGCTGCCATCAGCTGCTGCCAGAGCTGGGGACCCAGGAAAGGAAAGCCCCCAGCCTTAACAAGAGTGACTGTTCTTAGGCAAAGCTAAAGGCAACTGTCTCTACCTGTGTATGTTTTCTTCCAGCTTTTTCACCTTCAGCTCATCCTCTTCTGACTGCCTCCTTCTGGCTTCTTCCTCTTCTGCAGAGCCAGCAGGAATTCCCTGTAGCAGCCATTTTTCCCGAAGAGCTTTTGACTGTAAGGTAAAAAACCCCATATCTTAGGATCAGATTAAACAAAAAACCATCTGGATATTGAGAAGGAGCTGCCTTCACTTCTGAATATTAGACTGTCCCCACTGAATTTCTGGTTACTGCTTTAGACAGTTGATAGCAACCAGTCTATTAATTGTTTATCCAGATGTCAGGTCTTCCAGATTTAGGACCGTCAGTTTTACAGCATACACTTTATTTACCATTATTTCCTTAACATAAAGTTATTTTTAGTTCTAATAAAAACAAGTGTTTAAACCACACAAATTAGTGAGTCCTGCAAGAAATGAAATCTTTGAACAAAAATGTGAATCTCTCATGAATGATAAGGCATGTGTTGGAAGGACTAAAGTCATAAACTTCTTAAAGCTTCAAAAACAAAAGAGCACAGTGCTCTAATTGTACTGTGTTTCATGGAGAATAAAATAACTCTACTATTAAATCAATCTAAGATGTTAATTTTTATTTATACAGCAGATGTGTCTCCACATATTTACAGGCAGACAGACGGGCACAGGTATACATACACATAAGCACACACATCACCTCTTAGGCGGATAAACAAATGAACAAAAGTCTTCCAGAAACCATGGGTATCCCAGGGCACAGCAACACTGTTGTAGAAAGCAGCAATAGCCTTCACCCAACAGAATTATTCCTGGGAGTTTTGTTGTGCTTTCTACACCAAAAACGTGGCTACAATCTCACTCTGCTTGTTTAATCCAGCTGCAGCTTTTCCAGGAGAGTTCACCAGTGGAGGTGCACTGGTTGGAAGCCATCCTTTACATAGCACATCTGTGTTCCCTGTTTGGCAGAAATCCTGCCAGAAGAATGTGGCAGATCAGTTGGCAGACAGGACAAGCACCTGTTGTATCAGGAGCCCAAAGCTAAGCAGGACTTTGCCCTCGGCAAAAAGAAAACTGAGATGTTGGAAATAAAGGTCAGCCAAGGGACTAACCAAACGTGTCCCTTGCATTGTTCAGTAAAGGGGAGACTTAGTTTTGAATCTGCAAAGTGATTGTCAGTGCCAGTTCAAGGAACCAGTTCCTCTCCCGTGAAGAGGAGTTAATAAGGAAATCATCAGTTCAAGAAAATTGGATTTCAGAGGCAACCCCCCCAACGTGCATGTGTGTCTTTTCAATGCCATGTTGTTGTTGGAATGGAACTTGACTTGAGCAACCTATGTATAAAGGGAAAATATTTACCACCAAAAGCAGGCTTCAAACCTTGCCCAAAATAGAAAGATTTTTGACATGACAGACAAGGCTTTCTTGCTAGTTTTTGAGTGTATTTATAGACATAGTATCTACGCACAAACTATTCTTGTCACTCCATAACCTACTTGACATCAGGTAGTTGGATTTTAGTAAGGCAGCAGACAGAAAGCAGCACAAAACACACAAGCAAATGATACTTTATAAATTACTCCACCTTTTACTGGCTTTAACTGTGCTCTGCATGAGAGGATTTTTAGGTGAATTTAAAGCGATATCTATATAAATTAGGACATCTGCATGACAGAAAAGGTGTCATGCTCTTGTCCCATGAAGTCACGTTCAACAGTTGGACCTGGTGGTGCTGGTGACATTCTTTACCTAGCTGAACTCAGCTTTGCTCATGGCCTCCAAGGTGTTAGTTCCCAAAACATTAGGAATGGCTGTCTCCAGCCACAGCTTCTGCAGTTTTCTACTCCTTTTGTTGGCATTACCATCTGCTAGTGTTTTCTGCCACATTTCATGGGCTGGTAGTGAAATTTTTCTGTGGCACCTCTGCTTTCATGTTCAAGTGAGCTGATTACTGGATAGAATTTTCATCAGCTCATTCAGATTCACCATGCTATTGAGGACTCCCAAGTCATCACATGTACCAAGAATCAAAGTGAGAGAGCCAAAGATGGATTTACAGCTCTTAAGGTGCTAAGTATTTAACAACCTGTGCTTTGGCATTTAAAAAGTCTCAGTAGCACAGCTTAGCAGGTACCTGCTGGGCTAGATGTAGCGCAAAGCCTTGTGAAGGTTAACTGCTCTTCTGCAAATGGCTAACTTTTCTTTGAAATGTGGACCAGTTGGATGAGGAATTATGTTGCTGCATGTATCATATTTAGCTGTAGTCTCAAATCTACAACCTGGAGTGATACTCAGTCAGAAAAAAAACTCCCAAGTTTCTAAAGACTACACTCTAAAGATGAAGGTAGTCTTCTCTGTTTTAAACCTGTTTTAGACGTAGCTCCAGCAGTGCTAATAAAGCCTTTGACAAAGTGCTGCTTGGACAGCACTGAAGACATTCAGTTAGCAGTCACTCCTCATTTGCTACAGGAGGACAGACAAAATCCAGGCGTATTTCAATGTGCTTTTACAGAGTCCTCATGCTATGCTCACACATTGAGAAGCTGGTCCCTTCAGTATAACTGCTGTACACAAAATATTTTGTCGAGCTTTTGTTTTAGTCTCTGTTTATGTGAAATACTTAAGCTACAATATGACATGGTTTCATTCTTGCAGAAACTTTTTTTTTTTTTGACCTATTAATAGCAACAATTTGAAACTGGAAAATATCAATGGGATTTTTTAAAAGATATATTTAGAAACAAGAATGCTATGATCTACTAAAAATCCTCCCTCTTGGGTGAAATGTCAGCATATTTTATATAAAACAGGAAAAGTGGTAGCTTTGATGTTTCTGACTTTCCTTTTTAAGATGAAATTTAAGGCATTTGTTAAATACTATACCAAGGAATTTAGACAAGAAGGCCAGGAAATGGAAACACATATAAGAAGCATTTCTAATAATGCAGAGAGCCTATCTGGCAAGCTGTTGAGGTTGTGCATATTTATACACTCACTGCAAATACAACAGGCTAACAGGCAGGCACATATCAGGGGGTGTTGGTCAAACATTTTGCCACGCAGGAAACATTTTCTCCCATGCCAGATGACTGGCATAGTCCTGAAGCAGTGGGCAAGGGTGGAAGAATCTCTCACCTGCTTTGAGCAAACATTTCCCAGGGCATTTTCATCAGAAACATGTAGGGAAGGCTCTGGGACACATGGTGAGACCAAGGGTAGGGAGGGCACAATAGGTAGGGCTGTGTTGGGCGCCTGGGCACAGCTCCTGGGTACGAGGCAGTCTAGTGAGGCAGACAACATCAAGGCAGCCCAGACAGATGCAAATGAGAGCCAGATGCGGCTTGGAAACAAAAGAGTTTGCTGCCATCTGTCCTCCACAGTTATGAAATTTGGGTTACGCTTCTTAAAAAAATCTTATCCCAGGACGAATAGGAGGTGTTTATCGAATGTGCTAAAAGCAGAGGGCTTGCATGAGGATGGAGCCCAAAAATACCTATCTGTATGAGCTACCCCTGCTCAACAATGTTGTACATTTGCTTTATGGTCTGTGATTTAAACAGCCAAAAGCACTAGTATTTCAGCATTGCCTCTTCATTGTCTGCTTTAACTCTCTACTGCATCTTGGAGCTCCTTTATGCATCAAAGGTGTGCTGTATGATTAGGCGCTGTCAAAATTGTAGAAGGCTCCAAGAGTGGCCTGACACTTCACAGTAAAAATACAGGTATTTGTACAGCTCATTCCAATACTGAAATATGTGAATATTATGAATATAGTGTTGTACTTTCAGAAGGCACTGCTTTACTGATACAGCAACAGATATGCTATGTACAGTCTCGTGTAAGTATTCCTTCATTTACTACAAGAACAATTTGTTCTGGGTTAAATCCTTCAGCAGAAATCAGATCATGTCATTAAAAAGGCTTGCTGTTACTGAACTGGAAAGGGTACTGATCTTGCGATGCTCTAGATAGCCACTGCTCTCAGGTGATTTGGTTTGTCTGCACAGAACTGAGATTGAAAGATAGCTGGCAGCTCCACTCTGTTTAATTTGTTAAAACATAGGAATACAGAGTGGCTTTTGCACCATGAAAAAAGGAAAACACCCAGGTCACAATTATGTGAAGAGAGCATGGTGAGGGCAGAAATAAGTGAACAGATGTTGGACAGGATAGAAAGAAATCGTGCCAAATGTTTGAATGAGTAGACACAGTGTTGACCATAAAAGTAGTGCACAGTAATCTTACGTGCTATTTATTCCAGTTTCATGCTTCAGGACAGTAAAGCCTGAGGGCTTTAAGTTGTTTACTTTTAGTGTTAGCAAGGAAATAATGCATAGTTTCTCAAATGCACTCAGTAGAATAAATGCTGTATGCAAAGAAAATCTTTACTTTCAGTAAAGCTGCATTTTGCTTTAATATTGCATCAAAAGTTTAAGTATCAGGGGACATTTTATTACAGCAAGTAAAACTTTTTAGCACCCTTTTCATATACCATTATACCTATTCTGCGTCACCTCTTGACTCCCTGCTTTGTGCAAGTTGATTAATTCTAACCACCGGTCTTGCTGATTTCGAACCAACTCCCATAAAGTTTCTCATATGAATAACACATTTCCAGTCCCACATACAGTATGACAGTGTCTTAACCTGAGACCAGATGCATTTGCCAGACTTGCCATTTGACATTTTATGACAACACAAAAACAGTCCCTGCTGTGCTGCTACCTTTTGAGGTAGTTCCTTCAAAGAACTCTGGGTGGTTTTTGTGTTTGCAAGTCCTTAGAGGGGCAATCAGTACTATCTCTTCCTGAAAGCAGTGCTTGTTAAAGTGGAGCACTTTTCTGTCTGCTAGGGAATTTTCAAGGAAGATGATAATCCTGAGGAGAAACAAAGTTCAAAAGTTGACCCAAGACAGCCTCATCCAATAAAATGTGCTTGCTCTTGAGAAACATTTCTGGATGCGGACTATTGAGGATAATGATGGTCTTCTCTGTCACAGAAAACAGGTAATAATCACAAAATCACAAAATATGCCGAGTTGTCAGGGACCCACAAGGATCATCAAGTCCAGCTCTTAGCCCTGCACAGGACCATCCCCAAGAGCCATACCATGTCTTTGAGAGTATCATTAAAATGCTTCTTGAATTCTGTCAGGCTTGGCATTGTGACCACTTCTCTGGGGAGCCTCTTCCAGTGCCCAGCCATCCACTGGGTGAAGAACCTCTTTCTAATCTCCAACCTAAACCTCCCCTGCCATAATGATCCCTGATGTAATTCCACTGCAACCAATAGGACAACATCAAAGGTGCTTTTACTGAAAACTTTGCCAAATTGACTTTTTGCCAAAAGCCTTTGCATTTTGAGGCTTGAAGATCATGAGACATTTACAAATTATAGCAGAATTATTTATTAAAATGAAATTATTTTCTCTCTCTATGCATTCAGTATTTCTGTCTTGAAAAAACATGAATTTAAAAGGTTGGTTCCCCATATTCTCAAATCTGCATATAAACAGTCTATGCCCTACTAAAAGAGTGCAACAGACCTCTTCTTTTATCTGTCAGTGTGAGTCAGATATTACCCCCAAATACACCCATTAGGGTGCTAGCATAACTGGCTGCATTTCACATTGGCTCTTTGCCTTTCAGAAAGTTCCCTGAGTACAAAAAGGGTGAGGTTTTCAGGCAGATTTGGAACTCTGGAGGCAGCAATGAGCCTGACTTCGCTGTTCGGCAGCTACCTGGAGCCCCCATCCAGGGACTGCAGGTTTGTCACCCACTGGATCAGTTACAAGAGGGAAGGCTTCCCAGAGAAGCAGAGCCTACTCTGCTTATGCATGCTCGCAAGCATCTACCCTGATAAAACTGAGTTTGCAAGGGACGCAAGTGCAGGAATAAACACTACTAAAACTTTTCTGGGATTGCTCCCTTGTCCTGCCTACCCTGTTCCTGTAGCCACTCTGAATACTGCATCACTTGCTTGCCATATTTTTGTGCAGCTTCCCTGGTCATCCAGCTGGCCCTAACCCAGCTAGTACAGGCTACCCCGCGTGTCTGGGTCTGACCTGCTGATGCGCAGCAGTGTTGCCAGCATTAGCAAAGAGGTTACTGGGACACATACTGAGATTATAGAAAGACTTGTTCCTTTGCCAGCAGACCTTCCCTTGCCTTCCAAAAAAAAGACAAAAAAAAAAAAAAAAGGATTATTTGCATGGCTGCAGCATAAGCAGGCATGTTAGATGCCCTTAACCATTTATGACTAAACACACAAATGCAGAGAGGAGCTGTAGGCATAAGCTGTATGGGCAGGTAGGTCCATCTCGAAATAAGTAGCTTCTCAAAATGTATTCCTGAGTGATGCTGTAGTATTTAATCTTCCATTAGGCGAACGAAACAGTCTGACTCTGCTCAGACTGATGCAGAGTTTTCCTATGTGGGTTTTCAGTGTGAGAGAATCTGCTTGCAAAACAAAAGAGAGGTGTGGTCCTCAGCAAACACAAGAGATTTAACTCTGCTCTGCTGCAAGATGGATGTGGCCTTGTATGGTATGACTGTCCCTGGAACAGGACAAGCAGCCATTTCCAGCTTGCTGGTATGATCTGGTTTTGCATAGCAGCAAAACTTTTTGTTGCCTTTCCAGTTATCTCAGACACTTGTTTTAGCCTAAAGAGCGTGTCTGCATGATAGATGGATATGATTAAAGGATTGCCCAGATTAGGGAATTAAGCCAAGCTGAAAAATTTGCAGCTGGACTGTAGTTTTTACTTCAATCACAATGCCATAGCTCATATAAATATGATTCAACAAAAAAACTATGATAGCTGGTGAAGCTTAGCCAGCCCAAGAGCAAATAGCATGTTTATAAAGCAGATTAAATATTATCCTGCAGAGTTGCAAGATTGTTGTTGCTATTCTTTGTTCAGGAAATGAACAAAAGATTTCTTAGAAATATGTTAAGGAAGTGATGTCTTAAAATTTTTTTAAGGAGCTTACATTTAGTCCAAGAATTGCAAAGATTTTCCAGTAGTTGGTTAATGTGTATTCATCACAATGAACGTTAAAACACATTAACTTAATTTTTTCCAGCTTATTTAGATGTGGCCACCACAATTGACAACCTTTTGTGACCAGTCATTAGAGACTGATGGCTTAACCTCTTCCTAAGCTTCTTCTCAGCCACACAGGTAAAGGTAACTTGCCCCAAGTTTTTCCTTTTCATAAAACCCTTATTGCAGTGGACCACGGAGGCCAGGATCTCCAAGGCAGTCTACTCACCAAAGGGACTAGTGCTCTGCCTGTCCCCAAAGACCCCTGTATCCTCTTTCCCTATAGCTCCTGGAGTAAGAGAGTTTTGCTAGTGCATCAGTGAGTCACCAGGCTGGGGGTGTAAAGGGGGTGCATATGAGGAGATGAGGAAACAAATAACAAAAGAAGCAAATAAGTAAGTAAATAAAGATAAACAACAGACACTATTATAACTACCACATGGAATCGTGACAGCCAAAAGACTTTGCAGAAATAATCTTTCCCTCTTGTTTGCTTGCTGTAGCTGGTACATTTGACTGCCCTTCAGCTCCCCTAAGTATTTACTCAGCCACTGCTTTTTCTCAAAGCACACGTTCAGCACAGCAACAGAGCAGACAGGAGCACGTTAAACAGTGCAACATGACTGCAGAAACGGGTGAGGGAAGACTGAGAAAGCTGGCATGATTTGTGCTCACTTGGGGAAGGGCTGCATCTTGGCTTGGTGCCCCCATGGTAAGGCAAAGGGCTGTGACAGCACAGCTTCAGTGTGAGCTGGAGCTGCAGATGCACAGCTGCCATGCTTGGCTATGGCAAGTGATCTGAGGGATGGGTGTGATGATAGCTATAGATAGCTTCTTCATGAAGGTCTCATGCTTTGTCTGTTTAAAAACTCACAGGAACTGAAACTGCAGCTGTACATAAATGCCCAATTAGGAAGTTTTGCGGGGAAAAAAGCACCAATCGGTTTATGTTTTCAGAGTAAACTTCCCATTCATTAGTAAGATCACCAGTGTAAATATTTTGTGTGCATTACTTTTAAATTGTTCAGGTCCCATTTACTTAACTTTGTAAATCAAGTAGACAGCTGTTTCTACACAAAGATGAAGAAGATGAACTAAAACCCAAGCTGTTTCAGCTGCAAGGAAACCTACCACAGCAAGAGACATTGTCAAGACTCTAAAGTAGACAAGAAGTTTGTGTCTCTCTTGTTAGATCATTCATCAGCTACAGAGCCCTGGTCTGTACAGACTAGTTTCAGTGAAGGGGATCACAGGTAAAGCCCGATACAAGGTAAGAGTTTCTAATAATCATTACAGAGTTGAGATGAAACTGAGGCGAAACACAATGAACAATAAGGTGACAGTTAAGTCAAACGCAGGTTCTTTTCCTCATATATTTTCTAAGCATCCAGGCTACCAGGAAGTTTTGCTTGAAGTAACAGGTGAGATCAATCACGCATATACCTCAGCTGGAGAGTTGGGGGTTGTGCTGGAGAGTTAGGGTTTATTTTTCAGTATGTCTCTTTAGGAAGTCATTTAAAATTTTAGACTTTTTCATGGCAAGATGATAATGATGGCTCTGTGCAATTGTTTGGTATCTCACCTGTGGCAAGGTTAAGCATCATGATGAGAATAGACCATAAACAAGCGCCATTGGCTGCTGCAGGAGTGAGGAGAGGGATGAGGAGATGGGCTGTCCCAGCAGTGCAGGGACACAGCTTGCAAAAGGGGATGCTGCAATGACAATGGTGGCCTGACCTCAGAGCAAGTTTCCCAAAGGAAGCGTGGGATTTCTAATTCTGGGCAGAGTCCGAATGTAATGGGATGACGACGGGCATGGGACAAAACTGCTTCTGTTGGCAGGAGCACAAGGAGACCTCCAGGGTTGCCTCACACATAAATTATAACTCCATGAGACCTTCTCTGACTCCCAGGGAATTTTGGAGGTGGAATAAAAAATAGCTTCAAGCTAGCTGAAGTTTCTGGACTTCATGTGGCTGGACTGAAAAAACTGAATAAGATCCTGTGGTGGTTCGGGCTAGGCCTTCCTTGGTGACCAGTTTGTAACCAAGGAAGGGTCCAAATTTACCCAGTATTCCCTACGATTTTTACGTAAGCTAGATTATAAGAAGAAAGGAGGAGAGGCCTTCGCTCTCTTTCCTTCCGGCGGCTTGGAGGTGCAGGTTCCCTGCTGTTGAGTCTGCCGTGTTGGGGAGCGAGGCCTGGTAAGGCCTCGTCGACCTTGGGAGGCGGAGGTTGCCGGTGATTGTCCCGGAGCGACTCTCGGTTGTCCCAAGGAGAGTGGTGGGATATTTTCTTTGCTAACTCTTAGTTACTAGGTCTCGGGCTACTGATTGGGATATATATGTATACATATATTTTATTTTGGTTTTGTTCCCTTTCCCTTCCCCCTTCCCCTTCCCTTGTGAAATTCTATATATTTTAAATTGTATATATTTCAATTGTAACATAAGTGTAAATATATTTATATATATCACTTTAGCTGTCTCTCTCGTTTCGGGTTTTCTTGGTTGTTTTTTCTCCCTCTTCTCCCTGAGGTCTGGGGGGGGGTACGGACTTCTGGTGGTAAGGTTTGGAGACTTGGCAGGGAGCCAGCTTCAAACCATATCAGATCCCTTTTGCAGATACCCACACGAAAAGAATTTGATCACAGTTTTACCTCCTGGTGCCAGAAATTTAGGTATGCTTTGGTTTTCCCTGAGTATTCACTTCATTTTTTCAAAGGAAGTAAAGTATGGTTGCGAGAAAAGTAAAAATAATTAAAAAATAACCCTTTTTGGAATAATGAACAGTCTCAGATTTCTAAAATTGTCAGATGTCTTCCCCCCAAACAAATAGGCTTTGTAAGTTATCATCATTACTACACAGCCACAATTGTTTTTACTATTGTCTCCCAAAAGAATAATTTCTTCTCTAACTTTAATCTGTCCTTGGCTTCAGTTTATCACTCCTTTCCACACACACACGTAAGTCAAAAGAGGCAAAAAGAAAAGCTATATTTCAGAGATTCCTTTCTTTTCTAGTCTTAAAGTTTTTTACATTCATTGTTTTAAAAAGCTGGATTCGAGTAATGTGAACTCATTTTTGAGCATGTGTCAGGCCATTGGGAGGGTCTGGGTTTGAAGTAAGGTAAGCATCCTTCAGCTACTTTGACATAGTCTGGCTAAAGCAAAATCTGCCAGAGTGACTATGATGTGCTAGAAGGAAGTGGTTAAAATGTAAGTGCCAATTTTGATGTGTTTTAAGGCAGTCCTGCCTGTATGGGTTCATACCAGAATAATTACAGTATACTCAGCGGTGTTTCAGTGACGTGAAAGCAGATAAGAAACATCCGTTAAATGACTAAAGCTCTCATCTCTCTGCAGTCGTCAATTTGTGTAGCTGGCCTGGATATTCTATTATGACTAAAAGATTTTAACTGGGGATAGTTACTTTGTCTTCTGACTATTTGAAAAAAAAAAAGCATACAAGGATTTCTTTAAAACGCTCTTTTCAAAGTGATACTTCTCAGCAACGATATCTTAAGGTTTCGTACTCTCTAAGAAATTTAGATAGAGCAGAGACCTAAATAGTTATGCTGTGCAGTCCTATTCCCTCTCCCACTCCCTTTGTGGCTTAACAAATCTGGATTTCTCTTCTGGATCATAAAACAGGTTAGCAGAGAGACAGAGAGTCTCTCAATTCTCAGTTTAAATCCTAGTGGTAGACAAACTTCCCAGGGTAAGGTGGGCATCAGCCCAAAGGTGCTAATACACATAATGGGACAAACAGGGGTCCCCTGTGCTCTCAAAATATAAATTTCTCTCCAAATTGGCTTAAACCTCTCCATGCCCCAGAACTTCTGATAAGTCTCTCTATAGACAGACAGAAGTGTTCACAAACCCTGGTGCTCATGGGGGACTTCAACCATCCCGATATCTGTTGGAGAGACAACACAGACAGAGCATAAGCAATTCAGGAAGTTCCTGGAATGCCGTGATGATAACTTTCACCTCCAAGAGACAGAGAAGTCAAGATGGAGAGGTGCTATGCTGGACCCTGTTCTCACCACCAAGGAGGGACAGGTGAGAAATGTGAAGCTCAAGGGCAGATTGGGCTGCATTGACCATGAAACAGTGGAGTTCAAGTTTCTGGGAACAGCAAGGAGGGTGCACAGCAAGCTCACTACCCTGGACATAAGAGAGCGGACTTTGGCCTCTTCAGGGATCTGTTTGACAGACTAACATGGGATAAAGCTCCGGAAGAAAGAGGTGCCCAAGAAAGCTGGTTGATATTCAAGAATCACCTCCTCCAAGCTCAGGAGCAATGCATCCCAACAAAGAAGAAAATGCCAGGAGGCCTGTGTGGATGAACAAGTTGCTCCTGAGCAAACTCAAACATGAAAAGAGCCTACAGAGAGTGTGAGCAAGGACAGCGGCCTGTGAGGAATACAAAGACATTGTTCAAGCACCCAGGGATCACCTTAGGAAAGCTAAAGCCCTGATGGGATTAAATATGGCCAGGGACATGAAGGACAACAGAAAAGCTTCTACAGATACGTCAGGGATAAAAGGAAGACTAGGGAAAATGTGAGGCCTCTCTAGAAGAAAACAGGAGTCCTGATCACCTGAGACATGAAGAAGGTTGAGGTACTCAATGACTTTTTTGCGTCAGCCTTCATGGGCAAGTGCTCCAGCCTGAGGCACAGAAGGCAAAGGCAGGGATTGGGAGGAGGAAGAACCACCCACTGTAGGAAAGCATTAGGCTTGAGAGCACCTAAGGAACCTGAAGCTGCACAAGTCCATGGGATCTGATGAGACAACTGGTAGAAAAGGGGTCTGACCCATTATCCACCTTATTTGAGAAGTTGCGGCAGACTGGTGGAGTTCCCAGTACCTGAAAAAGCGGAAACATATCCTCCAATTTTAAAAAGGAAAAAAATAAAGAAGACCTGGGCAATGATAAGCCAGTCAGTCTTACCTCTGTGCCTGGTGAGATCATGGAGCAGGATCATCCTGGAAACTACACTAAGGCACATGAAAAACAAGGAGATGATTGGTGACAGTCAACATGGCTTCACTAAATCATGCCTGACAGATATGGTAGCCTTCTATGACGGGGCCATAAAGCATTGGTGGATAAGGAAAGAGCAACAGATATCATCTTCACTGTCCCACATCTCTAAACTAGGTTTTGGGAAATACTGCGCTGACCCTGTAAGGAATGGAGACTGTATGACATCATCAAACTTTTTTTGTGTGTTTGACTGAGTTGCCATTTGGTTTAAGGATTAATTTACTTGAAAATCCTAAAGGGAATCATGACAAAGTAGTAACAAGATTCCTTCATTGGCAAAAGTTATCTCTACTTTTCCACAATGTTGTATATATAGAGAGAAAGACAGACACACCTATTTTCTGACAGCAATTATTATAAGAATAGAATAAATTGTGGATAACAATGTAACTGTGGAACTATAAAATTAAAATTTATTTATAGGAGAGTTAGTTTCAGCTAAAACCATACTCTAACAAAATCTCCTAACATAAAAAGGCTTTCCTTTCCTTTAGAGTAGAGATGTAATTATGTTAGAGATTGTGTTCATGAACTGCAGTCTTTAGGAAGCAAATGTTAACAGAAATAGGTCCCTAATATTTATACCACTCCAGAACTAAAATAACTGTGGAAAATGGATTTATTGTAATAGTTACAGTAACTGCAGTGAAGTGATTTTTCATCCAATTAGGAGGTTTTGTGCTGTTTATTTTATTACCATCGGCCACCAAACAGAGCTACAGTAAACAATTATAGAAATTTTGTTCAACTACAGAGGCAGCCAGATCTTGGAAGAAATGCTTCTACCCTGGAGTTCATTTGAAATAGTAAACATCTCTGTTAAAACAGGCCTGCACAACTGCTGCCTAGTTGAACAAGTTAATAAAAAAAGTTGTTGCTCATAGGTTATACCTTCTGTTCAACTAATCAACCAAAATAATTTTTTATCTTTCTCCAGAAACCAAATCATTTTGATGGACAGTGCAGACAGTGTATCTGGACTGTGGACAGTGTGTTTGGTGTAAGGTGAATTTTGACCACTTCTCTGATTTTAAACTACAGAAGCTGGTAGCACTTCCAATTCCCATGGACATGGCAAGCCCCATTTGTAGGCATACAGCCAAGAAATCATTGAGGGGTGAAGTTGAAACTCTATCTTGCTAAAAACACAACAAAATTGACCTTGTATTATATGAAGGGAAAAGCATTATTTTGGCATTAGGGACTGGAGCGGGGGGAAGTTAGGAGAACTCTTCTAAATTGCCTCTTATTAGAGTAAACAAACCTGTTCAATCTCAAAAAATGGGGCTTCAAAGCATCTTTATAATTTTTCCCACACCAAGGGCCTTTCCAATGACGCATCTGATTGCAAGGTAGACAAATACTCCTCCTGCCTTCAACAGAGAGCCCCAGTGGCCTGGAGGTACTACATGGGCACTCTGTGCCCACCAACATCCGTACTTAGCGGTGATTCGCAGGAGAGGGGATATGGCTTTCACTGTCAGCAACAAGGGAATTCAGCTTCTAGATCCTATACTACCCTGGATTCTCTCCTACTTCAGATTTTAACACTTGGAAGGTTTCACTTGATTAACTCTGAATCTCACACAGACCGTCAATAGCTGAGCCACATTTTTGTCCTATGTCCTCAGCCATAAAGCCACTGGCCTCATTCTTAGGAGCCTTTGCAACATGTGTTGCCAAAACCTTGCTCACATTCAGCTCTGACTTTTAGTGGTCTAGTATTTGCTGGGCTGCTCTGCCTAAAACAATGGGCAGCAGCTGCCACTGCCTTATTTTCAGTCAGATATGTAACTAGGGAAAAATGAACGAACTGGTGGTAGAGTTAAGTCATTTTGTCAGGGTACAATTGGCATCAGCAACTTGAAAACTGTAGGTAATACAGCATAAACACTTGCAATAAACTATTTCCATTAGATATTTTTCCAATATGAATAAAATTGTCTGAAATTATCAGAAATGCTGTAGCTTCCAGAACCTTTACGAAGTAACTAAACATGCTGTTTTACACAGTGTTATTTTAGAACAAATATTACTCCGACATTTCACAAAAATGAAGCAAATCCATTGAATACTGGTTGTCTTTGGGTGAATTCAAGCTCTTATGCTTGTGGGATCAACTCAGACACTGCAGACACAGGATTAACCCAGATTTTTTTTCAAAGGTTTCTTCACAGTAGATTTTAATGCACACTGATATGAAATTCTTACACTCTACACAGACATCAACAGCCGCACAGCATTTTGAGTAAATACAGGGGCTTCCTAGGAAAGCTGGTCTTTTTGGCCTGGATTTATGTTTTGCACAGAATTAGATGAAATCCACATAATTCAGGAAATAATTCATGTTCTACCTAGCACTCTGAAGGAAAATAGATGCACTTATATTGACCTCTGTGTGTCAGATTGAGGAGCCATATCAGACTGGGGGATTATGTTCATATTAGACTTGGAGCCCCTGAATTGGAGAGGCTCAGGACAAACAGGGTGAGGTGAGTGAGAGCCTTGGGCAGGTGGGAGGAGGATACACAGCTTTGCAAACGAACAAATTAGCCTGGCAGGTCAAATACCATTTTGGTCAGCACTCCACTAAGCAAGCAGAACACTGAATGATGCATGAAAAGAAAATACAGTTTGCTTAGTCTGTCTGCATAGAGAAACAGAAACACTACCAGCCAGTGCTGCTACATTCCTTTTTTAATTTTATTTTTTTTTGGAAGGTCCTGGCAGCAATGAAGATGAACTCTGCAATCCCAGCTGGACATCTGCTATCACCTTATTTATGTCTCCCAACAGACAGCTGTTTGGTGGTACAGGCAGCTCCTGGAGCAGCAGTAATCATGACCATTCCTGTAAAAGCAGCACAATTGTCCTTTGGTGACAAGTGATGCCACTGAACACAGAGGTAGGGAAGATCCTATCACATCTTGTTGCTCATCCTTGCACTCAGCATTACAGACCTTAAGTCTGACTGTGCTTTAAGCTGAAAAAGCTGCCATTTTAAATGTCTGTGCTCTTGATCTCCTCTTAGCTTCCTGTATGATTATTGCTCTTGCTCCAGCCTGTGGGCTAAAAAATGAAGGGAAACAGCTATTTTTCAAGTGTGTCACTGAAGAAATCCATGCAGCAAAAATGAACCTCCACTAGTAGCAATCAGCATAGCAGGGCTGAAGTCAATGCCAGTCTACATCAGCCAGGGGCTGATCCCACTGCACCACTTCGAGGGTTTTTACTTTTTCTTATGCATGATGATAAAATTCATTTTAGCAACAGCTACATCAAAACAAATCAGATGAATCAGGGAATTGACAGAACTGGCTTTCCAAAAGGCTCTTCTTAAAGAATTTCGTGAAGAATCATAATTCAGTTTGCTTGGAAACACTTAACATGATAAAGGAAGTCATCAGTTTGTAGCAAAAAGAAAAAAAACAATTATTAAGGTACGGGAACAGCATCTTATTGCCCTGCTGCATCACCCTACAGTTATCAGAAAAAATGTGCCTTGCCTGTTGTCAATGGCAGCCTGAACAAAATGGCAAATCCTGTTACCCCACTGAAATGCAATCACATCTTTTATTGGAAACACCAAAGACAATATGTGACATTCACAGACTGAGGGTAAACCTGATGGGGCATTCGTGTAGGTTGACATCAATTACTTGGGCTTAACTGCATCATGTTTACCAGAAAAGGGGGAATAGTTTGCAGAACACGACAGCAGGGTCTTTGAGATGCAGGAGAAAGATCCTGTCTGTAAGCATAACTTGAAGTCTGGTCTTCAAGTGCATGTGTGGGCAGAGATATTCTGTGCATCATCTCCTCATGCAGATGCACTGCTCACACACATATATTATTCCACAAGCAACCTAAATATCTTAATTTTAAAAACACAGCTCAGCTCTCTTGCTGCAAGGATAAACTGTCCAGTTCTGATCATCTTTCTCAGGTATTTTAATCACTGAAATTCCTCAGGCTCCCCTACTGAACTAATCTAAGAAGATCTGACCAAAAAATGCTTTCCAGTTACAAAAAGATCACATGTATGTTTTTGTTCTTATCTTTGCTCTGCACAAATATGCTACTGACAGGAGGGATAAATGATAGAAATGGCAAGGATGGCTTTCAAACGATGCTATCTGCAGCTGTCATGGAGACCAACAGGGACTGGGGTTGCTCAGCACCTTCTTAAATATCAAGGCGCCTCTCCATGTAGACACACACATAAGCATCAACACCTTCCCTGCATGTACATACATGCCCATTTCATTATGCCATGTATGCCTAATAACTTCATCCTACATTTAAATCTTTATGCACATACAGAGACAGGTGCTAACTAACACTCCTTCTGCAACACACACACACACACACACACACACACACACACACACACACACACGAAATCTAACGATAGGCACCATAGAAATCCAATGCAGCTCTGCAGACAGAAAGTGCTCGCTGAAGCCATGCAGTGCACACCCAAGCCACAGCGATTGGTGTCTTACCATTATGTATAATAAATAACAGTGTTTAATAATAACAGCACAGCTGTGCTGCCTGCACTCACACCCTCCCGACTCCATGCTCCTAAACCATTTAAACAACATGGTCCTGTACATGAAACACAGAATGAAAAGCAGGCAGGACATGATCACTGCAAGAGATAGGCTTCGGCAGTGAATGCTGCTTCATGTCAGGGTGGGCTTTTCCCAGCTTTCAGACGTGTGATCTGCATGTCTAATAATGAACAGATTTAGTCAATCCATCATTTCTGGCATCAGTCCCTTACCTTGAAATGCTGCAGCTGAAGTATCTGGTCCTCAAGCTGTTGTCTCTTGCCTTCTATTTCTGTCTGCCTTTTCCTTTTCTCCTTGGAAAAATTATTTGAGAGAAAGAGAAAGAGAGAGAGAGAGAGAGAGAGATCTTGTCAGAGAAGCGGAGGTTTTAAGGGTAGCAGATTCGTAACAGCATTTAAGCAGTCAAATGCATCTGTACAGATGTCACCAGTCCCATTTCACCTGCTCTTCTGCCTGCTGGTATGCAAACAGCAGCGTTCTGGGAAGACGCCAGCCCCAGACGAGCCGGTTGCTTGCCAGCAGGAGAAATTCTGCTCGCTTGCTCCCGGCAGCCGGAGCAGCAACAGAGTGCACAGTCCCAGAGGAGGGGAGAAAACAGGCATAACAGCTGAGAGAGAAGTTAAAGGGACAAAGATGTGATTTTGCTTTTGAGATGCTGGGCCAAAACCATGGATAGCGCAGTGCAATTGTGCGACAGTAAGGTGTCACAAAAGCAGTGGGTGGCATCACAGAGGAAGGGAGCCAGTTGCAACCTCATTTTTCCTCAGCAAGGCTTGTGGTAAGGCTTTCTCCGGGCTCAGTGGGAAGAAGATGTTTAAGCCAGACTGCACAGGATTTACCTGCAAAGTATATGGGATCAGTAGCTGGCTGTGTTTAAAATTCAAGCCACCAGCACACACTACCAGCTGGCCCTTACCAGGTCTCAGAAGCTGGACTGAACAAGTGGCGCCAAGGACAGCACAGTCATTTCCTCAGCTAAGGGTTTTCATGGTCCTGTTCATGAGCACAGCACTCACCTGTGCCCAGGCTGCTCCCTTCAGTAGGCAGCAAACTCTCCCAGGCATTTCAAGAGGAGAACAAACTGCTTTCCCACCCTTCAACATCTTCCTCTTATAAAGGATCAACTGTTTGCCTTTGTCAGTCTTCTGTACCTTGTGGGGAACATTTCTCCTTACCCATTCATCCCCATCCTGGATCAGGTTCCCTCTTCTGAAGGTCTTTTCTCATTTTAGATTTTGTAGCCAAGATGGACTAACAAATGAAGGCAGACAATAAGCATACCAGCCCCTGTTTTTACTAGAACAATATTTTTTATTCCCTATCTGCAAAAGCTTTTTTTTTAAAATTTAAATATTTCAGTAGCTGTAAGGTTGTGTTTGAAAACATTTAGGGAATCCTTAAATCCCCAAAGAAATTGTTCTTTCTCATTTCTAGGTGCCCTACTAATGCTCTGGGAAATCTCTGCTTTCTAGGGATTTCAAACCTTCATGTCTTTTCCTCAAGGAGTATATGATAAGAGGCTGCCTATGCAGAAATTAATTTTTCTGATTTTGGACATGAAACCAGGACATCAAAAATGTTGAGGGAAAACAAGGAAGATCTGAATTTTTTTTTTAATTATTATTCAATGTCAGGCTTACTCAAAACAAAGCAAGACATGGAGGTAGGTGACTGCCTGGACCACTTCTGCCAAAGAGTTAGACATCAGAATGGCGATGAGAAGGTTGGTGTAATGTACCCAGCAGAGGTGAAGTAGTCAAATGATGCATATGTCAAGCAGTTCTGTAATACACTGCACACTCTTTCATGCTGATTATTCATGTATACCTATGTCTACACCACACAAGCATGCACACACACTCCCCATTGTCTGAAGTATGCAAGAATGTTACTGCTGAACAAAAACATTCTCATAGAACAGAATTACAGAATCACAGAATGGCTTGGGTTGGAAGGGACCTTAAAGGTCATCTAGCTCCACCCACCCTGCCAGGGGCAGGGACACCTTTCCCTAGACCAGGCTGCTCAGAGCACCATCCAGGCTGGCCTTGAACACTTCCAGGGATGAGGCATCCACAACTCCTCTGGGCAACCTGTTCCACTGCCTCACCACCCTCACAGTAAAGAATTTCTTCCTAATACCTAATCTAAACCTACTCTCATTCAGTTTGAATCCATTCCCCCTTGTCTCTTCTCTACCTACTCAGGTAAAAAAATCCCTCTGCATGTTTCTTGTAGGCTCTCTTCAGGTACTGGAAGGCTGCAATCAGGTCACCACAAAACCTTCTCTCCTCCAGGCTGGATAGACCCAATTCTCTCAGTCTTTCCATGTAAGAGAGGTGCTCCATCCCTCTAATTATCTTGATGTCCCTCCTCTTGGTCTGCTGAAGTTGTTTTTGAATATGAAAATTAGCTTTTTGGATAACTAAAATGTCACAAGTGGTGCTCCTCTTGACATCTCACTGGTCTGTGCACACAGAAGATAGTTTGCATTTACACACATACAAGCATACAGAATTTATGCACGCACTTTAAAAATCCCTCCTTATACAAAACTGATAGTCTGTGGGTCATCCCTCCTATCACTCCTGCAATTCACATTATCCCTTCGCATTTTTGAATGAAGTAGGATATTGGATGGTTCAGTGGTTAAAAAACCCAACATTATTCAGGGACATCTCTTGCCATTTTCTTCATTCTGCAATACTAACAGTGTACTTCGGAGTCTGAAAACCAGAATTCGTTCTTTGCTATTTCCTCAAATAGCTGATTGTCCACGGACTGGAAAAAAGTAGTTCTAAGAGATGTTCCAGTTAATGGCCTAATATTCTCAGAATAAGGATAATTTTGCCCTTTTGTGCCAAGCTGGCAGGATGACAAAATATTGGATTACAAATATGTAGGCATTAGCACCTCGCATTTGACATTCCACAGGCCAGCACAAGGCACGTACATCTTCACAGTTAACTGATCTACATTTGTAAGTGTGTGTATATATATATATATGTATATATACACATATATATATGTATACATATACTATATATATATGTATATATATTCATATATACATGTATACATATACATATATTTTATATATATATACATATATGTATGTATGTGTATGTATATGTATGTATGTATGTATGTATTCTACCTTTCACAAAAACCTACTCACTAAACATACAATGGAAACCACCACAATACTTCCTCTGGCTGGTTGTGTCATGCTGTATAATGGATGTGACAAGACAGCCTTATAAAAGATAGATGGAAATTTCTTTTCTTTTTGAGAAAAGGGAAGCACTTAGAGTATTTTCCCTGTAGGCAGCAACACAGCAGGCACTAAAATACTTGAACTACTTACTAACTAGTGGGTTTCTGTGGAGTTAAATTGGAATATTGCTCATGTTTCCATTTCACTGGCATTCAGTCAGTCTGAGTGTATGCCTCTACCCTCTGATTTTGTACCAAATTACGGCTGAGGAATATTACAGAATATGACAACAAAAGTACTTTCCTCTCCACCTCCCCCCTCCCCCCCAAGATTATGTGAATCAGCTATCAGGACATTTCACTTTCAGGTCACTATATCACATTCAATTTAGGTTTCTCCCAGTCACTGAAGGTTGGAACTATATGTGTGTCTGGTTTTTATGTGTGGGTTCTAGAAAAGTGTGGTAGAAGATTGGATTGGACCACAAAAATCCCACCAAAACCAGCATGCCAAGGATTTTAGAAGTTCAGAAAATGAAATCAGCGCCCACTCAAACAGAACTTCACTGAAAACACTGGGATGTAAAGCACTTTTGAGCATTTGTTAAAGCACTTTTCTATGTGTAAGTCAGTAAATGTTCCTCATTACTCTGTTCATCTACTTATAGATAATTTTTTTTCCAAGTATGCCTGCTGAGTTATGAATTTCTAAGGATCCTGTCACAAATAAAGTGTTTGCTTTAAACAAATAAGTTTGCTCGAGGATTATAGAAACTGGGTTGAAGAGAGGTGGAAAAGGCTGAAGTCAGTTTTACTGTTACTGTGGCATATTTAAAGGAAAGGATTTGTACCTGTCTGAAGTGTGCTGCTTTTGTAAGAATACAGATGGTCATCATGGTTACCTTTCCCAAATGGTAGAAGAGCGCCACTTGGGAGGTATTTTCAGGGCACCTTGAATATTTGAGACATCAGTGAGTAAAATAAGATTTAAAGTTTGCACCCCTCCCTTCAGCAGACATACAAGGAAAACTGGAAAGTGAAATTACTTTATTTTTTTTTACTCAGACCTACATGGTGGGAAAAGAACATAGGTCAAGCAGCAAGGTGACTCACATCTTGGAAAAATGAGATTTGTATTCAGGCATTCACACATGGATGTGCAAAAGGTGTGCAACACCTTTTCCAAGAAGCTTGATTCTGCAAAGGATGAAATTCTTAGCACAAAAGTTGGCCATTACCACTTTCCTATTGCTAAAAGCCAAATATATCAGAAACTGAGCAAGACACCATGCACTTGGAAGAAAAAGAGGCACTGGGAGGACCAAACAGTGATTTGTAAAATCATGGAAATAGCCAGTGGACACCTACTGCTCACTCTGTCTACTCCTGTAAGGAAAAAAGGGGCATCAAGTGAAACTGGATGGGGCAGGTTTGAAGCCAAGACAATGGTCTCCTGTGGAGATCCATGTGTCAGGATGCTGTGGGTTCTATAAGGTAATAGGGACAATCTGAAGGAATACTGTGAGGGTTACTACAGAAATTGAAATTACATCTGGTTCAAGAAGCCCCTGAACCACAGATGATTTTAAGCATGTTTGTTAAGTTTTTGTATGCTTGTCCTTCTCTCATGTTAACCCTAACAACCACTGACTTCTTTATCTGAATAGTGTGTTACATTGATCAAAATAACCTACAGTTCAGTATTACACTTGTCAAACTGCTACAGTAAAAAAACCCCAAACAACCACAAACCAACAACAACAACCACAAAAAACCCAAACTCAAAACAAGCACAAGATTTGAAAAAAAAAAAGTTACACCAAAATGCTTCTCTGCAGTCACAGAATACTTCAGTTTTCCACTACAAAATAATTTTTGTTGGAATCTGCCTGCAAAGCGTGGGAAGTGATACAGAGATTACTCAGCTCACCAAGTCAGAACCATCTGTGGAGAAATATGCACCTCTACCAATCCCTGGGGCAGTAAAGACTTGGTGAAACCCTTTGCTCCCCTTGCACTGGCAGAAGCACCTGATTTCTTCAGTTTAAAGCCAGCTCAGACCTGTACAGAAAGCACACCATGGAGCAGCACAGAAGCTAAGCATTATTTGATTGAACTCACTCTGAAAATACATGCCTAAACCTGATGGCAGGCAAAGGCTTATGGTACAAGGATCCAAAATAAGATGGTGAGATAAAAGAAAACATTCCCAACTCAACAAAAAACCCAACAGGGATCATATGAACCTTGAGGAGAAGGGTGGCACAACACTGGAGGAGCTACCATCAGTAGTTTCAGTGAATCATTTCCCATTGGCTTCATCCTGCATGCCAGACAAGTGTCCTGCCTGCCATGGAGGAATGGATGGAAGAGGGTTGTGAAAATGCAAAATAAATGCACCCAAAAATGGCACAAATGGAGGAAAAATTATAGTCTGCTTCAAAGCAAGGAAAACAGTTATAAAGAACTGTCTTCAAAGAATCACATTAATTTCTTCAGCAAACAATTATTTTCTCCACTCTGTATAGTTGGCAGAAATTATTCCACCTGCACATATTTTTAGGGCAGGGAGTAAGGAAAAAAAAACCCCAAGCGAAAGAAATGCTGACCCCTCATTTTTCTGTTGCCAGTTCAGAGACACCCAGAACTCTGGGAGAAAAGGAGTATCTAGGTTCTGCAAACAATTTCAACCTGCAGTTCTCATAATCCCAAGAAACCACTGTCAGGAAAACCGAAACTTTCCCCAGGGGGGTCATTTAAATGACCATTTTCACTGTGGTGACTGCATATCTCTCATAAGTGAAATCAAATCTGTATGTTTGTTTCATCTTTTGCTGTACAGCAGCAATGGTTCATGGGAAAGAAAATACTAAGAAAAACAGGATGCTATTTTTCTCCCTTTTTTCTTTTCTTTTTTTTTTTTTTTTGCTTTTCTCCCTTTTTTCCCCACTTTCTTCATTCACATCTGGTCAACTCTTTTATTTTCCTCTTGCATTTGAAGAGCAGGAACCTCTCCGGAGAGCAACCATCTCTACCAGTTGCAATGATACAACCCAGCATTGGCAGCACTTTGCAAACTCCAGTTCTGAATACTATCTGCTGTTGTGAACAGCATGAAATACAGATCACAGCACCAGAAGAGGCAGGATGCAGAATTGAAGCAAAAACATTGATACATCAAAATAAACACACCTTGAAGAATGGTGGTGCCTGCTCCTTTTGAATCATCAATGCCCACTTTCTGCCAGTTGTCCTGCATAACTATGCTTGGTGAAAATTTTGTTACGGGTAGCCACTCAGCCTCCATAATTGAAAGCTGGAGTCTTGTCTGTTTTGAGCACTGGGAAATATATATTGTTTCAGATTATGGGAAATACCTCCTCCTGAAGCTCCTCTTCCACCCTGCTCTGTAGCACTAAACCTGCATTATATGGGAAAACTGCTGTTTAAACATGTCTTAAAATGGCTTTTGGTGGTCTCTTTGCAAACACATGCTTCTTCTTCCCAACACCCCCCACGGTAATGCTATCTCAGGAATGTCCTGGGAAGGTGTCCTGAGGTGTTTCCCATTGGCCTTTGTTAACCCCTTCCTGTGACTGGGTGTTCCTGTAAGCCCCTTGAGACTTCTAATTAGTCACTCTGTGAATCCTCCTAAACCCTATAAATGTAACATCCCCCACAATAAACACACTCTTGCCTCCTCTCCACACCCGGTGTGCTGTCTCTGTGCCTGCCATGGGACCATGTGCGTGGGTGGAGGGGAGGGCACCTCTCCCCTCCAGGCTCAGGGACAGAAGAAAACCCTGAGAAAACCCCTGGAGTTCCCTTTCCCCATCCTTCAAGACGTCGGAATGGTTCCTCAGATGGAAATGGAACTAGAACTGGGCCGCCCCACGCCGTGGGTGGGGAAAGGGAACCAGACTGCTCCAAGCAGAACCAGAGCCTACACTTGTCTGTTTCTGAGATCCAACTTTGCTCTACAATTACACCATCAACACCACATAAATGTAAGCTACTGACTTTACTCCCTGAGGCACTTTCCTCCAAGACTTTTTCTGCCTCAGTTCCCTGAAATCCTGTGGCCACCTGGCTAAGCTTTGCTTCCCTTAAAACACAAGCCAGGGACAAATTCCCTGCATCTGTATACTGGAATCCAGTTTCTGAACCTAAGGAAACTGCACTCTATGATCCTATGTGGCATCTATAAGTCTAGCACCCTTTTTCACTCACAGTCTCCCTGTGACAGAGGCTCATTTCCTAAAGCACAGATTCAGTGTTTCAAATGTCTTAAGTGCCTAGGACCTTGGTCACTCACCTTACTGGACTCCCTCCATAGCTGAACAAAGCAAGTTGTACGTTGGAAAGTTCTAGATGGGATGCAGGGATAGCCGGACTACAGCCTGCTGCCGCAATGCTTGACATGTGTCTTCCATATACCTCCATGTCTTAGGACAAAGCCGTGGCCATTTCCATCACTCCAAGCAAGAAGCAAATGTGTTACTGAGGAATGAATGACAGGAGTTCCCATCTGCACAGGTACAGCAGATAAATGTCTGAGGGGAGCAAGTGAAACCCACTTAAAAGAAAAGGACTGGGTTTAGCTCCCTTCCTTCATGCCTGCTTTTTCCACAGTTGAACACGCAGCAGGAAGCAAAGCTGAGATTGGATACCAGGTGAACAATTAATGATCAGGCATGCCCTTCACTTTCTCTCTTGCAAAACTGGTTTAAAATGGAGATTGCTGTTGCAAGGGTTGATTCCCATTAAACAGACTGCTTGCCACAGCATTCAAGAATTGACTCGGAATGTTAGTTTTGGAAACAGAATAGATATAATTCACTGAGGCAGAGTAAATAGAAGAGGCTGGAAGTTACGGAAATACTTTGTTTCTCATATATTGAACAGATTCCTTCTAAGGGTAAGGCAGAATCCCTTGCAGTGAGGTGAACATGCAGGATGAAGAAATAACATGCTCTCAGACAGAAATACACTGACTTTCACTGCAGCCTCGCATCCCTTTTGTCTAGTAGTGAGTGTCAGAGAAATTACTTGCTTATGCACAAGGCAAGGGTAGTTTGAGACAGGTAAACAGATACAGTTCCCCACAACTGACTTAAGTGCTTCCAGTAAAGGAACAGACATTTCTGGTCTGCAGCCCCCTTTCTAGATGATTTTTGACACTTGCACGCAGAATAAGTTATTGCAAAATTCACTTGCTCCATTTCATCTAACAGTTAGGCTACTTTTGCACTGTGCCAAAAGATGGGTTTCTCCTGTGCTGACCTGCTAAAGCAGATAGAGTAGCTCTGCATCCACAGGTGCATTGCCCTCAACACAGTGTTCAAGTAAGAGAAGTGCAATAGTGATCCTGTCTGTTGGGGATATTAAAGGAGGAGTTCATCCACATGGAGCCACCATAAGAGTAACTCCTGCTCAGGGCTTCTGAATTGTGAACATTTCATAACTGCCACAATCCCACTCCCAACGTCATACCTGAGACTATCAAAGTCAAAACTGTCCTAGAGGAGAATGGAGCCTCTTTGCTGAAGACAAAAATTCTCACAATCCTCTAAAGGGCCGCAGCAAAAATTTCAGCTGCCTTGCAAGCTTTTAATTATAGCTCTCTGGTCACCGAAGGCAACCACCATGATGCACACAGACAATGACCACTTAATTAAAATCACCATGCATCTCAAACAACAAATAGAAGGATGGCACTGCTCCCAGAACAAGAGCCCTTACTGAAAAGTGATGAACACGGGAAGGAATTTCCTTTTTAAAAACTCCTTTATTAGCATTTTTGAAAGGGGATACAATGGAAAAATGCCTCATTGAGATGGTGAACCAAAATTATTTTAGGAGAAAACATGGTTCTTCTGATATCCCATGGGGAAATCCTCACTTTAATGGAACAATACCCATTTTGATACAACAAAGATTTTAGATGCAAGATTCTCCTTTCACTGAATGCTACTGGGTCACCTGAAGCAGTTTCTGGTCTAACACAATCCATGTGCCTTTTTGATTGGGCCACCACCGTAATGAGTCCTTGAAGTATGAAAACATTTGGTTGACTTTTCTTCTTTCCTCCTATTTCTGAACTGAAACTGAACGTGGGCTGAGACCCACAAATGCTGCTTCCCTTCAGTTGCTGAGAGGAAAAAAGCCACTTTCCTTTGCATTTACCATTTCATCATGGGTGTCAGGCTCTTAAATGGCTGATGAGAGGTGATGAGGGTCACTGGAGTCTGAGTATCTTTTCTGTGAGATGTAACAGTGAAGCAAAAGTTGACTTATAAATGACAAATTCCCACTCTCTATTAATTCCCCATCAGCATGTCTTCCAAAGCTTCCAAGTTTTTACACTAACTCTGAAAATGTGTAAGAGCTCAGAATCACCTGAGTCTAGAAGCAACGTTCTCTGCAACATCAAGTATTTCTGGAAAGTACTCAAGAGATTGTATAGAGCCCACTGTTAGTATAAATCATGAAATGCACAGATTTATCCATTAATCTGGATAATCTTTAATAACAGTAATAAATAACAGGCAGCTGCACTTCATTACCTAATGTCCACTGCAGCTAACCTCAAAGATGATGTGTATAGCTTGCTAGCACTGACCTTGTTATACTGCAGCCTAAGCTAGATGAAAAGTTCTATGTCTTCATCTAGCGAAGTACCTTTCTTCCTAAAAATAAGGTGGAATTTTCTAGGTACTGTCACACAGAACATATTCTGAAACTTCTATTTTCTCTAGAAAATGAGCAAAATTCTGAAAGGGGCTACTTTTAAACAACTATTTTTGTTTTCCTGTATTTTTCTTAAAAACATATTTTGGATAAGGAATGTTAAACAAACTTTGATCTAAGTTTTTATTCACAAAAGTATACAACAAGGAGCTTTCTTTAAGCTGAATAGACTATTTGTAGAAAACTAGTTCATTAACTCTCCCTACTCTCATGTTGCTACTGACTGGTTTTGGTTTAAATCCATGCTTTTCAATGTATATCCTTTCACTGTTTGCTTCTGAAAAGGAGAAAGACAGGATTTGGTCTGTGTGGCTTAATTTAATCACATTTCCACAGCTTCAAACAAAAGTCTCTTGTTTACTCTCATGCCCCATCCACTCCTTAAATATCTCTTCATGCTGCCAAAGACGCTGTTGTAAAGCCTGTGGAAACATCTCTGATTGCAGCTGCCCGTGCAGAGGAAAACCTATACAAGGCTCATCTAGAAATGAAAAGTAAATC
Organism: Chiroxiphia lanceolata; assembly: GCF_009829145.1. Lineage (NCBI taxonomy): Eukaryota > Metazoa > Chordata > Aves > Passeriformes > Pipridae > Chiroxiphia > Chiroxiphia lanceolata. The sequence continues at coordinate 61,104,446 of NC_045671.1, read as the reverse complement.
ATGATAGTTTTAAGTCAAGGCATCCAGGCTGAAGCTGTGATTGCTTATGCTGGTTTCCCCCAATCAAATTTCTGGTGAGGATCTCTATGCGTTATTTTTCACTTGGTGAGAACTTAGATCAGAATCACCAAGACTGGGATTTCAGCAGAACTTGTTAATCCATTTTAATTGCACGTATGACAGACATCTCCACCTCAAGAAACTTAAACTTCCTCAGGACACAGCATGTAAAGTGGGAAGAGGAAATTGGATTTTCTGCAGAGGAAAGGGAACGAACTGGTCTGGCTGGTCAGCACAGAGCAATGGCCAGGATCCATAGGGACAACCAGTGCTAATTCTCGTGCTTGAATCATATCCAGCTTTTTGCTTACTATTTTCAAAGCAATGGTACAGAAACCCAAATGAAGGAATTAATACATAGAGCTGGGTTTTGTGTTTTAATCCTTACAGTCTGACTGGAGTAGCCAATTATTTCAGAGTCCCAGTGCCTCACATCAAAATGTTTTTATTGAGGCTTCCTCCCTTTGCTCGTGTGTGCAGCAGCTTGCCTGCTGACACTGAGACTTTCGGTGCCGACCTGCATGGAACCATGCCAGATCTTCTCGTTTTGCAGGGCTATGCTTGGCAGTTCTACTGTACAGGGCTCCTCTCCTGCTGAAAAGCACTTCTTGTCATTTGGGAGATAAAAACTATCAGCTCAAAACCCTTTCTTAAAGCTTTTGTCCAGTGTTGGTCATGAGCTAAGGATACTTAAATTGTCTGATGCTCAGGGATCTGCTAACACAAGTGGCAGTTACCGGTGTGATTGAGTCCTAACTTCTACACTCAGGAAGAATGTAATTCTGCACTCCTGACTGGTTTTACAGAGAAAAGAAAGAGGAAGAGAACCTTCCCTACAAGCGCAGTGTGAAGCAATCAAAAGTCTGAGACTTGTCACCTTCTAGCTGCCAGTGTCCTTCCACTTTGGTAATGCTAATGAGACGATACACCAGTTCACAAATCACCATTCCAGCTAAGTTTTCCTTTCTTTCTAAAGAGGGTGTAGGGGGCTGGGTTCCTCTTGCTTTTTGACCAGCCTTAAAGATTCCATACATTTGCGCTTTGTGAAGATCCACATGGGCCTGAGAGGGCACTAGTGCCTCTCTTCAGTTAGTGGGTAACTCCCTCCTGAGTCATGGAGACTGATGGGGCTGTTGGACATGCCATTTCTGCCTCCTCCCCAGTTCATCAAGGGAATCACATTACTCCAACAAGAGACATAGAGAGACCATGGATCATAAATGATGAACATGATCATGACTGGGAGAGTCGATACATTTATGTGCTTGGTAAAAAAAGCATGCTGTGATCCAGGTATGCTAAAAATCCTATCCAGCCTCAGCATTGGCATCTTGCCTTTACAGCACATAAAACAACTGGCTTCATCTCCAACCAGCTTACTTCTGGAAAGCTTATTTAATTTGACAAGTGTAGGATCACATGCCTTGATACTGAACCTTAGCAGTATTCTATGTCATTTCTTTAGGTCAGGCATCCCAATACTTTCTGTGTGAATATGAACAGCTGAGACATTATGCTATGGATGGCCTAACAAATCCATCTGCTGGCCTTCTCCCTTCACCATCAAAGGCAGACCACCCTGATCCTGGCAACTCAAACAGACCCCACTGCAGCTTTTCATCACTATCACGTCATCTCAAGTAAGGAGGAGATGGTGAGCACATGAAACCTGTGACATGTGTCTGCTTGTCTCTCCAGGGATGGATTGGCTGCAGATCCTCAAAGCAGAGGGCTCATGACTGCAGGCCACAGGTAGGATGCAGAGGAGTGCACAGTGTCTATCTGATGCACTGATGGGGAAGACCTCACAGTCTGGATCTGTCTGCTTTGATGCTTGGCTCCAGAACCCAAATCCATGCACAGATGGCAAATTTCTGCCATCAAAGGTTTCCCCCCTTCAGAAAACTGACTGCATTCCTCCATGACTTGCATTCCTGATGTGAAGTGTATCTGGGAATTCACAGCTTCAAGGTCATCTCAGTGACCCATATGACTGCTGTGTAGTTTGTGCAAGTTTGTCTGCCCAGTTGCTCAAGGTTTGGGGAGGATTGAAACAGCAAAGCCTGTACAGTTTGGAGGAATTTCATACTTAGCTGACACACGCACCTGAGAGGTTTATAAAACTGTGAAGCATTTGAAACAGCTTATTAAACAGCAATCAGTGCACGAAAACCCCCTAAACCCTGTAGATAGCAGAAGAAGCTTCAGTGTTGTGGGCTGATTCCTGTCTCTTCCTGCCTGCCTCCTCCAGCCACAGTAACGTGGCCTCTTCTACTGCCAACAAAATGCCATGCAGGTCCTGTTTAACTGTTCCTGCGGAACTCCTCCTCCAGTGTTCTGGAGGCATCTGCATAAAGGAGGTCTTACTATTTTACAATCCCAGATTTTGAAATCACTCCTCTCCTTTCATGGGGCATTGCTGTCAGTTTTGCTCTTCTGTTTAACTGCATCTCTTCAGCAATTCCTCCTGTGAAGCTGAAGGGGGGAGAAGATGCAACTGGAGACAAGTCCCTTTCCAAAAGTCAAATTCTTTCTTCCTCATATTGTTACTCTATCCTGACATACAGAACACACAATTTTGCATACCTGAACAACCTTAAGGAAGGTCAGATCCCTCTCTGAGGCTGCCTCAGCAGGTTTAGAACTTTTCCTTAAGGCTTTATCCTTTTAGGGTGGATAGCTTAGTCACTTCCAAGGATTCAGACAACATAAAGTCATTGAATAGTCATCATATACTGCTGTCTCTAGTGCGTTACTCTGTACATCCCTGTTAACAGTCCCTGGTGAAGGATCTTTTTTAATTCAGGTCTGCGTGAAATGTGTATTTCGTTTCACTGAGCTCCTGGATTAAGGTGCAAAATACAGCTTGTGGACAGGTTGCAGTATTTTGTATGATTTGTACACACTGACTTTATGCAGGAGCTTCTAGAAGCTGGCTCCTAAGACTCCTAAGCTGGCTGCACCATTGAAGCCACAGTGTGGCAGAGCAGCAGTTTTCAAGGAGTGTACCCCACTGCCTTGACCTGCAGACTCTCTCTGGCCTGGAAGACATCATGACCAAGATCTCCAACCTTTTAAGTGGAAAGACCTTAAAAAAAATGCTCAAAAGGCAAAAGATGTTCAAGTACGTGGGCCAAAAGTGATGCAATGCGCCATGAAAACTCGAGCACCTGCCTCTCGTACCATAGCATAAGGTTACTTTGTCAGAATTCTACATGGTATTTGCTCCATACTTGTGCTAAACTAAATTAACCACCATCATCTATACTCTCTTCATGGTAATAAATTTGGAAGTAAAAAGCTAACTTGCCCTATAAACTACAATTAATGGGATCTGCCCTTGGTGGCCAGGCTGCTCCACAGTTTCTCAGTTGATGCTGACTTTGCCTTAGCAGAACTAACTGCCAGCTTATGAGCAGAGAGATAATTTCTGGAAACATTACTGACAAAGGTAGTCAAAGATACTCTATTACATTGGTACAGTGATTATAGTGTCTCTTCTTTTCAGCTAGAGGTAAAAGAGAGAGGTAGAGGGACATCAACAGCTTCTCAACTACCTAACGGGGGAATTTTCCAGAGTTAGGTGAGAACAAAAACTCATGTTTTTATTTGTTTCATAACCAAGTAAAACCAGATTTGAAGAGAGGAAAAATACCACGTGTTTTTCACCTCTTCAGTTTTCCAAGAAAACTGCTGGCCCTCCACTTAACTACTCAAATCTTCCACACAAATCTAATTTCAGTTTGATGGTTGTGCTGCTACCTGGAAAGCTGTACCACTGCAGAGCTCAAATACAGTTACAAGCATGACACTGCACACAACCAACTCACATGTCTTTGCAGGGGCCTGCAGAAGAGGATGTAAAGCCAACACCCAAGGTCCACTTAGAAAAGACATACCTAACACTTTTCCAGGGATGGCAGGAGAGTCTATGAAGAGTACTGGGAATTAGTTTTCAGTTACAGAAGAGGTGTTGAAAAATCCCTCTCCTTTATGGATCAGCACTTGTGTGATACGAAATCAGTTACCCCTCACAACAACGGAATTTGAGGGAGGTTTTTCATGGTCTGAATGTTAGTGGACCAATCATCCTACAGAGGCAGTAGCTGCCGAGCTCTATATGAAAGCCAGTTCCCACAGCTCAAGTCAGCATCACATTTGGCTGCAAGTCCCCACACAGGAGTGCACTAGATAGTTCAAATGAGGAGAGGACTTAGAGGCTTCTGTAAGGTCAGGTTACAAAAATATTTTAGTTTTTGCCCATAGTTTGGCAAAGTAGGATTGGGCTCCAGACAGGATATAGAATATTAAAATATTCAATTTTTGTAAGATCATTTAAAAGAAAAGTGCCTCCATCCTCAACCATTCCTGATGCTCACTGCTTTTTGTTTGATGACCTCTTTGTCTTTGGATCTCTCAGTCCATGGCAGAGACAACACTACCCACTGTATCCAGACTGGGCTTCCAACTGGTCTGCCACCAGAGACAAGCAACTTTATTTAGACTGCAAGCTCATTGTGGTAGATACAGTCTCTCTGTTCTGTAAATGCACAAAATCTAACACAAAGAGGTACTAGTTGCTGTTTGGGGTTGTTATGTTATGACAGCAACAGTCTCATAGCCAGACCTAAGCGCTGTGCACAGGAGTTCTGTTCCGTGAAAACTATATGGATTCCCAAATCCTGAGCCTGAATTTTATTTTTCATTAAACCCTTACTAGATTTGGCAGTGCTACAGATGGACACACAAAATCAAGATGCTTTCTAGATGTCAGGCAAAAAGTGTCTTGAGGTGGTAGCTCACAAAAAATTATTTTCCACATAGACTTACTCAGAATTTATAACTCACTCAAACGATTCAAGCTTTTTTTTTTTTTTTTCACTGAAGGACACTAGTTTGACATCCCATCAAGCTCTCAGTAAAACTATTAAAGAAAACTTCAAGTATATTAGCACTGGGATTTTCAAATGGTTTCACCCAATATCTTCAATATCAACACAATAAGGTCACTGTTTGCATATCTGCAGTGCATGCTCTTTCACTGTACCAGAATAAACTTTACAGACAACATCACTGATTTGGCAAGCATCTGTCTCCGGTACCACTGAAATCATCGACAATCCACTTTTGAAATGGGTCGGCTTGCCTGCAAAATCACTGCTCTGCACAGCCCCTAGAAATAACAGATTTCCCCCATGAGAGCAGCTAAAATGTTAAAAATGACAAGCTGTATGACTGGCTACATACCACAAAGAAAAGAGGGCACAACACTAAGCTGTTACAGCAAGCTGAGTTTTGCTTGACATAGCATGCACAGCACCACTACAATCAGATCATGGCAAGCCAGCTAGTAGTGACACCATTGAATTGCAAGTTCCTGTCCCTGAAATGCTGGGTGTTTCCTAAGTATTCCACTCAAGCAAGGACAAATTGACAGAAGTGCTCCAGCCTGCAGACAGTTCATGGTGAATTCACTGCCAAGCAGGCTGAGGTGAATGAGGTAGCCTGGAGGTGAGGGACTACTGATCAGTACGTGCCACTTTATGCGCTCCACAGTCTCCTGAAAATAAAATGTACAAAACTCCCTGTTGCCAAGAAGGGATGGGAAGAGGGAGACCTGTGTCCCCTTTTTTCAAGCGCACAGCCTACAACAGTTTTCAAGATGGACACCTGAAGGTCAGGATGCCACCCACAGGGACCTGGACAAACTTGCAGGCCCATGGGAATCTCATGAGGTTTAATACAAGACCAAGTACAAGGTGCTGCAGCTGGGTCAGGGCAACCCCCAGTGTCAACACAGGCTGGGAGATGAACAGGTCAAGAGCAGCCCTCCTGAGAAGAACTTGAGGGTGCTGGTGGATGAGAGGCTGGGCACGAGCTGTCAATGTGCTCTTGCAGCTCAGAAAGCCAACTGTGTTTTAGGCTTCATCAAAGCAGAGTGGTCAGCAGGTTGAGGGAGGGGGTTCTGTCTCTCTCCTCTGCCCTGGTGAGACCTCACATGCAGTGCTGCATCCCACTCTGGGGTCCCCAGCACAGGAAGGACACTGACCTCTAGGAGTGAGTCCAGAGGAGGCCACAAAGATCATCAGAGGGATGGAGCACCTCTCCTACAAGGAAAGTTTGAGAGAATTGGGTCTGTCCAGCCTGGAGGAGAGAAGGCTTCAAGGTGACCTAATTGCAGCCTTCCAGTACCTGAAGAGAGCCTACAAGAAACATGCAGGGGGATTTTTTACCTGAGTAGGTAGAGAAAAGGGGGAATGAAACTGAAAGACAGTAAGTTTAGATTAGGTATTAGGAAGAAATTCTTTACTGTGAGGGTGGTGAGGCAGTGGAACAGGTTGCCCAGAGAAGTTGTGGATGCCTCATCCCTGGAAGTGTTCAAGGCCAGGTTGGATGGTGCTCTGAGCAGCCTGGTCTAGGGAAAGGTGTCCCTGCCCCTGGCAGGGTGAATGGAGCTAGATGATCTTTAAGGTCCCTTCCAACCCAAGCCATTCTATGACTCTATGATTCTATGACTCTCACGACCATGGGTGGAGGTGGGGTGTACAACAATTAGTAGTATCATAGCTCTTTCATGATTATAATGTCTGAAGTGGCAAATTGCTGGATTCCACTAGAGGATGAAGTGTTGCATCTGCAGATGCTCACACTTTTTAAGTGGAGTTTCTGGTTTGGTAGGAAGAACAGCACTGCACCTTTTGCCACCCTCCAAACAACCCAAACTCAAACTGTCTTCCATTTAGCTTTCAGTAGTGAAAACAAAACCTAAATCATCTTATTCCCCTGACTAGTGCTATGTAGACAAAAATGTAATTTGTAATTTAGGCTAGTACTAAATATCACTTGAAAGGAAAGTGTGAAGAGGACAAGAGTTTACATTTGCCAGGCACATAATAAGCATCATAGTATCTAGGACCTCCTTCTGGAGATATCTCTACACAAAATTTGGCTCGTAATTCTGCTCTTGGGCAAAAAAACCCCAATGAATTAAATAAATCTCTTCCTGCTCACCCCTGTGGTGAGCAAAAGCACTCAAAATCACCATTGATGCATCACTTTTCTAGAAAGAAGGAAAAAACCCCAAATTCCAGAACAGAAAGTACACATCATAGAAGGAAGATTTTTAACGAAAGGCTAGGAATCCAATGTTTTTCCACCAGGTGCCTCCAGGCCCCAGCCCCAGATCTGCTCTGCTCTGTACTGTAGTAAGCATGAGCTCAGCAACACTAACAAAAAAAGCAAGACCTTTCCTAAAACAATTCTTTCTGTCCAAGCAATTCTACACAGCCATATATGCTTTCACCCCTATATCACCTCTTCCTCCGAAACCTGTTAGACATGGTTGTCATGCTCCCTACTTGTAAAATAAAGGTAATTATTTAGCATAACTCTGCAAATCATATACTCAGTGAACCATTTTGTCTGTAACAAATACGCAGAAGAGTTACAGGCAGCTGGAACACAAGAAGATCTTGGTTGTCACCCACAGAGCATATAGTTTGCTCCCCATCATCTACTCCTTTCCTTCAGAAGCTTCTACTTCAATGACAGAAAGCCAAGAACAAATACAGAACAACCCTTTGTTATAAATCACACCTTTACTTCAGTCTTTCATGAATGAATTACAGGAGACTGTTCTGGCACAGAGGCTGGTAGCAAAAGCTGGACCCCATGTCCCTTCCCTGGAGCAGGAGTATAATGCTGGTCATTTAGCTCTAGAGCATACCTAGCCAGGCTGTTATCACACTGAAGGTAAAGGAATAAGAGATTGAGAGTTCTCTGCCTTTGTGCATGAGCTACTCCAGGACTGGGAAATTGCAAATGGCTACAAGACCTGTTGAGAACCATGCTGAATTCCTTCTGTCACACAGCAGCATGGCCAAAGGGAAATACCCTGAGGTATCAACATCGCAGATAATTTGTGCTCTGAAGGGGAATCAGTGGGAGCATCTGAGCTCCTAAAATGAGAAACTTAAAAGAAATTCCAGTTCCTGGAGTCATGATTTCTTTTCTGGTTTGCCTTTGGAGCTGCATGATGCTATGCTGTTCCTTGCAGATAAGACTGAATTTCAAACTTAACAAATATAATACATCCATAAAAGCAACAAGCATCATTTCTTCTGAGTCCCTTCCCACATTATTATTCTTTAGAAGACAGTGTAATTAAATAGATTGGAGTATAAAATAATAATACATAGAGTCTGCTTCCTGCTGTTGGTTTATCACTTCTACTATTCTTAGCACTCTTCTAAGAATTGGAAATACATCTTGATAAAGATACCATCTTCTAGGCAGGGATACAAATAGTGAATCATTCTATTCATATTAATATCACAAGAAACACCACATCTAAGCCAGAATGAGGCAAAGGTCTCTGCAATGCATGTTTTCTGTTTGTTATCAACAATTTATTCTGTTTGTGTGAGACAATCAAGGGATCAGGCTAGACTCTCAGGTCATGCATATCACACTTCAATCCCATTGCCAGGATTTATGCCTCAATACTGTTCTTTACTGGAAGATGCCTGTTTGCCTGTAGCTAGCTGTGGTCAGAGTTGGGTATTCTATAGATCATGTGGCTCACACTCCTCCTGGAAGTAATTTTGTGAGCTGCAATTTTCAGCAGCAATCTCAAAGAAAAATTTCCACAGGCAAAAAAAATCCTAGTCCTGCTCTGCTCATCTTAATAGATGTCTATTTTAAGTTAAGGTTTTTGTGTTTGAGGGCCTCCAAGTTTTAGAAATGGTAAGATGAGGGATACAAAAGCACTTCAGAAAACACAAGTTTCTGTTTAGACAAAAAGACTGCCAAATACACTTGGATTAAAAATAGCTGCTTTATGGCTCACATCTCAAAATTATATTTTTCCTGAACCTATACCTCCACCTAGTTTTTAGCAACCCCTTACCCTAATCAAGCTTACTGACTGAAGAAAAATTCCCATGGACAAAGACACATTGCCCTTGAAGACACGCATGAGAGAACAGCAAATGAAGAAATGATCAAGACATTGCAGATTTCAAAGCACCTGTCCATTTTCCCAATGGCTCTCACTATAATTCCTTTACTTAAACTTAAATTCCTTTTTGGTATTTATCCGAGTAATGCAACTCGGGGCAATGCTTCCTGGGTAGCCTGAAGTTTATTGCTTTATTTTTCCTTACATGAATAAGGTCTTATCAGCTTTTTGTTGGCTTTTTTTCCTCCCCCCAGCAGTATCAGCTGGTCTAATAAACTGTCTCATTTCCTTCTGTCATGTGGATGCATGCATATGTGTTCATGAACAGATACACAGAAGATATCAGAAAACTCCTTTTGCTAAAATGCAGAATTACTGTCCACCTATAGCACACTGCAGCATCATCTTTTTTTCCCCCTTTTTCACACAAGTGGAATTAATCCCTGATAATCTGCTTTAAACGCCGAAGAAAATGACTAACAGTCTGCAACAAAAGACAGCTGTGTTGACTTCTGAGTACCCACCTTTGCTCAGAGACCAATGAAGTGAACTAAACACAGTCAAGGACTGAACCTCCTCTTGCAAATGGGCCTGTACTCACAGTGTATAAAATAATAATAAAATACAGACCTCTAAAACTCAAGGTTTATAGTTTTTTGATCATGTGTTTTCAGCATGGCCCTACTTCGGCTGAAGATGCAATGCATTAGTGTTCCTTGAGGACACTGAAGGGTGTTATGGCATTCTTTATGGGCCACCGGATGGCACTAGTATCCAAAACACCACTGCCAGCCCAGCATTTTTTTGGCCAAGAAAAAGACATTGACTTTTAAAAATTAAACCACTCAAAATAGTAGCCTCTTGGCAGCCTGCAACAGTAGTTCTATGTCTGACAAAATTGTGTAGGTCAGAGGAAAAGTGACGCAAACCAATGCAAAATATGTCACTTCATTGTTTGCTGTAGCTGCACACCAGAAATTTGGGCTGCACCAAAGATTTGTGGCCATAATGCTGTACTTGAAAAGTCATTTAGGAAATGGATTAATTCTGCTATATGTTGAATGCATGCAACTCCCTATGTGTTGGGTTAGGGAGGAAGCAATAAATGAAAGTAGTATGTCACTATTTCCTTTTGATATATGCATTAGAAATGGTCCATTTCTATATTAGTACTTGCATCAAACCCTGTGGGTTTTTGTGGGCAAATTATGCTCAACTAAAGTGAGAGAAGCAGCCTGCTGCTGCCCATGCTCCAAATGGTGTTGATGGAAATGTTCATAGCAAACCATCTCACTGATTTTTTCCCATGAAACATTGGAGACTCACTGGAGATACTAGACTTGGGACACGTCTCTTCAATGATCAATACAGAATCTCCAGGTGGCCGATAGAAACAACTTTAAATGTGGAGTCTGATGAGCAGTCATGGCCGAGTAGCAAACTTGCTTCAGTATGTCAACAGATTAGGGCCTCTGCTGAGTGCTTAAAGAAACTCTGAGAGAAATCCATTCTTTCCAATGAAACTGGAGCCAGGGCAGCAACGTGCCATGTCTTGGTACTCGCTCAACAGGAGTCATTCCTCACTTTCCTTCATATGACAAATAGGGAAAGCTGTCTTACATTTAACATTATCGGGACAGATTTTAAGTCCAAAGAATGCCACTATTAAAAGTGACAACCTGTCTTTTAGCAACTGCTTTGCCTATAAAGACCCAAAAGTAGAGGGAAGAGAAGGAAGGAATGGTGAAAGAAAAGATGGTAAATAGCAGTTAAAGCAGACAAAAGGGCTCTGCTGTGGAGTGCAAAGGAAGCACAGCTGGTTTACAGCTGCACTCTATTCTCCTAGAAGGTAGGGCACTGGGGAAATGCCATAATGCTTCCATTACTGTCAGGATGGTACAACAGACTGGATGGCCTGAATGGCCCTTTTCTCCGATGCCCGTAAAAATGATAATAAAAAATCCATTAGTTCCCTGCAGCCTTGTGAGCCCTGAGACAGGCTGTCACACGTAAGACGGTAGGCAGACTGCTGCCTTGCTTTCAAGGGATTCACAGGAAAAAGACTAGGAGTAACACCCCAAAACCTGATTTTGAGAACAGATCAGAAGAATTTAAGGAAGGAATTCAAAGCAAATATGGGAGCATTAAAGCCTGCTGCAAAGCAAGCTGGAACTAATGGCAAGCTTCCCCTTGACCTCAGTGGGCTTGAGCCCCTTCTGCCTGCTGTTTTCACAAGCTCATGATACAATATTTCATCTCCACCTCCTTACCTTTCCACCCAATGAATAATTGCATGAGCCTCCAAAATACTGCACACCTATTTCATCCTTGCACCTCTCACTTTTCTTGGCCCACACATTCAAGTCAATGCCACTGTTTGTCATTTCCTCCTTCTTGATTATGATCAAAATTTACTGGGATAAGATGGGATCATAATGAGTTCAACAGCTTTTAAAAAGAAGTACCCTGCTGTTTGTCTGCCCTACTTAAGGAAGCTCTTGTGCATTTGTGTGAGCGTCTCTTGCCTGCCTGGGATAGGCTGCTGCACGAAATGGGGACATGGTCTATAAATTACAGTGGCACCAAACCTGAAAGCAAGCTCCCTGTGTATGCGGTTTTTGTCTGAGATGAAAAATAAAAAAATAATAATAGTTAGTGAACAGTAACTATGCCTCAGACACAGAAGGCATTGCTTCTGCAGTAGAGGCAGCAGAAGATTTTAAACTTCTGCATTAGATTGAAGGCTGAAGGCTTCTCTTTTTAGCTATTAAGTCTATAGCACTATTCCTGGTGTGATACAGTAGTCTCCCTCTAACTAGGCTCATATAAGACAAATTCTACCAGCTATAAAAAGCTTCAAAAAGTGCAGCTATGAAACCCAAGAATGTAATTTTTTCCCACCAGGAGTACATCACAAGCCACTCTGAGTGTGGATGTCAACAGCGCCTTTGTTGAATTTCACCCGGAAGACTCAAAGCTGGGAAAAGTCAAAAGCACCAGCTTCCTTCTTCTGAAGTTGTGCAAGAGCCTTTGAGGTTTTGCTATTAGTAGCCTCCTTTTGCAAACTGTTTATTCCAAGGAACATTCATTCCCCACGTTAAGGTCAACCAAGAGTTTCCTTAAGGCAGCTGAGCCTTAAGGCTCTCCTGGGAGGTCCCAGAGGGAGATGCAATGTTGGGACTGCCGTCATGGGCATGTGCTGTAGATGTGGCACAAACCCAAAATCTAACTTAAGAGTGTTGTAGTGCCAGGGGAAGCCTATTTGACTCCAAAGATAAGCAATTGCTTTCTGACCAATTCCAAAGGCAGGATAGCCATCTCTATGCCCCACTAAGCCCAACAAGGAACTAACTGGTTTATCTATCTACAGGAAGAAGTTACACCTGTGCTAGCAAGTTAGATACTTTAGATGAACTTGAAGGCTTTTTCCTCCGTGCCTTTCACACTGCCGCATACGTGTGTGCAGCACGTGTGATAGCAAAATTTTGCAGGTAGACCTTGTGCTTTCCACTACAGCCAGGCTTGAAGACTTCCCTGAAAACAGACCTTTTAAATGGAAGTAATTGATTCTGGCATATTAACCCCCCCAACCATTTCAGCTGCTTCACAAATGAAAATAACATATAATGACATTTTTTTAACTTAGTATCTCTGTAGCTTGGAATTAACTGACACAGAACTGGAAGTTTCTGCATGAGGGAAGTGTATGGATGATCAAGATAGTGTTACTGCATAGAGACATGATGGTCCTGAAGTGAGTCCAGCATATGGCTACAAAGACTACGAGGGGACTGGAGCATCTCTCTCACGAGGAAATGCCAAGGGGGCTAGTCATGTTTAGCCTGAAGAAGAGACAACAGAGAGGGGACCTTACCAATGTCTACAAGTATCTGAAGGGAAGCGGTCAAGAGGATGGAGCCAGGCTCTTCTCAGTGCTGCCAAGTCATAGAACAAGAGGCAATGGGCAGAAACTGGAACACAGGAAGTTCTACCTAAATATGAGAAGAACTTCTTTACAGTGTGGGTGACTGTGCCCTGAAACAGGCTACTCAACAGAGGTGGTGGAGTCTTCCTCACTGGAGATATTCAAGTATCATCTGGACACAATCCTGTGCAATGTGCTCTAGAGAACGCTGCTTGAGTGTGGAGGTTGGACTAGATGACCTCCAGTGGTCCCTTTCATTCTTAGCCATTCTGTGATTCTCGATAGTCATGTGGAATCAGAGAGGCCTGAACTACCCTGTAGGTTGCCAAAACCAACAGTTTTTCCATAGATGTCATGCAAATAAGTTGTCTTACATCTACCTGTGCATTAAAAACATTACGTTATAAAATAAAAATAACTGCAAAGCTTTTTGATATTCAGCCTAAGTCACAGGTCTTAAAAATGACAACAAATGAGTGCAGCTACTGCAAAGACAGGGTATTTTTTCATGTTCTGTATCAAGCTTCCTACACTGGTTTAGCTTTGCAAATAATTTTCAGCAATCAATCAAAAGACAAGTCTGTGGAACATTATCTTCTGTTTTCCAGATGTTCCCAGTCAAACTAACACTTTAATCTGTCCACCTCCTATTCTCTTTTTAAGTTTTGTTATTTGGCAGAATCTTTACTTTATGTTGGGTAAAGGTACTCATGAAGAGGGATGGTGGCTCCATATGTCTAGCAATCACTTGCACTCCATTTTATACACAGAGATACTGATAGCATCCTCAGAAAATACTTCTTTCCCTTATAGTTACCACTAAGCATGTCTCTTTGCTTTTTTTAATTGGTTATATAGGAATAAGTGTTATCTGTTAGAGAGTTTAATTTTTAAAGGTAAAACTTGTCAGAAGATTTTATAAAAATTAATGCAATATATGCAGAATATTTCACATACATTTTTCCTGGAGCCTCAGTTTTCACCTTCCAAAAGCAATGGTCACTTAAGACCTATGCGAATGAAGACACAGATACATATCTGCTTTCCAAAGGACTTCATTATTGCAGGAAATACTGCTTCCAGCTGGTTGTAACTGCCTTCTTGACAGAAGCTACATTGCTCTTCATTTGTGTTTCTGTTCTGACATGATTTCTTCAGTGCAAAGTTGACCAGTTGGTTTAAATGGAGGAGAGAGGTTTTTCATTCCACTAACTGTGGAAACTCTAGCAAAGCATGTCATGAATGTGGTTGTTGTCACCTCCTCAGGGCTGCAGCTGAGTCCGGAGCACCTAGCTGTACACCTCTGCCCCTAAACACTTTAGTTGCATATGTGTAACGTGATATAACAGAATATATGAGGTATTCTTGAAATTGCTGATCCTAATCCAATCCATTCCAGTCTGATCCTATTAAAAATTAAGCAAATTTTATCTTCATTATGGTCTAGGGTTCATAAAAGTTTGGGTACTCTAGGCTGCCTGACTTGTTTTCTCTTAACAACTGTCAGTTCCTGCCTGACAGGAAAGTAAAATTGAATTAGAAAATGACAGTTTCTGACCCATAATGTCACTGGTATATGAAACATGGTACGCTGTGGGGTTTCTATGCCATACTGAACTACCATTGCTCAGGGCTCAGCCAGAGTGATGGTGAGTGACATCTTCACCAATGGATGTCACTGAGGTATGAGATAGTTCTATGTAGCTACATGCTACTTTTAGGTCTTTTAGAGTCTGTGTCCCCCTTAGGGAACACCTGATACAGCACACCTGCAAAAGAAACTGGCCTGTGAGTGACATGCAGCCCACAAACCCAATTTTCCATTTCATCATATAGTACTTGCATAGTAGGGAAATTAGCTATGTGTCCACTTTATAAGATGGGAAGGAAGATACGGAAGAGCTATTAATGAACTCATGGGCAGGATGGGCTCGCTAGCCTTCCGGCAGTCATCCTAGGAGAAGGACAACTCTAATCCCAAAACCAGGCAGATGGAGCTCGCTTAGCCCTGTAAAGCCATCCATCCAAGAGAAGGATACTCTAATTAAACCTACGTCCTGAGGACCTCAGTGCCACCATCCAAGCTCGCTAGGCCCTGGCAGATGAACCTCAGGAGTAAAGGGTGGGACCAGTTCTGCGCATGCTGTGCCCCACCTAAAAAATCCACTGCGCAGGCTCGAAGGATATATCCACATTCGTAAAGCCCTGTAGTGACAGGCAAGGGATGAAATGGCAAGTGAAAGGTGCACTGGAAGCTGCAGACCCAACCCTGCATGCAGGCAGTTCAGGATATTGGTCGCTTGAGACTGATCCCAGAGATGACAGTCTTGTTTGGCAACATCCAGAATGACCAAGTAGCCTTTTTCAAGGAGACCACTGCCTGCTTCACATGGAGAGTGGCCTAAAAAAGGTGGCCTAACCAAAGCTCATCTCCACCCTTCACACGGTTGGTTAACCATGGCCAACGGGCATCTTCTGATGCAGTCAAATAAAGATAAAGAGACAAAGGCATACACCTGCCTTTAAAGGTGTGTTCAGATTGACATTTGCAAGCTGGCTGTGCCTTTTGCAATCAGACTTGTCTAACTCACATTGGCCTTTTTTGCCATCAGCGTGCTTGTAGCAAGTGTGGATAGAATCCTTCTCAAATCTTCATTCACGAAGCCTAGCCATGATGATGATGATGATTAATGAACACACAGTGTGACTCAAGTGGGGGCCACTGTAGGAATTAAAAAATTAACATTTTTACTTCTAAGTTACTTCACAAGCCATGTTTGTATTTCATATTATCACACTATCTAATAAAATGTTAATCAGAAAGAAAAAATTAGTTTTAGTAGTAAAATGTTTCATCAGATTAACAAGAAAGATGAACTTTTACTTCTTGGATAAAGTGTTTCTTTTTTATTCTTGAAAGGACACATCAGAATCTTTGAAACTCTGTGGAGTGAGAGGAATTCTTGTCCTCTTACCATGTCTAGTCACCAGACCACAAACCTTAGTTCAAGAATGCACATAAATTATACAGCCCTTTCCTGCAGCTGCACAGAATAATAAAAGGAGCTGCAAACAATAATTTATTCACTTTTCCATAGATTCTTAGAAAGGACAAATAGCACTGATTTCTTCCCCACCCAATTAGAAAATCTTGTCTTCTATACATTCTTTCCAGAAACATCTTTCTTTGCTTTCTGACAGATCACTTGGCTGTTTGTGCATTGCTAATATTTTCTTGTAATGGCTTCTAAAACCCAGTCAGCCAGTTGTGAATGACAGTGACTTAACTGGTTCATCACAAAAAGAAACAACCCCAAACAGTCAAATGCGCTGAACTGCATGCTTCATGTTGCAGACTTTTGTGCCGTGACTGCCCGTCCTGTGATGGTTCCTTTGCAACACCTCTGTGCCTGGCACACTGATAACTTGGCAAAACTCTCTGGTACTTGAAAAAAGTGCAACGATGGGGATGACAAAGAACACTATTATTTGCTAATGGGTGGCTAGAAGACATTGCTGACGGCATGAGTTCCCAACCAAGAGTCATTTTGTAGTGGTTAACCTCTCACACTTGGCACAATGAGGGTTTCTTTACTGAAGGAGCAGTCCATCCTGGCTCTGTACTGGTAGCCAGTTGGAAGAACTGTTGCTAGAGGGTTTTTTAGGTTGTCCTTTTGGTATTCCCAGGGTAGGTAAGCAGTCACTCACTTCAATTCTGTGTGACAGAGAGTTCATAAGACCTGTCTAGCAACGAGGCTTTACACTGCCCACAGAAACTTATGTGCTGATTCCCACCATTTTCGTTAGCAACAGAGAGCCAACAGAGTTCTGTGGGTCTAGATATGAATGTGTGCACAAGGGGGTGAGTTTGTCTTATTGCCCAGTGGTCCCCAAATGCTGTGAAGCTCACCTTGCAACACTGTGCACCTACCACCTTGATGTCACAGAACTACTGCTACTCAACTCTGGTAGGGAGGGGAATACTGAGGACAGCAATACTAACTTTAAGTGTTAGATAATAACTCCCTAACACTGACCTCTTTGATGTGAGTGATATGTTGTCAAACAAAAGAGTCTTAGCCTCTTCGATCACTGATGTTTCAGGTAAAATTCAGATCTCTGCTATACCATCTCTCTCCTGTTTATCTTGGATAAAGCAAAATACCACAAATTCTGCCTGTCTCTCTGCCCTGCCATGGCCATGTCTGTCAAATTCTACAGATCATGGACAGTATCATACTCTACAGGACTGCTCTGAAACACTAAGGTTGAAAATGGTCTCAGTCTTTCCATTTCCTAATTCTGCATCACAGCAATGCCCAGAGGACCCTCAAAACCAGAAAACAGCACTGCCTAGTTACCTTTCTTGTAGACAGCATGTTGCACTTTCCTAGAGCTCTCTTAAATGCAATGAAACAAGCCTTGTAAAGACCAAAGAGAATTTAGACTGAAATTTGTTCTGTTTTTAAAAAGACAAAATGCCTTTTCTGTGGGACATAAGAAAACACAATGCTCATTCCTACCACTTTCATCTCCCCTTCTGAATGAGAAGCTGTCGCATGGTGTCATCTCAGCTGTAAACTTGGAAAACCTTCCTGTGCCAGTTATCTCAACATTCAAATCATAGTTTGATGACAGAGGAGCTGAGGAGGCATCTCATGGTGAAGAATCACCTGTGTTACACTAGGAACGAGTAAATTCTCCCTGCACCACATGTGAAAAGTACTCACTAATCTGGGTTAGCTCTGTGGATACACAAAGCTACATGATTTGTTGTAGGAAATCATTATTTCTCAAGTACTTCCATATAATTGGTACGTCCCTGCAGAGACCTGTAAAGAGTGTCATATGCAATGTGGTATCCCAACAGATATTTTCCAAGTCATAGTGCAAGCAAGGTCATACTTTGTCAGGCTAAACAAATACTCTGAGAGAGAAGAGTGCATTTCAGCCTGCTATGAGATGATAAATTGGAGCAGGGAGTAAAGCGCAGACACATTAGCTTAAGAGCGCATTGCTAATTTTTAAAATCAGACTTATTGTTATCACATGCAAGACAACAAATTTTGTAAGAAAATTCTGAATTACTCTGAGGCCACAATGAAGCTTAAGTGCTACCATGTGCACTACAGTAATATGAAGAAGCCTCAAATGAGGAGACAAAACTTAAGATTCTTTTATATCCCCTATTGGTTTTCCATGTGGAAACAGACAGCAATCTTTACTCATATGTAAACTCCATCATTGCTAAAATTCAATTGTATTTTATCCTGCAAAAGTTATTTTTCGAGATGTGGTCACTATGAAAGGAGTCTTCCACAGTTGTAGCTCTGCATCTTAACTGTCAGTTTGCAGTTTAGGTCTGAAAGTGCAAGTTTCTGACACTTATCTAAACCTCTCCTTGCTAAAACCAGATCATATCCTCTGCAGATCTGCTAGCAAAAGTTTTGAATGTCACTGTGGGCTATGCATAGGAGGAATATCAAACAACATTATGGCTAGCTCTGTTTTGTGAGCTCTTGTGATTTTATAGCAAATTTCACAATTATCTCCTATTTTTCTTAAAGGCTATGTTTTATGACTACATGGGAATCTCAGCTTTCATATTAAAAAAAGGAGTTAGGAGTCTTTATGAATGCAGGGAAGAGGTGGAAGTGTAATCCAACGGTGGAAAAGAATTAAAAAGTGTATAAAATATTGCAGTGTGGTTTTTATTATCTGTATTTTACAAGCTAAATCACCCCTTCATTATGGAACCAACAAATAATCATAATCTTCCACGCAAACTGGCAAGGATGAACACACCTCTTTTACCACGCTGTGATCCCTTTTGGTCCCGCAAGTCATGGTAAAGTTGTGACTCCACAGCTCCAGCTGGGCATTTTTGTGTGCACTGCGCTGTCAAAGGCAGATCGTTTCCGCTTGATGACAGTTTATTTTCTAAATCGGTAATATCTTTGCCATCAGCTTAAGCTGATGTCAGTAACACATTGTCATCAGGAAACAAGGATGATAAGTTTAAAGCAATAGAGTTGCCAAGGAAGTGACTGAATGCAAATGAAATCTTAACTCTTGCTCAGATATAAATTATTTTCTTTTTCAAATTTCCATAGTATTTTTACAAGTCCTTTGCATCAGTGTACAATCTAAAGGTGGAGAAGACAGTAGTCCCTGCAAAGCTTTCTCTCCCCTCTCATTTTCCTATAATCAGGAACTACTTTAAGCAGTATTTATAACAGTGAGCTTGCCAAGAATTTTCCTCTGGAATAATTTCCTCTAAAGTGTGATATGAGAAAAATTTATCTGGCAATTGCTATGGATGGTTCTTGCATCTTGTAGTTGATTCTTCAGAAACAGAGAGGCCTGAAGAGACTGCATTACACGAGGAAAAAGTTTATTAGCAAGTAAGTACAAAAAGAACGTATTTTATTTAGTCTTTTCCAAAGGAAATCTAAGAGACAGAGTTTCAAATGCTGGTAAGAGATACATGAAGTGAAAGAAAAAAGTGAAAGAAAAATTTGAGAAACGAGCTTAATTTCAGTCTTGGTATTTGCATAGACAGACATCAAACAAGATGAGAAAATGAGAAGCTGGGACAGGGTGTAAGGATGGGAACATTTATAACTTTCTTTTCCTTTACGTTTCTAAAATGTTTCCTTATAGTGTGGCAAACAGATGGGATCCACCCACCAGGAGTTTATGTAGACATGTTCACTACATTTAGAGGTATATTATGAGAATATAACCCATCCCATACAGAAATGGTAAGGCAGAGGGGTCACAACAGTCTCTGTTTTGAAGGGTGCATCTTTCATTGAAACCCTTTTCTATTGTACACTGCATGTTGAATTCTTCTGCAAATCTGGTCAAGAGTTTGCATTCTGCAGAGAAACTTCAATCCAGATTGATCATGGGGGAATAAAAGAAACATGACAAACAGTAAGGAGTAACATTAAAAATGCGCAAGTACAGACATGCGAAGAATGAAAAAACAGCTATACAAGCTCTTCAGTTTTCCTATGAAGGGGAAGGAGAAAACCCTGAAAGACAGCATGGTGGTGAACAATGGATTTTTCCAGAGGTAAGTATCTTTCGGCCACTGTACATTGCTACTTGGTGCTTTTTATGCTGCATCAAGCTGGGTCCTGACTGCCATCCAAATATGACAACCTTTGCTGGGCTTGAACCATCAGGCAATACTTGCAAGAGATGACTTTACTTGTCTCCACTATGGCCAGTTGCCATGCTAGAGCACAGCATGGGATTGCTACAGTGCTTAGTTCAAAAGCACACCAATGTCAGAAGTAAAGAAGAAAGGGAGAAAAAAATCTGATCAAGTCAGTTTGATGATGAAACAAACATAGTTCAGTCACATTCACAAACTCTGGTGCTTGATAATGAAATAGCAAGTAGAGGCCAAAGATCTAATTTGCATGAATTAATCGAAAAGGAAGAAGGTTTAGAAATACTTTTCTAAACAAACTGTTAAGAGCATTTCTTGGCCCACATGGAGCATTCAGTGGGAATGGCAGTAATACTCTCTGCCATTTATAACAAATTGTCTGTAACAGAAAGAGATATATAAAAAAAAAATCTTCTTTTTTGATGTAACTTTTGCCAAGTCAAAGTCTGCCATAACGATCTTCCCTGCAGTCCTGTGCTGAACAACTGGCATTCAGAGAAGACACACATACTAATAAAATATGACTCTTTTACCACAGTTTGTTGCGAGGATGTGTCTTGGTTGAGCAGTTATCTGGCTGACAGTCCTGGTAACTGCTGGTGCTCAAAAACGCTCTCTTTCTTCCAAGAGGATTGCTAGGAAACTGGTGCCAACACTTTCACCTTTTTGATTTTCCTCTCTGAATCTTAACAGTCTTAAAAACCTCAAAATTTCCCACCACCTGTCCAAGTTCACAGCTTGGAAGTCAGAGGTAAAAATGATCCATTTCACTGCTAAGGTTTTTAAAAATACACGCCAGAGTTATGTGATTTGTAATGACTTGGACAGAACAGTTCTGTACAGCTGAAAATATTTCCATCTACATTTCTCCTTCCTAAAGTCATTCTTTACTCACAGCCTAAATTAGGTTTTTTCTTTCTAAGGGTTATTACTTACCTAGAGGCAGTATCTTTAGATATGTCTGTGAACTAAAGCAGAAAGAGAGAGAAATCAAACTATGTCCATAGGTTCTGTTGCTGAAGACATGGAAATGTAACCTATTTATTTCCTAGGTCATGTTAGACTGTGAGGATGTTCTTGCTTTATGCTCTAGAAATAAAGAAATGTGTTATTCACAGAATCATAGAATGAATAGGGTTGGAAGAGGCCTTAAAGATGGTCTAGGTCCAACCCCTCTGCCATAGGCAGGGACACCTTTCACTACACCAGGTTGCTCGAAGTCCTGTTCAACCTGGCCTTGAACACTTCCAGGGATGGGAATCTCTGGGCAATCTGTTTCAATGTCCCACGACCCTCACAGTAAAGAGTTTCTTCTAATATCTAATCTAAATGTCCCTCCTTCAATTTAAAACCATTCCATTTGTGCTTCAGTTTCCTGATTATTTTCATAGCCTCCCCTGGACTAACTCCAGTAGGTCTACGCTCTTCTTATATTGGGGGCCTCAGAGCTGGATGCAGTACTCTAGGTGGGGTCTCACCAGTGTGGAGTGGAGGGGCAGAATCCCCTCCCTTGCCCTGCTGGCCATGCTGATTTTGATGCAGTCTAGGATATGACTGGCTTTCCGGTCTGCAAGTGCACATTGCCAGCTCATGTCTAGCCCCTCATTCACCAACACCTTCAAGTCCTTTGCCTCAGAGCTTCTCCCAATGCATCCTCTGCCCAGCCTGTACATGTGCTTGGGACTGCCCCAACACATCCGCATATGGCTTATTAATATAATATAATAAGACACGACACAGCGTTAGGATTTCTAACAGCTAAATCCTTTATTAGGAGGAAAAAAAGCCTTTATATAGCCTCAGGGGGCATGTGACTCACCTGGACCCAATCACAGTAGGGTTATTCTGCTCATGTGGGTCAGAGTACGACCTGGAGACTCCCAAACCCAGCATGCATCAGCTGGGACAGTCTCCTACATCTGCAGGTCAGGGCCAATGCTGTAATATGTACTTTATGTGATGATCTATCAGCCTCTGAACTCTATCCCTCATTGAAAAGGTACTAACAAGGCCCACCCCTATACCCACTAAATTAGACCAGGCAAACAATAATAGTGACCATGAATGTGAACAAGAGGGAATTTGGGTTTCTTCCTGGCTTCAGGTGTCTGCGTACTGGAGTCAGCAGACCTATGTTCAATGCAAATTCTGGTCCTCAGACACCTCTGAAGGATCTCTGAAAATGTATTATTGATACACATGCACAATGGCAACAAAAAGAAAACTGATGGGTTAATTGATTGCACACACTGTAGTCATAGAACAGATACAACACAGCTGAGGAGCAGCAGTGTGGCACTTGTAGGAAGATTCAGTCTGTTGATGCCAGCTAACCAAAGTGCACGCTCTACAGAAGATGCTCTGCTGAAGGCCTTGCTGGCATGACCTATGGAGGTTGTGGGGAGGTTGTCAGAGCATCCAGCAGAGAAGGTAGGTAAGACAAGACCCCTGGGCTCAGAGTTTTTCGGCACCCACAACAGAAGTAGGTCACTGGACTGTGTGTTTCAGTGCAGGGTGAGAACCTTTGACCACAGCAGTTAATGTGGACACGGACAGTGGGGTTCAGTGTGTAGTCTGCCAATGGCTCAGTGAAAAGAGGTACCTACAGGGTTCAGCTTCCTGAATGTCCTCGGGTAAACGATTTCACCTTTCTGTGCTCATTTCTCATCTTTCCTGGTCTCAGCTCCTGTTGGAGGCTGACGCTAGGCCCACATTCTCCGTTCTGCTTGCACAACAGGGTGTAGACCTCAGGTGGTGCTGCTCTAATAATGCCAGTAATGAAAAATTGAGATTTTTGACTTCTCCACTGCCAAAACAACAAAAAAACCCCAGTGTAAGAGGGTTTTCTTTGCCTCCTTTGTAGCATCAAGTTTCATCAGCTGCTGGAGACAGAATATTAAAGCTCAGGGAAACACTTGTGCTTGAAGTCCCATGTTCAAAGCACTGTTTAGATTTGATGTAGATGGTTTTCACATTGCTCCTGTTCAACAATAAGTATCACAATCTACATTTTGTAAGGAAGGACGAGGACACAAGTTCAAGTGACACAAAAAAACCCCTGTAAGTAATTTAGTGACAAACCAAAACTATTAGAGAGTGAGGTGTGGTGCTTTTTTTTTGCATGACCAATGCTGTCAACTCAATGGCCTGCCTTGCATTCCTTACTACTGAGTCGAAATGGTTTCCCTCCTTTCTTTTATCTGTGTTTCATAGGAGAAACTGAAACAAATATTGATTTAAAGCATGAAGACCAGTGATGCAACCACGTTGTGTTAACAGGGTAAGTAGGTGAAATTTTTCCCTATCACAAACTGTGTGTTAATGTTCAATTTGCCACTTGTGAAACTTCCACAAAGCAGATTTACTTTGGATGTCTGGTAGATGCAAAAGTCAGATGTGCTGAAGTTTCCCAATGTCTTTCACATCAATACAAGATACAAGATTCTGTATATATGAAGCACTACACAACAACCTATCTTCAGAAAAATGCAGGCTTTGAAAATGTCTCATGCTGAGCATTAAGAGTTATTGGATACTTTTGACAATCTTGCTCTCACTTGTGTGTCAGGAAAAAAGTGGGTAGATAGCTGGTCCTTATTACAGCAACATAAAATAAAATAAAACCCCCTCAAGTTTGTGATGATGGCTGGTTGGAAAAAATGTCTGAATAAGGGCACTAAGGAGAATAATAAACAACTCCATTGCCTCCTTTCTGAAACAAAAGTTTAGACTTCATGCTGGGTTTACTGAGTAAGGCTCTTCGGCATGTATTTTTGAGTCAGATGAGAGTAATGGATGCCATACACCACAATACTGTGCAGAGGCAGCTGTGCTCATCTTAACTGCTCTCTGCTGATCTTGGAGCAAGTTACCAGCTTGTTTCCATTACCTTTGATATCTGTTGTAGATCCATTCCAATAATCTGATTTGTCACAATGAGGACATGTTTTGGATACACAGCAGACCAAAAAACCAGATGTGCATCTTTGTACAGATGTAGGCACTTCACTATATGACTTAGACATGCCCAAAATTATTGTAATTATTCATTCAATGTCTTTCAACCAAGGAAAATATTCCCAACATTTTGTAGACGGAATACGCTATGGTAACCTTTGAAAGGCAATACAATTTGAAATGCTGAATGCCATTTACACAGTGATTGTGATGCACTTCACCGTAAAAAAAAGCTCAACTCCTGGACCAACCAAAACCACTGCTGATATTTCTCAACTAGCCAAAAGAGAGTTTTATTATGTTTGTTAAAGGGAGAAGAACTCATCTTAAAAGAAGGAGTTGTTAAATCACATGCCAGTGTGACTATTGTAACACTGTAAAACTCGGGAGGATAATTTCTGCTACGACACAGTACGAGGTTGTCACCAGCTTTGCCACCTTTGCACTCCATTGTACCCAGTATCTGCAATTCCAGACTGCAACTGGAAACATATAATGCTTCAGCAATATATTCACAAGCAAACCAATTGCTTATTGTTCATGGTTTAAGTGGGGCTTTACAAAGAATTCTGCTAAAAAAGGAGAAACGGCTTGAAATGGAGTGCAAACAGCACATCAGCAATGAAGGCTCTCTCTGATCAGTTTCTTAAATATGATGTGAGCTGTCTTAGAACACAGAAATAGAGAAAGATACATCTATAAAGCTGTGCTATACTCTGAGAACCTGTTGCCTTACCTTAATGCATGCCGAAAGGCTTTCTGCACATACAGGTCAAGATGTAGCCACAAAAAAATCCCTTGCCTGAAGTTGAGTTTTCTAGAGGCCTTTGACAATTTATTTGTCCTACAGATTATGCACTATTTGTTTTCCTGCCCCCGGATATGACCTGCTTCAAATTTTCAGTGCAAAGTTTTGCATTGTGTTGCAAAGGCAACTCAAAACCAAGTTGGGTTGGGCAAAGAGAAAAACAGTGAAATTAAGTCACAGTATTGATGATTTACTTCTGCTTGCATTAATTTACACAAGCTGAAGGGCAGGGTTCTAATCTCATTTGATTTTAGGTAGAGCATTAGGGAAATTTCACCTTGCTAAGCCTTCACAGTTGCACACCTTCAGGATCAACAAAGAAACCGCAAACATGGTTTCACTGAAACTGAAAATATCTCCTCTTTTTAAATTATTTTGCTCTCCTTGCCTGAATAGAAAAAATAGATGTTACTATCTTTTCTCTCTCTCTCTTTCTGTTTTCTTTTTCTGTTGGTAACATTCCTACCAAGAGAAAAAACTTCTGTTGAAAAAGATTCAACTGAAAAAGCACCTCCTTGCAAAGTACGATTAAAGTATGGAAAGCAAAGGGTATTAAATATCTGCACTCTTGGTAACACAAAAAGAAAGAAGTCAAGAGCAATGGCTATTATGAGAACCAAGCTCCCAAAACTGGCTTTCTCCTGGGGATGAGCAAGAACAAGGAGTTTAAAATCTAGGTTTTGTTGTTTTGTTTTTTTTTTTTCACAAAAAACTGAACTTTCAATTGGTGAGTTTAGCCACTGTCTAACTGTGCCTTTGTACTGCTGATAAGAGTATGTGATGAGTGGAAAAGCATGCAACTCTCAAGTTTAGACAAATGGTGAAACCCACTTTATTTATTTATCCTCAGCTTTATACCTGGTTGTCCTAGGACGTTCTGATTTACATGTCTTATCTGGCACAGATCTGGTATTTTTTATGATGACAAAGTCAGAAATGGTGTGAACACTTAAGGGTCTGTTCCTGCTCACCAGTGAGGCCAGCAGCAAAATTTCTATAAACTTGCTTGGAAGCAGAATAGGGTCCTACTGCAAAAAAGAAGAGGGACTGGTGGTCTACATCCAATAAAAAAGGTAATTTTATGTACTCAGATCTGATCAGGTTACCCAACGTACCTGAACTCCAGTGCCTGACTATTACACCCTTAGCCTATCCAAAACACAAAGTAAACTAACCCACCTTCAGATTTCTGCCACTGCAGTTGCATTAAATTGTTCTCTGTAAGCATCCGTATGTCAGCTGCCAAATCTCAAAGATACATTGTGCTGGCATTGCAAGAAAAAATGACTGTCTGAAGAAGAACCCTTTAATATGTAAGCTGGTTGACTGAGAAACATCTGAGAACAAGCAAAAATACTGGTGATTTCCCTGGAAGGAATACAGAAAGTTCTTCCTACTTTTAAACAAGATCAGCTAAACATTGGTATTTTCTTCACCAGGCCAGACAATTCTGTCTTGCCTCAGCAGTCTCTTTCTTCCATTTGTGATCATTCTTGACTCTGCTGGACTCTTCTCCATTCTGCCCATGGCTTTCTAGGAGACTAATATCCAGCATGGATCTGACCAAAGCACCATTTCATGGGCCTAATGAGTAACGTTCCTAAATATATATATCAGCCTTTATTTGTTTATATATATATAAATACACGTACACCACACATATCTATCTATCTATCTATCTATCTATCTATCTATCTATCTATCTACCTATCTATCTACCTATCTATTCATCTCTCTCTCTATCTCTCTACCTATCTACCTATCTATCATGTCTGTTCCATGAAGGATGAGACTGCTGAGTAATATTCACAGCATTATCCACTATCACTTTTTCTTCAGTACTGCTATCCAGCAGGTGATAAGTACTAGGTGCTAAGAATCCTTCTTTTGAAGACACCATGTTGGTGTATATATTCTTGCTTTTGTTCTCCAGCCACTTTTACAACCTGTTAGCTTCATCTAAGCAGAGATGTGACCTACACAACAATGTCAATGAGAAACCAGGTCTACCTTCTTCTCACTGGAACCTCCTCCAGCTCAGCCAAAATGATGATCATGCCACAAGCCCTGGAGGCTTTGCTTTATATTGGTGAGTTCAGTAGTACCACGGCAGCTCAGAGAGGCACGCAGTCTGACACCTCTTTGGTCTTCAATGGCACATGGATGAGCTTAGTTAAACCACTCTACAATCCATACAGAGAGTGACAGTATATAACCAGGGCCATCTGATCTTTTTGGACCTTCGCACCATTCCACCAGCCACCTATGACTTGCTCACAGTCACACGGTCAGTGTTATCCACTTCAGTGTAATTTGGATTTATTTTACCGAGGAGCACGTGTTTTCAAAGTAATGCAGACCGAAGACCACTTTTGTTTTCTAATATGTTTCAGCATGAACAGCGATTTATTCTAAAATCTCACAGACCAAGAAGTAGAAACTGTAGCTGTAGGTACTAGGACCAACAAAATACCACCGTTTTTTCCTTATATCTGTCTTTCAGGATTGCTTTTATGGGTTGTGAGTTCTTAGGCAAGGAAGGATGGTACAGTGCTGTCCCAAGACACAGGGGCCAAATGCAGAGGGGAATTCCCCCAGTGCTCTGAGATTCATGGCAACATTGTAAAAGGAAACTTCTACCAGCTTTCTCCAGTTCAGCAAGGTTTTCTATCTGCTCCTTCTCAGCAATGGAATAACCTTTAAAACACCCCTTGTCTTCAGATTTATGAATTATGATATTGTTTTAAAAGCCCTCCCAAAAATTAATGTAAAGGCTTGTTTGTGTTGTAAACTTTATTGGTTCTGGAACAAGTCCTCTGGAATATACATTCTGTCCCATGAATTGCTGAGAAATTCACAAAGGAGAAGGTCTGTGACACATCAGTCTCATCAAACACCTTGATCAACATTGTAAGCAATGTCACACATGATAAGGACAAAAATACTCATAAACCACTTCAGTTCTATTATTTTTCCTCTGATAATTGGGAAGCTGATAACTGAAAGCATGAGAAGTATGAACAGGTCTCTATTTTACAGATGTGTTTCAGATACCCTATGTGGATTTTAGTCTAAATTTTGTACGTTTTGAAACTTCAGCAATAACAACTTTAAATTTAGCACAAGGAACTGATACTTCCCAATGTCTTACTGATACAGGGACACAGTTCTTTAAGTTGTTACATTTTGCCTATTCTTTATTTTATTTTTTAAAAATTTGAGGGTTTTTTTTCCTGGCTAGTTAGGAATTGCTTCCTTTACCAGAACAACTTACTAAGTTCTTGGTGATGCTGCAACAAGTTTATGTACATTCCTAATTCAGCAGTTATCCCTACCACAAGTAGGGATTAAGATGCAGCTTTAAATGCTGACTCGGTCTTCTGCTGGAGTCTATTTCTCTAACATGCAGCAAGTGCTTGCATATGCTTATATTTATTAAGAACAAACACATGACAAACAACTGAGCCTTACTTTTTATGTCATTGTAGGTTGTGATTCAAAAGAGATAAGGGATTAACTCTCAAATACTACTTGCACAGAGCTGCCAGAACTGGCCAACACATTCAAGATAGCAATTTTGTACCAAAGCCAGGGTATGAGACAATCCCTGTGCTGCAGTTACTGTAAATTTAGTGACACCTTGGATGCCAAATGCTTGCTTTATGCTTCAAACAGGAAACAGTTGGATGACTGGGGATCCTAAAAACCCCATGGTTTTCAGTGTAAGTTTTTCCAAGGACCTGACGGTGGTGAAGAGCAGAGCTGTTCCACGAGAGGTTAGCAAGGAAGGAGTATGTATGTGTTGGTGTACCCTTTTCCTCTGGGAAGCCCGCTGGGAAAGACCAGTCATTCTGATGCTGGCACTCAGTTGGTTAATGGCCAGACTCTCGCCTTTAGCACCGCTACCGCTCCGAGTAATCTCAGCTCTGCACCCCCTCCTGCTGCTGCTGCCATAAAGAGACTGCAGCTGTGTGACTGCAGCGAGAGCTACGGGCTGCTCACCTCTCCCTCCTCTCGCAATAAGTTACACGGCAACCTGGCTTGTAATTTCTGTCTGCAATACTCAGATTCTTAATGGGGTCTCCTCAGCCATTACTTGCCCAGGTTACTTCCCTCTGCTGCAGTGCAGCTTGCAACTCTGCATGGCAAAGGAACATGGCTGAAGCAGAGGAGTTGTCAATGACATTTCCCCAAAAGGCTGGAAAGCACCTTTCATTTAGTCATGTGCTGGCAAAATGAAGGCTTTCTTTCAAGGTATGTAATTTTTTAAAATCTGAGCACATCTCTGCTGTCCCAAATCTCCATCTGATTGCCAGTGACTGCTCTTATTAGGAGCTGCAGAGGGGCTGAGCCCCACCCTGCTGACTGTTGTCTGTGGATCCTGACAAATTATGCTGGCGGCTCAAATTAAAACAGTATGAGCACTGCCTAAATCAACAACCTGAGCTCTGAATCTTCTGTAAAGGGTAGAAACTCACAGATGAGGGCAGGTCTGTCTCCTTCCAAAAAGAGCTCCCCAGACTGCATTGGTTGGTGTCCTTTTTTTTGTGCACAGAGAGCATTTGTGCCTCCAGCATCCAACCTTGTTGGAAATCAGCTAAGTAACAAAAAGCATCTGTGTGTCAAGAGCTACGCAGGACTGGTGTGCAACTGCCAAAAGGCCATACCCATTTAACTGCCACAGGACTTGCTGGGTGATGTTATTAACCCCTGCAACCCTGTGGCTTTCTCAAATCAGAATTTGCAACAGAAAACATTTTTATGTGCTAGGGAACTTACGGCCAGAGGCAGGTGCAGCATCCCTCTGGTTCCAAGTACTGCTCCTGAAAGGCATCCTCAGACTGACCACTGCCTCAGCACACACAGGCTCAGCACGTGCTCATGTGCCATTCAAGAGAGAGCCATGTAATGATTAATAATTTACTACACATGCATAGTCCAGTACATGCTTTCCCAAATGCACTCAGCAGACCAACCACCTTACTGGGGACGATACTTTGCAAGAATTCAGCTGATGAAAGAACACACCTCATTCTGTACAAGAATAAAACTGTATTTGTAAAGTGGGTAAGGAGTTAGATACAAGGAGTGAACCCTGGAAGAGCAAGAGTACTCAAGGAGAGGCTTCCAGGCCCATCCCACTCTCAACCCAGCTACCCAGCAATCCATTACTTTTAGCATGGCATGTAAATCCCAAAGTCTAACCTCTGACTTCAGATGAACATCTACGCCACTGATACCATGGCATGTGGCATCTGTCCTTAAAGTTATACACCAGGCTAGAGCTTTTCAATAATTTCCAAAAATGTAAATCTTTCACAACTATTTTATTTTACCACAGACTTAACAGTAACAACAACAACAAAATCACAAACCCTTTTCACTTATTTTCAACTTCTTTTTCAAAATACAATTTGAAAGGCACAACCCAAAATCTAGTATCTCAGCTTCATGTCTGTGCTCAAGAGATGTTGGTGATGTGTTAAGGGCTAGGAATGCGCTGTGGAAACAATTCTAAATTTAAACAGTTGAGTTTGGGTAAGTCTGGAAACTGTCTAGAAATTTCTCAGGAGCAAGTTGGTTTCTGGTTTCTATTTGTACCTACTTTTCACTCATACTTTGACAGAAATATTTTTCATCATATCTGTGCTTCTCTTGCTGTCATGTAAACATTCTCCAAACAAAAATACTGATAAATTTTGAGACAGTAATTTTAGTTTTCAGACATTATGGGCATTCTTCTTTGACTTTTGGCTTAAAATGGGCAAAGGCTATAACATTTCTTACACTGTGCATGAATTTCTAGTGTTTTATGTGCTCCAGAAGTAAAGACAAGTACAACTGTACTTGCACAGGTTTCTTTGTGCAAGGTCTGCTCTGACATGAAGCTGACTCATGGTGTTGCTGCAGACCAGGGTAGTGCTGCAGATCTGTGTGCAGATCTCTTCCCCCTTTACAGCAAGGCAAACATAACACTTCCTTGCCCACAGCTGATTTGCACTGAGATTCACAAGTCTCACAGGTTCATTACGTGCTCACAATATAGATCTCATTTAGATTTAGTTTTTGCTAATCCCTAGTTTACGCATACTAAACCCATCCCCGGAAGTATTTGCAGCAGGATGTAGACTCTTCCTAACTGCACCAGGTGTTCCTCACCATCGAGTACTCTGGAAGTATCTTAAGGTCTCACTAGCCCTCAGGTCTTTTAGCTCAGAATGTAAAAGGACAACAGCTACAAGAGGATTTTTTCTTTTTCAGGTACTTGGATGTTGGGACCACTGAGGAATGAGATGACAGCAGAAAGATTAGGATTAATCAGAGCCATAAATATTGCAAATGACATAATGAGGGAAAAATGGGAATGGAAAATTGGATTAAACTATGCAGCAGCAATATTCAAATAAGCTTCATGATGAATTGCAATGAGGGCTTTCTTTAGTGCCAAAATTGACGGATTTGGTTACTTCAGGAATGTGTTTGAGTACACGGGATGGCTGCACTGCATTAGACCATCTAGCCCATGCTCCATTCCAGCATAGTGCCTAAAGCAGAACCAGGAGCACGGCAAATACGTTAGACTTCTCTGCCAGCCTTTAGTAATTTGCAATGCAAAAATTGCTTCTAATGAGAAAGTCCTTCATGGATTCCATTTCCATAAGCATGCCTCGTTTGTCCTCAAGCCCAAGTGCACTCTTCAGCATCCACTACATCTTGGAGAGTGGGGCTCTACAGCTTAACGACTCATTATAGAAAGAATGTTTTTTTGGGGTTGTTTTGTCCACAATTGCTACCCTCCTTAGATACCTACTAATTCTTGTGCCAAAACGTGTGAGTAATATTTACTTATCCTCTCTCTCTGTAACACTCATGACTTCTGCAGATTCTTCTCACTCACCTATTTTCCAAGCAGCTTACTCTTTCCATATCTTCTTGTCTTTTTTCTTCTTCCTGCAGGCTTTAGGTTTGAAGGCAACTGAACTCAGACAGATTTGATCCCATGCTTAACATTAGGACAAAAACATTACTTTCTAAATGAAGGAATTGGAAACTAGTGTATTAAGTCATCACAGCAATAGTAAACTGTTTATTAAGTGAATTTGCCACATGTTATTAAGTGATCCTCAGCACTGGAGTTTCTAATTTTCATGAATGAAGTTCTCTGGAAGGATTCACAAAAATTGTAGAGTAGTATTACGGTAAAATGACGCTGGGTATGAGATCTACTGGTCATGAGTTTTCATTTTGTAGAGTAATAGACAGTAGTAGGGTTGGGGGGGGCAGAAGAGATATTGGCTTTTCTGTCAATAAATTTTTGGAGATCTACACACAGCACATGATACTCATGGCAATTGTTGAGTGTCCAATCCAGAAATGTAGAATGCTGAGCTTAACAACAACTGTCGGAATGAAACTATACCAGTACTGTCTTTCCTAAACATAATTATATTACTATTCTCAAAGGCCTATTGAGAAATTAGTGCAATACTATATGTAAACACGAATACACATCTCCCTTTTGGGACAACTCTAAAACCTCAGCTAGTATAGGCTTAACTGGTGTGAAACTAATTTCCTATGCAGGACAAGGATCCTGTCCTCACCCCTGTTGAATTACCAGCCACGTTAGTTCTTGTTCCTTGTGAAAGGCAGCACTGCCCAAACTGCAGAGCCCTCTTCTGCAGTACTAGGCTGGTACTACTCTAAATTTGGATGCACAGACCTGCACTGGCCTCTCTTAACAATGGCTGTATACAGAGGTGAAGGACTACTTTAAATGCAAAACCTCATTTACCAAATAATCCAACTTGCCCTCTTCACTCCTCTAGCACTCTTTATTTTACCTGCACACCAACAATCTTCATTTGCATCAAAGTACAAATAGAGGACACCTTCCAGCCTTGAAAAGCTGCTTCCTATAAGCTTTCCCTGCCTTGCTGTCAAGGAACAGCAGTCTCCCTCATTAAGAGCAGCTTTTTCAGGCCTGTCAGAAAGCTAGTCCTTAATCCATCTAAGGCAGACCACACTGATACAGGAGGGGGCTATTTTTAAACAGCAGTGTCCTGCCATACTAAGTCAACCTCCTGATGACATCTGAGTAATGTTAGATCTAGCTCAACAAATTCATCATCTCATAGAAAAAGCCAGAATGGTCTTTGACATCTTTGATGTGGCTACTTGTATGTCAGTGATTACTCTTCTTTAGTTGAACTACTGGTTCTCTGAGCTGGGCACTAGTGAGCAGTGACCACCATTATTGTTGTTTTTATCTGGTAAGGAATCAGTACAGTAGCTCCCCACTTGAATCTCTAGGCTGGACATCTCTTGAACCTGAAAACCTTCTCCAACTCCTGTGCTGGTTGTTGCTTTAGTTGATGGTTTCTCCTCAGTGCCTTTAATTCACCTGATGTATAGGTAATGCATGTTCACTGCATCATATGTGCATTTGTACCCCAGATGCACCAATACAGACTCGACAATACCACTTCACAGCTTTATGACTATTAGGTAAGTGACAGAAAATATTTATGTTTCATAAATGCTTGTCTATGTTTAGATCACTGTCCCTGCAGTAACAGAGAAGGGGCCATACATTAAATTGTGGAGCCCTGCAGTTTATCAATCCAAAATGAGATAAATTAGCGCACCTGTCCCCATCAAGCCTGCTTCTTCTAGGACTATTTGCATTCCAAACTTCTAGGCAACTTGCAGCAGGCATATTTTTTAAAGCCAAAAATTGCTTCCTTTTTTTTACCCAAAATTTTACCCATCAATCCACTTCAGGAAAAGAGCAGATGCAAACACTTAAGTGTTCTATACAGGAACAAGCTCAGAGAGAAGAGGGCTGCAGAACTCCTCTTTTAACCTCTCCCTTTCGTCCTGATGGCATCTTCCCACAGCATTAAAAATGGGCACTACTCACTTCCATTGCTGGTAGAGTAGCAGATGGATGCTGTGGTCATTTAGGGCCCAAGCAGATGTTAAGAGCAGTGTCTCATGACACAAAAATTCAGCCATATCTGTAATATGCATGATACCCAAGTAGGGAGATGTGATGTGGTCTCTGCTCAAGGAAGGGTCAAAAAACCAACCGCTCCTGGTCATCATAGGATCCTCCAGGACACAGAGTTTATGTTTCCCTCCCAAGCAGAGAGAACTGGATTCTGCTTTTCAGTAGTTGCCTCACATCTCCCCACTTCTCAAACCAGATTTGCACAATGCTCTGTCTTGCTACAGTCAGTGTGTGAATTACAGGGACTTCAGA
Source organism: Chiroxiphia lanceolata (assembly GCF_009829145.1). Taxonomy (NCBI): domain Eukaryota; kingdom Metazoa; phylum Chordata; class Aves; order Passeriformes; family Pipridae; genus Chiroxiphia; species Chiroxiphia lanceolata. Next base: position 61,070,289 of record NC_045671.1, on the reverse strand, counting down.
AAGATCTGAAAATCACAGCTTAAGCACGTCAATGGCATTAAAAACATATACATTTGACGCTTCTGTTTTTAGAATCACACATTCTACTTTTTTAAGACTATTTTGGTATTTCTTGCCCTGATAAACCATAGCATCCAAGTACTGCTCAATGTTACATGCATCTCTAACAACTCTCTGACATAAGGGCAAAGTCCATTATTTAGATTTTACAGACAGAAGATGAATGCACAGAGAGGCTTGCTGTGTACTTGCAAAGTACTTGCTGCAGACAAAACAAGTGGCTAACTCAGGTTCACTGAGGTTTATATTAATGTCGTAACAGTAAACTCCTTCTTTTCCTCTTCCCTTGACACTTGCCCCTGTGCCAGAGAGATATGTATTAAAACTGTGATAAGTCAGAGTAATAAAATCAAGCACAAAATCAAACTCTTCAAAAGCTGTCAGCCTTCTGGTGTAAAAATTCATATTTCCATGTTTGGATTTGTTTTCCTTAAATATTCAGTGATGCATACTTAAAAATTACTTTGCACATCTTCCTCTCAAACTCATTTGCCATGGTGATTATGGAAGACAACGTACAGGCAACAAAGTGTAGACAACCCAGTGGTAAGTGGATTTCTTTCTATAAGTCTAGTATGCAACCAGAGTGATCAAAGAATGCTGGAGTAAGCTTCTGCTCATCTCAGTGAGATACTGCATCTTGTTAAAATACAGGAAACACCTAGCTGAACTGAAATGCCATGTCTTTCTGCTTCTGAGAAAGACAACATTTGAGGACTGACCTTATTTTAGCTGACCGGTGGCAGAAGAGAAATGTCGAACTTGTGTCATGTCACTCATTCTGACGGAGCAAAGCTTACACTAGAAGTAAACTTCTCTGCATTCTAACAAACATTTGCAGCAGCCAAAGCACAGGAGAAAAGTTACCTAACAAGCTTATATGGAAAACCTGTTGCTCCACAGAGTGGTAAGCAAACGAGTCAGTTCATGGACCCACATTAAAGCTTAAAATAAGGTTGAATATTTTTGATGCTGAAGTAAAATTATTTCAATCTAATTAACTGCACACATTGCTACACTGTATTTTATTGCTACACTGTATTTTATTTACTGCCAGAAATAGAAACCAAAAGGAAATATGTACAGAAAATGAAGATCCAGCTTCTCAAGGTCTTCTCTTACACGAGCATAAACCTACTGTAAAAGCTGCAATACACCAGGTGATAATTCTAAATCCATAATGGTTTCATTGGTGTGAAATGCAAAACACTAAGAAGCAGAGCACTTTATCTATTCTGGTGAAAGGTTTAAGGACACCACATGGGAATGGGTGTGGTTTGGTGTTCTGTCATATAGCACTCAAAAGAAACAACAATAATGTAAAGCTTTTTTTTTTTTTAATGTGGCGATGGAAGTTTTTCAGAGCTATGCAGAGCAGCAATACATGGAGCAGCACTGCAGTACAGTTCTGCCATAAACAGGTCCCAAATCACAGGTAGTGGTGAGACTTGCCTCTGGGGGAACACTCCTGGTGTTTCAATTTGGAGATATGTCAATGCCTATGCTGACAGAAAACTGTGACCCAGCTTAAAAATATGCATCTACTTTCTCCTGCCTGAAAATTAAATAGTTAGAGCTTGCCCCCTCCCCATATCAAATAATACCATTTGCTCTTTTTAGAGTGAAAAAAACCCACAAACTATTAGTTTTAAATCTGGTTATTTTAAATCTCCATGGAACTATCAGAAGAACAGTAGACATCAAGCAAATATCTTGGAACAGCAGCAGCAGCAGCAGCAGCAGCAGCAGCAGCAGCAGCAGCAGCAGCAGCAGCAGCAGCAGCAGCAGCAGCAGCAGCAGCCATTCCTCTTACACTACAAAGGAAATCTGTAACCTATGCTGGCAGAAAAATGTAGCATCTGTTGATCACTGGGGGAACCCGGGAAGGGAATGTAAAATCCATGCGGGCTCTGCCATCTTCTGTTTCTCTTCAGACCTCCAGGTGTGCAGTCCCTGGCACAGACCGTGCCATCCGTCTGGGACTGGCACAGCTGCATCAACATCTCTGCCATGGGGAAGAAGAGCTGGGTGTCACTCTAACAAGGGCAGGCTGTATGGGGCTGTCAGACTGGCAGTGCCCACAGAAACACAGGCCTTTTGACATGGTGCCTGTGACATGCTAGAAGATGAGCTGGCAATTTCTGCATGCCAGGATGATGGTAGATTCTAAACACCCAGGCCCAATCCTCACCAGGTATCAGTGCCCACATTTCTCAGAGGTCTGCACCAGCTGAGCTCATGGCTCAGTCCAAATTACTGTACTAAATCTGAAAACAAAAGTTAAAACTAAAATGGGGCTAAATCCTGCCTACGTTTTACCCCTGGCAGGATGCAACTCAGGAGGGAATTTGTCTGAAGGCATGTTCTCAGCTAGGGAGCTGAGGTGACAGTTTAACTAGTAGATTAAATAATTACATAATTTTGATAATGCAGTGTCTGTGTTTGCCTTAAAAATTAGTACTATCGCAATTATTTTCTGCAATAAAAGCCACCCTTCAGCAGATCCTTTTGCTTAACTTCTTAATCAGCAAAGCAAAAGCTCACACTGTGAAAAAATACATTTTCAGCAGAGTACTGATTTTCTCCCACAATCTCCCTTTCTCCCCATTTACTCCTTCTTTTCTTCTCCATCATCAATCTTTTAAGCATGCCACTGTGCATTCACATTTTTCTTCCTGCACGTGTCAGCTCAATGCTGTTCCTTAGAGCCCTCTTTCTCCGCCAAACCCCGCAAAGCAGATGTTAACCACTCATTTACCGAACAGAGAACTCCACGCACAACTTTGCAAAAGCCAGACTCTCCGGGTGCTTCCCAGCCACTGCGCTGGAATACTCCCTTCCCTCCACAACCCGCAGCTATGGACAAAAGAGCAAGTAAAATGAAACTGACTTACTGCTATGGCTTGGAGCCTTTCCTTGTGCAACTCTGCTTCCGCCATCCTGGAGAGAAGGACACGGGAGGAGAGAGAGGGAGACGGGTGGGAGAAAAAAAATAGAAGAAACAAGAAGGCAAGCAAAACCAAAACGGAGCACACACTGCAGTCACCGGGTGGGAACTGGAGTAATTGCAAAGAAAGCTGAGCTCCTGTATAGCAGTCAGCCACTTTTGGAGGCACTGCAGCCTGGCTCACGGTAAGATCATTTTAGTCACTGGACCAGTGCCTGCCTCGCTGCCTGTCTCCCAGCTGTATTGCTAAGTGCATTTCATTGCTGCTTCTGTGTGCTGGTGCTGTCACACAAACCATGTATGCACTCTCCAAGCAGCTGAGCAGAGGGATAGCTCGCATGGCTATAATTTTTTGCGTTGACGTCTCAGCTCATTTGCTCCTCCTATGGGGTGCTGGGTCACGACAGGAGCTCGACATCAGTAGCGTGCACAGTAATCCAAACCTGCCTGACTGCAGCAGAGGAAGCAGACAGCTGTGGCACAGCATGTCCTTAGCGAGCAGCACAGCAGGGAGGGAAGGACGGTGGCACATGGCGCAGTGAGAGGGAGCTGCGGCAGGCAGGCAGGCAGGCAGGCGGCGGCTACAGCCCCAAGCTAAAGCAGGTTTGGCTAAGGGAAAGGACAGGGTGGCAGGAGGAGGGAGAGCATGGACTTTGGGGGAACTGCACAGCCGCTTGTGAATGCAGTGGTAACATGGCACTCTGCAAAAGACTTCTGCTGCAGAGCAGCCCTTAAGAGAAGCAATGAAGAGAATGTGTATAGAAAGGAAGACGTAAGGTGTCCACACACCCTGCAATTAACGTGCATTGCAGGTTAAAGGACTGTATTGACATCAGATATTGAAAAGTGACAAGGCTGTGTATGGAAACAACCTGACTGAAGATCCTGGTGTTATACACAGAAGAGGAGGCAGGTGAGGAAGGGAGGGCACACCTGAGCCAGTATCATGAGGGTACCCTTGATTTTGAGGGTACCCTCACATTTTTATTTTTACTTCTATGATCTTCCATCTGCTTTCTTTTCTCCTAGACAGCAAAGAAGCCCCCCACTCTCTCCCAGTCCAGTCCTACAGGGTGCTGCTGCAAGGATGTCACAGGGCTGGCACATTGGAGGGGTGTCTCTGAGCCAGAGCAGCCACTGCACCGGATGGAGGGCTGGGTGAGCGCTAACCGTGACATCCTGGGGCTGTCCCCACAAGGAACAAAAGTGCATTTTGCAGCATATAATTTTGATGTAACAACCTCATGCTGACAAAGACAGGAAAACTCCATCATTTTGGAGGAAAGCAATCTGGAAGTCACCCTGCTTCTTCCCATGTGCCTGCCCTTTCAAGTGCCACCCAACCTGGCATTTTACCTTTACACATCACAGTCTCCTCTCCCAGACATCCTCCACCTCCATCCCACTTCCACCTCCAGGAACTCTTACTGCAGGCTGCTTTTCAGTGCAGCTGTTTTCTCAAGTGTTTTCACCTCCTGGTCCCGTTTCCCTTACTGGTGCACAGCCTCCTTGTCTTGTGACAGGATGTCAAAAGTGACTTCTTGCTTAGCTTTGCCTCTGTGAAAAAAGTCCTTTGTTGTACAGAAAACTCAGAACATTATATAATTCCAGTAGTCTCTGTGGCCAAAAGGCAATGTTTTATTGACATATCCCAAGTGAGGCAGTGTCTGTAAGTGGGTGTTGGACTCACAGCTAAGGGAAATGCAGAAATTGCAGCAAGATACTGAGACACTCAGTCTTCCAATTTCAAGTAATTTGTTGAATAGCATCTGTCTTGTAGTTTATTTAGTCTCTGTCAGCCTGTTGGTTTTCTTCAAAACCTCTTCTTTTTTTGTTTTGTTTTGTTTTATTTTGGTTGTTTGTTTTGTTTGTTTGTTTGTTTTCCATTACCGTGTAAAGGTCCATGCATTGCTACTTATATTACTACAACTGGTTTTGAAATATCCCATCACACAGGATTCAGACATCTATACTCCCACATGTGCTCTAAGAACGTATATGGGCAACTCCTACTAAGGCTTGACAGCTATGCAATTAAATCCCTTCAATACCCTTCTCATGTTTTGCTGCTAAGCCTTACCCAGGGGAGGAATTCTGCTACAGTCTATATCCAGCAAAGACAAGGGTTATGCCCCAGTGCTTACTGGAGCTGGAATGGGCAGCCTATTCACTCCATGACCTGTAGTCACATTACGTGCTGCCAAAGTGGTGTGTGATATGCATCACATTAGGCCATCCCCTCTTTCCCTCCATATAACACCCACTCAGGAAAGCATTTAAACATATATTTGAGCAATGTAGTCATATATTTAAATGGATATGAGCATCTCAATTATGATACAAAACCTTGCAACAGTTCATGAAGTACAGTAACAGCAGCTGAGCTGGACACTGTATTAGCCCCATATTTATCCTCTCCAATTTAACTGCAGTGTTTGTTGCCAGCAAGGGATAGGAAGACTGCATCCTAGTGAATGCTGCAGCGTTCCTGGTCCCTGTCAAACATGCTGTGGGGCTGTGCACTCCTCCAGTTTAGTTTGCCAAGGAAACATGAATCAGCTGTGCTGTAGCAGTCCACTCTGCTGGCTCTTTATGAATGTACAGGAATGACAGAGGGTGCATCAGCACCAGAGTAGTTTCTTGCTGTTGACTAGCAATGAGGAAAGGCTGTAAGTCAGGCAATAGTAATAGCCTCTGGTTTCCCTATAGTGTCTTTCTCTCATATGGCTTGAAGCCTGTGATTCAGTGAAGTGAAATTCTTTACCCAAGTGGTTCACAGAGCATACACAGGTGAAATGACCTCTATGAGGTGTCTCACTAAATGAAGAAGACCATAGGGGACAGCCCCTATGGACATTTAGTTAGTGAAGGCAACTTTAAGTGAAACAAAACAAAACAACCAGTCCATTTCTAAACATTTTTTGATGCATGTTGGTTAAGATTTTTGTTTCCAGTATGTTATGCTATGTTGGTAAGGAACTTTAATTAAAAAAAATAAGAAATTGTTTAAGGCCTACAGTTTTTTTAATTTGTTTTGTTTTACTTTTAGGGCAGGAGAGCAGGATGATATTTCCAAATTTCAAGGATACTAGGAAAACAAGAGAGGATGGATTGCGTAGGGAGGAATAAGAAGATTCTAAAAGAGTAGGTGAGAGAAAAGTAATTTAATATACTTTGTTCAGTAGCTAAAAATTAGGAAGAAAGGAAAAATGTCCCCATTATTTTTTCAAATGTCAGTTAAAAACCTGTTCTTTTCACAGAAATTTTTAGAAGAGCAAAACCTGCTAAATCTTAATAATGTGTGAATTGCATCCCATTTTTGCATGCAAAACAGACTTTTATTTTCATTTCTTTGGAAAAGAGTGTAGGAAACAATCTGTAGCCCCTCTTCAATGGTGGAGAAGATCCTGAAAGCACTCTGAGATATGTGTAGCCTGAACTTTAAATGAGACAGCTTAGTTATACAGTAGAAATCAGGTTCTTGTCCTTGCCATGGAGCTGAGCTGGTTTAGGAAAGGTTCTAGTTTAAATCACTTGTGTTTGTTTTTTGACAAGCCAACCAGGTTGGTTTTTTTGCCATTCCCCTGCACACTATCAGAACTCTTCTGCATGATGCCAGACATCTTGTCCTTAGGAAACCTTTGGCTTCCCATCCTCCTGGCTCTTGATAGAACTGATTCAGTCTAAGACACCAGACTTTGTCCTGAAGACTGCATAAGGAAGGCACACACATACACATGAACGTCAGGATTAGCACCTCGGCCATAGCAAATGCATCAGTATACTTGTGAGGTGATAAATTAGTGGTTGGATCCTGGCAGTGACTGTCAAGAAAACACAGAGCAGGAGGGAAAACAAGCTTCACATTTGCATTTCAGATTGTTTGAGAGGAGATACTTCTGGCTTTTAAAATTACCACATGCCAACACGCTGCAAACATTGCTCTGGCATCCTCAATATTGTCAAGCATTCCTGCCTAGGCCTACTGGAACCATATTATTTTCATTTGAGTTGAAATTCTGGGGTTTGATTAATCTGCTCTTTATCTTCCTTACAGATTCTGGCTATATTAAAATAGGCCAGGAATGAAAAGTTCATCTAAATTTTAGATTCCTGAGCTAATCACCCATGCTCATTTTTTGTACTCCCTCAAACACGATGCTTCATACAACATAGCCTTTGAAACTTTTGGCAGTGTCACCATCTGACATCTCCAGGAGAGGCTACTCCATCTGCAATTTTAACTGCAGCTCTTAGCTTCATTGGACAAAAGTCTCTTCCTGCCCTCCTTCTCTCTTCTGTACCCAGGCTGATTGCTGGAGGAGTAGAGTGTCCACAACACCAAGGGTTGTGTTTGGCCTCTTGGAAGCTCATAGTGTGAGTTGCACCTCAGGGACCCCCATCCCAATGAGACATCACCCCAGGACAGTTATCCTTATCCTGCCTGGACATCTTAACCCAGTAAATGGTGGCTGCATGATGGAGGCTGTGTGTCCAAGCCCTTCACACTCACTCTGTGTTGCTGGTGGTGGGGGTGCCCAATCTGTTGTCACTCATGCAATGGTGAAAGTGAGAAGTGTCTGAACACCCAAATATGTGCCCTCACCCCTCTCCTGTGGGGTGGCAGATGCTATCATCAGTGCACTTCATTCTCAACTCCCCCTTGCATGGGTTTGCATGGGCCCAGCCCCCAGGCAGTCTGAGTTGGTGGGAAAACCAGGCTGTGCAACAGGACAAGGAAAGACTGGAAAATCAGCCCTCTATCTCACACAGCATGTTACACCTGGAAAATGCAGGTGGTAAAACCATAAATCATATGCCTAAACCATAAATCATATGCCTAAGTTGAACAGGAGGGCAGTGGCAGAGTTCAATCTAGACCTCTGAGTGCAATTCCATAAGTGCGCAAGATCATTGTTTCTTTATAGAAAAAAAAAACTTTACATCAAACTTGGCATAACTTGTTTCTTCTCCCTTTTTTCTGTGGTTTTTTGTTTTGTTTTCGTTTGTTGTTTTTTTTTCTTTTTGCTACTTGCTATCAAGACATGGAGTTGAAGCATGCACAACAGGAGATGGCATTGTTTAAGAAATAAAAATCTAGAGCACAGGACTTTGTTTTAAACCTTCCCAAGACAGCAGGCTTATGAATAGGTAAGCCATAATTTATTAATAAGTGCAGCCTATTAGTTTTTTCCATGTTTGCTTGGTTTCATTCTTCAGCCATGGGGCGATTGCACTAAGTCTCTGACTAGAGGGGTCTCCACACAGTCATGACAGCTACAGGACACCTCCTCTGAACAGACCACCAGATACTGTGTGTGGCAGGGGCCCTCAGGAGACTCCATAAACCAGAAATCTCCAGGCCAAATGATGTCTGTTGTCCAGAAACAGCTGCTTGTAGGTGATTCGGCTGGGATGACAGACAAGAAGCAATTGTTTTCCTGAGATCTCTTGTTCTGCCAGCCCCACTACCATGCTAAAACAGCCTCATGTTAGCCTGAAATTTATTCACCTTGCAGTAACTTGTCAGTTACTAATGTCCTTGGCAGTAACTAATGAAGCAAGCCACAGAGCACCTCCTGCCAAAGCCTCCAGTAAAGCTGGAGATGCTATTTGCAGTGACTTTCCTTGAAGCAGGGAAGAAGAAGAAATTATGTAGGCATTTCACTTTTCTCCCAGGCTAGTCTCCTGGTAGCTGGGCTTATTTGAAGCTTTCCAGGTGAAGAAAGCAGCCTGTCTCCTCTTGAAATTTCAGTGTTGGCAGCTAGCACCACAGCTCGCTTATCCAGCTGCAGGAGACTAGCCTGGCTCCCAGGGAGCAGAGTGGGATTGGATGACCTGCAGAGGAGAAGTGTAAGGCAACCTTTCCCAAATTCCTTTAGTCTCTATGAAATTACACAAAAAGAAAATCCTGGTTTGTCCTTACCTTCCGCTTTCTGTTCTCAGTGCCTCCCTTGACACTCAAGATCCACCTGGGGCAGAAAAGAATGATGAGAGCAGGTAATACTCCCAGTACTACACTGCAGGACAGGGATACAACTGTGAACAGAACAACTCTTCACTAAAAAGGGAATTTTTGTTGAATTTAAATTCTATCAGTAATGATGCCACTAAAATAGGTCTCTGCCTTTCTTAGTTGTGCATCTCTCTATAGCTGTTAATAAGTGGAGAATCATGTGTACCCGAGGACCTGTGCTATCCACCCATCTGAAACATTTTGTTGCAGAGTTTCATTGTTCCTGACAACTTTAATGCTGACACAGAAGAGACTCTTGCCCCTTCAGCCCCTCAAAACTGGCTTGGCTATTCATTCTGCCAAAAAAAAAAAAAAAAAAAAAAGAGGAAAAAGTGTACATTTTTTCATTTTGGATTTAAAAACTAGAGCTTTGTTCTTGTAGGTTCTGGCATTTCCCTCTCCTTTTTTTTCAAACAACACAGACTGCAGCAGGAAAGCTGCTTTTAGCAGTATTTATTTCTGTTCTTGTGCCTGCTGATCATTCTCCACATATAGCTGAAATGATATTCCCTTAAAAAACGCAAAAATATTTACTGCTGAGATTTGGGTTAGTACACTGGATTTTGCTTCAGAAGCGAGATAGTAAAGAAAGTAAGTTGTCTGCAGCCCAACTGAAAAAAGCTCTTAGAAAGGTGAATATAAACTACTGTTCCAGAACATAATTGAGGGCAGAATCTGAATGTTTGTTTTTTACTACTTCTGTGATCACTGTGTGACTTTTGTTTTTGTTCCTCCATATATGATCAAAAGACAACTTAATATTTATTGTTTAAACATCCTTTCGGTGTCATATCCTTTAGACCATTCTCAGTTTGGTCTCCTATCCTCGGGCTCCTCGAAGAAGGACTATGAGATTGGCATTGTATTTGCAATGCCAGAAAAGTAATGAGGAGTCCACTCCAGCGTACAAAGGCAGTTTTTGTTAATGACAAGCTTTCAGCTAAGGTTAAATAGCCAGGAAATTTATGATAGCATTACCTTCCTCCTTAGCGGAGGGGCTGCCCAGAGGTGTGTTCGGCTTGTCTGCATTCAGGCTGTAATGTAATGATGGGCATTTAAATGAGCCCATCTCAGCTCCAGCACATTATAGAAATGAAAGAAAATTTTGGTTTTATCTCTGTGATGAAGAGGAGTTAAATCCATCCATTCAAATAAGGAATCTTACAGTAATCTGAAAGAGTGAATCAGATCAGAGTCAGGTCCACTTATCACAGTCCATCTTCTGAAATCCTCCAGAGGCCTGTCATGTATCCTTTGAGCCTACTAGACAGTGGTGCCAGCCCTAAAAAAAACCCAAAAACAACAAACTAACTGGAAAACCAAAACAAATTACATCTTTTTAGACAATATCCTATTTCTGGTTCTCTGACCTGACAAAAACTTTGGCACAGAAATCATCTCCTGGCCTTTTGGCCTCAGCTTCAGATAGTGGCAGTCACATAGAAGAGACAAAAATAACTTGTTACTTTCTGGACGCATACTGAAAGTTTAATATGAATTTTGGATCAGTCTACACTATGTCCAAATTGGCACATCCAACCTCCCTTGTTATCTAAGGAATTCATTAAGCTTTTCACAGCCTGAGGCAGCCAACAAAGTGCCAAGACTTTGCCTTGAACCAGTGTAACACGGGTATGTGTTATGCAAAGATACTGCATTGCATATATGCAAGTGATTTCTTCCAAGGATCATTAATGCTGTTTCTTTTCCATGGTCACACTTCCAGTGCTCAAATCACAGGCACACAAACAGACTGTGATGTCCCTTTCATGGGAAAGGTATCCCCACGGGTTCCTTGCTTAGGGTCTCTGCAAAAGACTAGTACTACAAACTGAAGATGTTGAAAAAACCTTAATCAGAATTCCTGAGAAAAATGCAAGTTCCACTGAGTTCCTGCTCATGTCACTCTAATGGTATTATAACATTTTAAGGTACAAATTGGAGAACTGTTTTACATTGTGTTGCATACAACATACAAGCCTCACTCAATGATATAACCATTAAACTGGAATCTCTAGTGTGCAGCTCATTAGGAAATCATCTTTATGTCTTGCACCTCTAATGTAAAAAAGCCTTGTTTGGTAAGTACTCTTCAGAAGAGACAGTGTTCATTAAATCTAGTAGTCAGCAGTTCCTAGGGTGAAATTTAATGCTGATTTACAAAGCAGTCTTAATGATTGACGTTGTCTTCTACTGATTCTAGTGGAAAATGATTCTAAATCTTCTAGACTGATTTGAAACTCCCTGTCAACATGTCTACATTTTAAGCTTCTGCATATATTCTAATTTCGAAACCCAAAAGAGAATACAATACATAATTGTTCCAAAAGGAAACAGTCACCCGGCCTTTTAAATAAAGATATTTGGGAGGAGGCTGAATGCTCTGAACTCTGAAAACTTCCAGTTATGTCTTATTTTAGTACTTAACCAGACTTTTTATCTTTCTCCAACTTGTGGGGAAAGATATGTTTCTTGAACTAGAGAATAACAACACGTGGAGCAAGGCTGCAAGTATCCTCAGCGTCATGACAGCAGGGAATTCAGACCTCTCTTCATGTAGTTACATTAGTTACTGCTAGGTGTGCAGGAATGGAAACAAAGAGGCTCCCTATGAGGCTGTGACTGGCTTACAATAGGCATATACCATGACAGAGCCTACTGTAGCTATCTGCTCTAGGTACTTGTTCATAATACATTAAAATAATAGTAACCATGTAGCAGGGCCCTCTTCACAAAGGGAGAAGAAGGAGACATGTCGGTTGTTAATTTAAAAATATAAGACTTTTTTTCTTGAATTATTCTTGTGCAGAACTAGAGTCTTGCAGATATCTCCCAGGAGGTTTGATCAATTTAGTGAATTGAAAAAAATCCCTCACCGGAGGCCTGCTTCTGCCACAGACCACTTTTTACATCACAATAGTCTGAGACTTTCATTAGGATGAAGGAGCCTTGCTTTGCTTATAAAATTGTAAAGAGAGAGACATAGCTAATGAAAAAAATGCATCTCTTCTTCATGATGTTACCCAACATGATTGTCTGTTCTTTGCTCATAGAAAAGAAAAATCATCTCCCTTTTTGTGTGTTTTTCCTTGATTTCTTTAGATGATTGATTTATTTGATCTGCCAATGTTATGCGCCACATATAATGTTTGTGGTTTGGGCACCTAATAAAGGTGTGGAGAGAGTGGCTGCATCGGATCTATTTAGGCAGATTAATATTCTCCACAGTTTAGACTGTTCCATTAGTAGAAAATATACATTTTAAAGACTGATTAAATACTTACAGTTGAGATTTGGAAAAAGACAAAAGTGTTTCTTGATTCTAGTGCCCAGGGAGTCACATGGTGTGGTTTTATAGCTGTTTCAGGATACTCAGAACATGTGTAAACCTACATGCATATGTCCACAGCAGATGTCAATATTGTATCGGGTGTATGATGGCAACGAGGTGACAAGAGCCCTAGATGTGTCTGTTTTAACCAACATCTTCAATGGATCTTCTACATCACAAATTACTAATTGCTAAGCCCCTGTTCAATTATGTCCCAGTTCAGTTATATTCAATGGACATATCTCCACATGTTCATGAGAGTCCCATTTAAGGATGATGGCACTTTTCAGAAAACAGGGACCACATGGAAGAAGGAACATTTGAAATTGTATTTTGAGTTCTCACATTTCAAGTCTATCTTGGAATTTCATTATTCCCTCCCCCTCCTTCTCTCCCCCTCTCCAACAACTTTCAAATCGTCCTTTCATGAAGGTGTTTCATTGCCTGTCTTCTTATCTTCTTTTTCTTTTAATGTGAACTCCTCAGTACTGGGACTGTGTGCTGTGTGGCTGCTGAGGATGGATCATGATTAGTTAAACTGCATTTGGCATTGCAATAGCTGCACCTACCAAAAAAAAAAAAAAGCTAATATTTAGTGTTTAAGGGGTATTGCTAGTGGGAATATAATGATAATTTATCAAATCTAGCTTACACACAAGATATGCATGAAATTTAATGAGATATAATGATCAAAAACCACTCCCATTTTATCTGGTGAACTTCTCAAAAGATTTATTTCTTTCCTAAAGTTAAGATACATTCTGAGAAAAGTACTTCACACTGTTTTTTATTTTCATGTGGAGTGCATTTTTTACAGGGATATAAAATTGCAAGTGGAGAGATGTATTTTTATTTTTGTTTAAAAAAATTATTCAAAATCCTTCTTATTAGTACCTTCAAAATAATAATGTTTTGCCTGGGAGTTTACAATCACAGCTTGATGAACAACTCTAGATTTGATTTCCCTTTCAAAATGCACTGGTTTTAAATGACATTGCACTTGTTATCAATCTAAGTTTACAGTCCTCTACTGACTGATTGATAGTTCTGTCAGTACTATATTATGGCAGGGAGTTCCACAAATCAGCTCCCCCCCAAAAATGCTTCTTTTTAAGAGCCATTTTTTTCTCAGTTTCACAGCACCTGTTATCTGGCTATCAGAGCTTTGATTTAATATTCTAGTCTGCCTATCTCATCTCATGATGGAAGTGTACCAGCTGTTAAGTTTTATAGTGGGAATCATTCCCGCGATCAATCTAAGCACAGTTTTACCGAACACCGCAAACCCCCTACTATTGCAGATGAAAAGTGTTGCTCAAAATATTCTAGAGTGAGGCAGAGAGGAAAAAAGACACAAAACAAAAGGAACATTCTTAATCTTTTGAAGAGGAATAAAGAATGTAGTGAGAAAAATGAGTTAATAATGTAAAAATGGCAGGAAAAACAGAGGTTGCCTTTAGATTGGAGATCTGGAATGAATTGTCAAATTAAAATGATGTTGTAGGGGAAGCAGAACAAGTATTTTTGTCTGTTGTTTTTGTGTTAAAAATTCCACTATAAGTATTATCTTGGGTTTTGTTTGCCTTGAATGAACTGCAATTTCATCAGCTGCAATGCCAGAGAGTCCAATGAAGCATAGCAGCAAGTAGGAAGCTGGAAAAACCTTTCAGCTGTACCCACATCAGAGAGGACTGTAAATAAAAGTTGATTCAAGTTCTTAAAGCTGGTTTAGTTTGTTTTGGAGATCAGAAGACAAAGCTTGAATTTTTATATAGATGTGCCCAACAGTATATGGAGCTCCACATGCAGCCTAGGCAGTCCCTTTTCCTATTATTGCAAAGCCTAACTGGGCAAATTGAGGTCTGTGGATACTGTGGTTATTGCAGTTTTAACATTTAATGAAGTTGTGATCTTTTGGCTTTGAATAAAGCACAGTGTGACAACAAATACTGGCTATGACTATATGATGTCTCAGTATCTTCTGCCCCTCACAGCAGCCTACAGTTCTATCTCAGAGCCTTTGAACAGATTACTTGCAAGTTGTAATCCCACCGAAGTCACACAACCCTCTGTCTGTGGGGCCTGTTTTGCATGATTTGCCCCGTACAGCCTGGATCTACTCAACTGCTGCACTTGTAGCAAATGTGGGTAGAGCCCTTCTCAAATCTTTGTTTGCAAAGCCTAGCCATGATGATGATGACTCAACTGCTGAGTCTGTGTAGTAGAACATGCTACCATTTGTAGATTTTGAAATGTGGAAGGTTTTCTTGGATGTGGAGAGGGCTTAAGTAGTCTGGTTTGCCTGCAGGAGATGGGATATCCTTCTGACACAGGATTGGGGTACAGGAGGTCCAAGGTTTGTTCCTGGCTGTTTTGCCTCCCTGTGTCACCCTCACATAGGGCCACTTTTCCCCACAGCTCCAAACACTTGCAAAGCCCAGTAAGGTTTCTGACAATGGCCAGCCTGGCCAAGCTGCAATGGGAACATCGATGGGAAGTGCGGAAGAAGCTGAGAGTTCTCCTGAATTTCCACAAGTGGCTGTTTCCCATGGCTTATAACTCAACCAGATTTTAGAGAGGATATTTTAAGTCAAAGCAAAGCATATTCAGCTTTCAGTGGTTAGCATTCCTCATTTCAGTACTTCAGCCTAATCTGCTGATGTTTCAGAACTGCTAAAATAAGACATACACAAACTGAGAACCGCCCCCCCCACTACTAAATGTTTCTACTGCTTTGATACGGTTGCTGCTACCATTGCACTTACAGAGCAGGAATGAACTGAGGGCAACTTTTAACTCATGATGATCAGCTTCACTGGCAGATCAGATGTCTCCCAAAAGCAGCAGATCCCATGCCTTACCACTGAAGAATGTGTGAAGTGGTAGACCACCAATCTTCCCAGGGCACTACAGCTGTAACCAAAGTCTGCGTAAAACACAAAAACATCTCAATGCATTTGAAGCAATTCAGTCTTTGCAGGAAGGACGTGCACACAGGCAGAGTTAAACTTTTGCACTCCCCACCCTTTGCCCTAAGCCCCCACTTTTATGCTGCCCATCAGGACAGGAGCTAGAAGGGCAGTGGGTCAAGGCAGACAGGACAAACGTGTTTCTCTGAGCAGAGAAAACTGTTGCTGTGATCTGTTCCCAACAGGCTGACACTTGGAGAGGCTGTCATGCGCTTGTGCTGGAGTTAAAAGGCCTTATAAGGCAAAGCCTGAACAAACTGTTAAGCAGTCTGAAGTGTTCCTCAGTGCTGAAAAACCTCCAGGGAATGCACAACATACCCCTGGCAAAGATTACAGCATATTTCACAGCAAGCTCACAGAGTAACAAAGCAGATATTGTATCTTTGAATTTCAGGCTCTGCAGGCTAGTCTCAGCAAGAAAATTAAGATCAGGTCCCCTTCTTGAATTCATTTTACTGCAGTGGGGCAAGCTAAGTGTCATTCATTATATCTGTCTTTAAGATTTAATAAAGTTACACATCAAGTTCTCTTCTGGAAATATGCTCTCTACAGCAGAATATTTATTTGGAGGGCTCTGTATGCTGTTGGTTGGACAAACCAGATCTATTTGATCTGTGGTAGTAGTCAATACCAACGACAAAATGATCAGATGTTGCTCCTGAAATCTTCAGAGTAACCCAGTCCTGCTTTGGTACCCTCCAGCTCACTGGAGGTCATGAGGTGTGAGGAATTCCAACACCTTCTCTTTTCCTGCCATGGTTCAGGTGGAGTTGAGACACAGCTGCCTCGCACCCTCTTCACATGCCTGCAGGAAGAGCATTGCATGCTTACATGCAACAGGGTTGTCATCAGTGGCACAGAGTCTAGTTGGAGGCGTGTAGCTAGTGGTGTCCCCTAAGAGCCCAGTATTGTTGAAGTTATCCATCACTGACTTGGATGACAGGACAGAGGCCTCCTCAGCAAACTCGCTGATGACACAAAGCTGGGAGGAGAGGTCAATACCCCAGTTCAAAGCCTTGTTCTTTTGCTACAGGCCCTTGTAAAAGTTCCTCTCCAGCTTTCCTGCAGGCCCCTTTCAGGTACTGAAAAGACACAATAAGGTCAAATAAGATCATCCTGGAGCCTTCTCTTCTCTAGGCTGAAAAACCTTGAGTGGATGAGGGGACTGGAGCAACTCTTATCAGGAAAAGCTGAGGTAGCTGGGCTTGTTTAGCCTGGAGAAGACTAAGAGGAGGTCTAGAGAATGTCTATAAGTATCTGAAGGGACGGTGTCAAGAGGATGCAGCCAGGCTGTTAGTGGTGCCAAGCAGTAGCACATGAGACTATAGTAAGAAACTGATGCACAGGAAGTTCCACCTGAACATGAGGAAGAATGTCTTTACTGTGTGGGTGACTGATCACTGGAACAAATTTTCTGCAGAGGTTTTGGAGTCTCCCTTACTAGATACTGAAGAACTATCTGGATGAAATCCATGTTCCATGACCCTGCTTGAGCAGGGAGGTTGAACCAGAAGATGCACTGTGATCCCTTCCAACCTTACCCATTTTGTGATGCTGTGATATCTTGGGGTGCTCACTCACTTACAAAGCAGTGAACTGCACCAGAAAGATATGAGCCATTTTTCCCCCCATATACCAGACAAAACTGCTGTAAGTCTAACGCCTCATGCTTACATACATTTTCTCTGATCTCTTCTCTGGTTCTGCTGTTTGCATTCTCTTATTCAAGTCTGTATACAGTTCAAGCCCCTTCCTTGTTCTTTTCTGATGTTTTAAAATAAATCCTTTCCAATTCCTTTTTCTGTTTCTACCCAGCTGCCTGTTTACATTATGCAGGTAACCCAGAAATTACATGGGCATCCAGAGGGAAAAGCATATTTAGTCACTTCTCCAGAGTGAATATGATTGTTCATAGCACTGCTATTAATTATAAAAGTAACAGAAATATGTGAATGCCAGTGTGGAATGATCTTCAAAAAGCACGATCATTGAACTGAGATTTGTTTTGTTCCTCCTAGAAGGAAGCTGCATAGAGGCAGTGTTGCTACAGCTGAAGAGGAACAGACTGGGCATCTGTTGGATATCCACTAGCTCCCTCCTCATACACTATCTAATAGATTGTTATGGTTTAGGAATGGTACTCCTCGATTTATTTCCCTCACCGAGACTCCAAACCACACTGCTGCTGGCTCGCTCCCCCCTTCCCCTCCCTCTTCCTGCTCCAACGGGATGAATTTGAGAACTGGAGGCACAAAAGGTGAAAATAAAAGGGTGAGATAAGAACAATGTACTGGACAGAGCAACAAAATAAGAAAACAAACAATAACAGCAACAATACTAATATCAAAAGGTGTAAAGCAAAGAAACGATTTGCACAGAAAGCTCACAACAAATATAAAACAGCTCTTTCCCACCATGCTTTCTTACAAGTGAAAAAGGATGCCTTTCTCCTTGAAAGTCAGATAGAGTCCCTTTCCCCCACCCCTGGAAATGATGTAAAGTGGTATTGAATAACATTAGGGTCTGGTCATGCCCCCTTCCAGCTACTGTAAAAAATTAACCCTGTCCTGGCCAAAGCTAGAACATCGATATCCATGCGAGAAGGGCTTGCCAACATATATTTCATTTGCAGTTGGTACCTTGGTCATGGATGCCAAAGATAGCACTGGTAATTCTTTGTCCATGGCTATAATTCACTTCTATCCTAAGAAAAATTCAGACACATTGCAACCTAGTCAATTGCAGTGACACACACGTTGTCATGGATGCAAAAGATGTATCCATACATCTTTGTTACATCATACCAGCCTTCTTCATCAGAAGGAAGACTTGTCCTACCTAAGTTTCAGCAGGGCACTGGATACTGCAAATCAGCAGCCAGCTAAAGTGACTGGAGTTGAATGAGGAGCAACAGCATATTAGTCATCTACAGATAACAATTGACAGTGATTGAAAAAGGTTAAAAAGTGCTGTTTGTCTTGTAACCATAACAAAACCAAAACATTGTAAGTATTCAACTTTTCAGCAAATTAGTTTTGACCATCTTGTGCATGGCTTTCTAAAAATGGACAGACAATTGAACTGGAAGGCACTTCCATCAAGAGAGAGCATTAAATGAATGTTTCAGAAAATCACATTTGAAATCCATCAGCACAAGAGCATTCTCATTGAAGATACATGACCTCTAGGAAATGCCTTCTCTAAACTACTGAACAGCAGCAGCTGGTGACCGGAAAGAGCCAAACTGAGGTATAGTTATTTTAAAAGACTGGTACTAAAGGCAGACAAAGAGAAAAAACCCCAAAACTATGGAGAAAAGCAATGTACACAAATACAATGCAGAAAAAAAGAGGCACTCAAACCAGAATCAAATTGGGGGATATCAAATCAGTGCTAAGCTAAAGGTCAGAGGAACAAAAATAGAGAAATGAACACAAATTCTCCCCTAGCAAAATCAGATATAACAGATGAGTGAAAACCTGTTATTAAGGTTGATTCAGGCAAGGGACTACAAGTATGACTCGATTTTGTGTATAACATATATGACTGCTTGCATCTAGCTGTAGAAGCCTAGAAGAGAAGGGACTAATGTGTATGTCTTAAACACAATAGCCCAGTAGCTTGGAGCTAAACAAGGACTGAAAGTAAGAACACTCTGTGAGAAAGGACAGGATATGACTGGAGAAGGGGCCATACAAAGGTACAGCAGTACTTTTCTGGGACAAACATCTTTTTTCTGGCTCCTGGACATAAGCACAACACAGTACAGCACAAGTGCAGGACTGAGGTTGAGAAGTAGGCATGAACTGTCAACTAAAGGTCAACCCAGTAGGAGGGGGACACCAAAATCACCAAAGAACCCTAAGATCCTCCAACCTATTTCCAGAAGGTCTAGAAGAACAAACTGTGTATGACAACTAATTTGCATAGAAAGTGAGAAACTTAGCTCCAGTGTGAGAAAATTTATCTATAAAATGTATCCCTAGGAAGCCCAGACATTTCCCCCAGGACTCTGTAACATCCCATCATCTGGATCAACATTGGAGACAAGAATGGTGATCTTTCTTTCTTCCTTTATTCCTTTCTTCCTCTCTCCCTCTCTTTAATCTCCCTCTCTCTTCTTTCACCCTATCAAAATCCACCACTGTGTGCTTATACTAGAAACAAGGGACTAATTTATACCAATTTCCATGCCAAGTGTATAATTTACTGATAAAACTCTGTAACTTTTGGGGACCCTCTGGCTTCTGTTGTTCCTTTTTGACCATGAGCATCTGTGCGCTTGCACGTTCTCTTCCCTTTCAGTGTGGAACGCCCCACTAGCTAATTTTCACCAGTCTCCTGAAGCACTCCTTTTGTGGCATAAAATAAATTCCAGGCTGCCATAAACTGCTGACACTGGAAACTTCTTTATGTTCTTCTCTATGTTTTATCCACAAACCTCATATTTTTGTTACTATTTGGCATTATAATCTACAGTAGTAATGAGAAAAAAAGAACTCTAATGATTTCCAGATCTTGTAGGAAGCGATGGCATTTTCTGAAAGCTAGAAAATAATACATGGGTGCTGGCGTTTGACTTTGCTTAATCCCCCAATATTTATAAATAAAGAAAGCCAAGGAGTTAAGCTAGACAGTTCAGTGGTGTACATGAGACTCAGAACAGATCTTTGATAATGCCACCCTTGACTGGTATCAAAACTGTGTATTCAGGAATGATCCAGAAACTCAAATACCAATGCCTAACCTCTGCATGCTTTGAAAATAATGCCTATGCTGCCAGTTACAACCTTGTAATTTTTTATGCCTACTTTTGGACACAGAAGACGTTCCCAAAATCTGGGGGTTTTCCCTACAAATAGCTGTGAAGGCGACAGGAATAGAGTTTGCAGAATTTAGTATTTTATATTTACACTGTCAAGCAAAGAAACTCAAGTGAGAAAAACATTTTTACTATGTGCCTCTGTACGAAACCACTACTAACTGAAAACTCTGATGTCAAAAAGATATCAAAAAAAGCTTTGGTGTCTGATGAGAAACTTTTTTATTAAGCCAATTCAGGTCCTTCAAAATCTAGGAATCAAGCTGATGGTGTTCTGCTCTCTTTATGAACAGCTTGAAGCCTGTGCCTTGTTAAATGGGATTTGTACTACTGTGGTCTGCGAAAATGAGTTGAACATTCATTTCCAAGGTTATCCTGGGTTAGAGACTGCTGATGGGTATGTATTAGTTAAGGGGGAGCTCTGATCTTTGTACCTGGGATTAAATTCTGTAGAGGTACAAAACCATTTTATTTTCTGGAACAAAGCTGTAAGACCATGCTTATCTTCTATGGTCAGTATGGGATTAAGAGCATAGGGACCTGACTGCAAGCAAAATGTTATTGAAAATATAATTACTGAGCTGACTAACTGCAATACTATTAGAGGGAGAAGCTGTAGGGAGGGATGAATTGCTGCTTGTCTACTTTATGATTCATTCATCTGATTATGCCAATGGAAACAATTTGCTGTAGTGTCTTTTGTACACAACCAGGAAACACAGAGCTCTCAGAGCTCCAGTAGTTCTCTCATTTTAGTATGGCTTGGTACCATTTGAATCAACCTGCATGTAATTAGACTCCAAAGTGCCCCCTATCACACATAGAGGCACTTTTCCTAAAAAAAGCAGACAAAGCCATATTAGGTCAAATTTGCCCAGTCCATGTAAACCAGCCTGTGATACCGGAAAACTTGCAGGAAACAGGCACGCATGCTTTGGAGATCAAGGAAATCAGTGAGGTTGTACTGACTTAATGTGGGCAAAGGTCCCGGAGGAGATGAGTGTTTGTGACTATGAACCTATGCATGTGGCTGGTAGAAACTTGAAGATTTGAATTAGTTCTCTCTCGTCATCTCTCAAAGAAGTGATCTAGCCCTCAGTATGCCAGGAAGCTGCTCATCAGAAAACATTACAGAAAGTGCTAGGCACGTGCACCCTTGTAGATGCTTTTCCTGTCATGACTAGATCTTTCCATGTGTCCTTGTTCTTGACAGATAAGAGTAGATGATCTTTTTTAAGTGCTTCTTGGCTGACACTGACACCTCAATAGACAGATAAAAAGTAGAGAGGTTTCCTCCTCCAGTTTTTCCTCCTCCCATCCACAATTGTCACTTATCTCCCCAGCTAAGCCAATTATAGTGCCTCAGAAGTGTCCCCACGAAGAAAGGGAAGAAGACAAACAGACACCAATTGAATTTCCTACAGGCACTATACAGAAGTTGTTTTGTTCCTGCAACAGAGCCATTACTCACTTATGTCACTGGTGACTCAACTGAAGACTGAGCCCTATGAGACAAAAATAATGCAATATTTCTAAAAATTCAGCAGGGACTGCAGAAATTTATTTCATTATCAAACTGCAACCTACTCTTTACTGTTTCAGAAAGCTGTGAAGGGAGAGAAAAATAAGAAAAGAGGAGGAGAAGGCAGTGAAGAGGAGGAAGGAGCAGCATAGGGGAGGGAAGGGAATAATAACTGACCATCTCTAAACTCTGCTGCCTTTGTATACATAGCTGATGCCATCATTACCTAGTAAAAAGAAAAAGATGTCTTTATTTGGACTTCAGTAGAAGCCTGGCCACGGATAAAGACTTCCATTGTGCCAGGCAGGCACTGCATAAATGTTGAATGAAGTGTGGTCTAAGGACGTCCTCTGCAGGAGCCTAAGACTCCTCTGCAGAAAGAAGAAGCATGTCTGTGCTAAGCTTAAATCCATCTCATTTGGGCAGCAATGTAACAAGGGCTCTGCAATACAAAGTGGACTGTTGGTTAGCTGTCCAATTCAGTATCCAGGGTACAATTTGCACAGAGGTTCTGCTGCTGTCCAGGGCAGCTTACACAAAGCTACTGGGGGCCTGGGCCCACTTTCCAACTGCAGATAACACTTCACTAAGAGGGGGAATGAAGAGCAACAAAAAAGGACCCAGAAGCCTGCCACGGACAGCATTCAAAGAAGCTGTCACTAAGTTTGATGCAAACTTTAATGAATAAAACATCTTGTCAGAGTCCTAAAGCATTGTTGGGTCTACACTCTTAAAAAACTCATGTCAGTACCATTTTGTTAATATACTTGTTTACTTATATATTTAATATACTTGTTTAATATGCATCAAACCCATGCCAGTGAAATTTTTAGAGCAAGTGGCTGTACCTGGCAAAACTGTGTTTTGGTCAGAAGAATTTGTACCAGTATAATTGCGTGAAATAAGAACAGCTGAAGTACACAAGGGTTTCTACTAGAACAGTGGTTTTTGCAGACCAACTGTATCTGTTACCAATAGAGCATTCTAGCAATATTTGCGTTTGAAAAACCACCCAGCCATAACTCTTTTGAAGTCTGCATTTTATTCAGTTTTCATGATATCTTCAACAATTGCATAAGATAAATTGTGTCTGTCCAGCTCTGGCATCCCCTGAATATTGTTTAACAGGGCAGGAGGAAGGAATGTAAGAGGAAAGGGAAAGGGAAGGAAGTGATAGTTTTACCTCAATCTTCAAAGAGTGAAACAGAAAACCTTCATTTTTCTAACTACTTCTGATTGCTAACTGAAGGATTTATTTTGTGTGTAAATTTGTATAAATTATCCTTTGGATACAGTGTTGAAAGCATATGAAACTTGTGTAAATGTGTGTGCATCATCTAAAGTGAAAGGTGTGATGTGAAAGATATATTGCTTTGGCTCTCAGCAGATTCATGTGCATTTAATTCCAAAAATGAGAGAACAGGCTTTTACCCTCTCTTTTTCTATGCCTAACCTTCAGTTTTCCTAGGCTCCCTGTTGCTTGAAATGAACTCCTCAAGCTCCCTTTATTGGAAGACATCCTTTACAAGAAAAGCCAAGGTGATTGTTGCATCCATTTACTTCACCCAATGACTCAAGCTCCTTCCTACAGCCTTTGACAAGACAAAAGTGAAATATCTTTTTGAAGTCCAGTGAGAAGGCATTATGAACCTACGTTAATATTTGGAGAAGTCATTTCATGTTCCTCCCTGGGCACAGCATCCAACCATTTCAGAAATGTGTCAAACAACAAATGGAAATATAAAAGTTTCCTAATTTTTAAGTAAAATTGTCCCAAAAATGTTTGACAATCAGAAGTGATTAAAGGTGTTTGGGGATAATTAAAATTTCAGTGCCTATAGTAAAAAGCAAACAGCTCCTAGTTCCAGTTCAGTAACTAGAAACAGAATTAATGCTCTTTTGTTGGCTAGCCTAGTAACTGAAACATTGGCAGCACTGATTCAGCTCAAGGAAGGTACTTTTAGCAGCCTACAGTTTTGGGTTTTTTTCTTAATTCCTTGTTTCAGCTCCTGCCATGCGATGTACTATATCGTATCTCCTGGCCTTCTAGGTTAGCCCAGTGAAACCTCTGTGTTGATGACCTGTCCTGTTTATTGCAGAACATTAGCATTCCTATAAGAAACTGTGAATCACAGCAGGTGTTTCATCTTCAGATAAGCCTGACTTTCCCTGTATGCACGCCTCTTTCTCAGATATAAATGTACAACTTTGCAGCTATCCTGGTACAGTCTTGACGTTTTTTCTGGGTATGTTTTGGTGTTTTGTATTATTTGGTATTGTTCTCACTAGTTCAGGTTTCTTTCAAAGAATTCACCACCATTCAGGGAGGAGTTCCAGGTTAGAAACACCAAGACTATTGCCTGCTGATGTTATGGTTGGGAATAACTGCTTGGTTTGCTCTTACTTGTCTCTTTCGAAGTGTTGACATATGGGGTCTTCAACCGTCCTTGTGAAAAGCATTCCTCCCCATTATGTATTGGAAAATGTACACTTTGGATGATGACATTTGATGGTGCATTCTGGCCATCTGATACCTAAAATTTCTCTTTAATGAGAAATTTTAAGACTGAGCCTCCTTTTTTTTTTCCAGCACCAGGAGTTTCTTTCATCTGTGAGATGGCAGATGGTGATCGACCCCTGCTTCAACATCTGGGTACATCATTGTTTCATTTCCAAGCAAAATGTAGCAAACATGCTTCTCTGCACAGGATGTCTTGCCCTCCCATCTACACTCCTTTTCCATTAGATCATCTTAATTAAAACATCAAAAGAAAATTCAGTTATATAATTTCTTGTTGAACACAACAGCTCCTCAGTTAGAGGTAACTAAAATGAAGTGCCACTGAGAGAGTTGAGTCTTAAACACATGCAATCCCTTTAAATATCTCAGAAAATATAAGTAAGTGAGCAATGATCCCATTAGCCAAGTCCTTATGCTCCTTTCCTACTTTCTGATCTGCATCTGAGGCAAGAATTATGTGGTCTGATGCATTTCAGGGCTACTTACCTGTGGTGTACTCTGAAGATTTTTTTTTTTACGGTACATTATGATTTGATTTACGTTCCATTACTAAGTACTGAAAAAGTTCTTAAAAATCCTTATGTATCATGATGCCTAAAAAATGCAAATTTATAAAAAAGATACAAAGGTGTGAAGAACTACTGGAGACATTTATTCATTTGTGTGCTGGTTTAAGGGTAAACCAGCAGGGGAAATGAACTCAACTCAAAAGAGAGAGTATAACAATTTAATAAAATAATACAATAAGCACAATTATACAGACAAACAATTGGTTTTAACCCACAAAACCCAAATGTATAACTCAGCACCCTGGGGCATGAACAGAGTGCTGTTCTTTGGGCCCCCTGAGTCCAAAGTAAAAGGAGAGGGGAAAACCTGTTGGTGAGAGTGGTGGTTGCAGTCTGGTCAAGAGTGGTGATTGCAGTCCGGTTGAGGGTGGTGGTTGCAGTCTGGTTGAGAGCAGTGATCTGCAGTCTTCCTCTGGATCCCACGAGTGGTTCCAAAAGTCCCAAGACTCCAAGATTATATATTCTCCAGTTCAGGCAGGAATGCTCAGTACTTTCCTCAGGGTGGGGAGTTCCGCAAAAGAGTGTGAGGACAGAGAGGCACCCTCCTATCTCGCAGGCCTCTTAACACCCAGTTTATAGCCTGAGGAGTCAGGCTGCTCTGGGCAGAAGGTGTAAATAGTCTATTGATAACTGTTTCTGGGAAATGGCATGAAACGGTATAGAATACACAGTTTTGGGTTACACCCATACAGTGATGAAGTGGTCCCAGCTGTTCTAACTGGGCAATTTGTTTTTCCTGAATTCAGGCATTTCCTAACTTCTGAGAAGCAAAACACTTTTGTGATTTTACATCTGACTACTGCATCATCAGTACACTGATATTGGAATTCTGAAGATGAATGCATAGTAGAGGGATTTTTTTGTCAGACTGCTAATGTCTGTATGTTTAATTGCTCTAGTTTGTAGCAGTCAGGTTACAGGAAGGATGCTGGATGAGGCATCCTGGGAAATGAAGTCCCGAAGAACTCCCACACATGGGCAGAGAGATGCCCTTGGTAATTGGCCAAGGGCACACGTTACTTTGAGGTGCATATAAAAGGTGTCGTCTCATTTGAATAAAAAGGATTTGGTGTTGAACCCCCAACCAAGCTAGACGGGTCTGTGTAATTTATTTACGTATTATATTAATACACCACATCTGGCGCCCAACGAAGGCAGAACCCTGTATCAGGGACAATTAGAGACTGCCTTATAACAAGGAAAAATTTCGGTAGGGTTTGGACGGGTTTGTTTTAAAAACTTGGAACGCTTTTCTCTGAAAAAAACCCAGATGTCACATCCCAAGCTAAAAAGCAGACAGAAAACATCTTAAAAGAAAAAACATCGGGAAACAGTGTGAAAAGCCAACCGGGATGTCATGCAGGGACCACGTGGAGCTCTGAAAATATGAGTATTGTGCACATGAGAAACCTGGCAGAGTAAGCCTTGAAAAACAGAAAAAGCAAAGCTACAGAGAATTCGAGGTAAGAAGCCGGCATGGAAAGTTAAAATGCAAGGGAAACGACAGAAATAACTAGATCAGGATTCCTGCTAAGCAAAAGTCCTTAGTGTGACTACTCGGAAAAAATTTGGAGAGACAGCTCCACAGAAAGCAGAGATAGGAGGAGTAGACACTTTAAAAATCTCACAGAGAAACTTAAACTCGTCCACGGAGCAAACTTTAAACCTTTTGTTCATCCCACCAGCCCTAACAGACAAAGGACTCCCAGACACCAGGAGCAGACGTGGGGGTGAGAGCACTGCGTGCAAATCTAAAGGACCAAAACCAAAGGACTTGGGGTGGGTTTTATGTGGGCAGAAGCAAACACGTGGGACAAACTGCGTGATTGTTAGGGAAAGACAGACCTTGAGTCCATGAGGCACTGCCACGCTGCAGCCACGTGGAGGCCACGCCGCAGCCTGAGAATCACCATCTTGCCCACAGCTAGCTTGTCGAGCGTCCCAGGTTGAGGAAGCATGTTTAAAGCATGTGATCCAGTAAGCAGAGAACCAGCAGAGGACACCGGGAGGGAATCGATTTTGCCTCCTCCGAAAAAAGGACAAGCACTCAGCAGCGCAGGGACAGACCGCTGCCCCTGCACCGGCTGCCTCCGCTGTTGAAAAAGCCTGCCGGACCCGCTGCAGTCCACAGAAACAGAGCCGAAATCCCTTAAACAAACGCCAGCTAGAACACCTGCGGGTGAGCAAAGCGGCGCGGGGTTTCAAAAAGCACTGTTCACGGCTGGAGCGGCAGCGGAGGCGCGGGACCCACGGGCGAACATTCCCCGCTCAGCCCGGCGCGAAAGCTGCGGGGCCGCGGAACATCAGCTCCGGCTCCCTGGGAGCCGGGGGGGGTGCTGGGGCCGCTCCGAAACAGCTCCAGCTGTGCGGGACGCGCTGTGCCGGGACGGGACCCAGAGCCAGCCAGCGGTGGCAGCGGCTGTGCGGAGCCGAGCGGGGACGGGAGCGGGGCCGCCTGAAACCAGGGCGAGTGCGGGCCGGGGCCATGGCCATGGCAGCAGCTCCGGCCACGCGGGAGCCGGCGGGGCCGGGGCCGCATGAACTGCGGCCAGACGGCAAAGCCCTGGACACTCTGCCGCGAACGGGGGGGAGACAGTGCAGCCCCCGCCCGGTGCCGACAAGAGACCCCTGCGGGGTGGCTCCTGTGGCCCGCGGTGGAGAAAGCGAACAGCAGAGCCGAGCACGGCGGCTTGTGCTTGTAAACCAAGCTCTGGAGAGGCCGGGGCTGAGAAAAACGGCCACACCCTTTGTGCTGAGACAGAGCAGGCTGAACTTGCAAACAGCTTAACTGAGCCTCCTGCAACCTCACAGGAGGCTCAGTGCTGTGAGCTTTCCTGAGATATACACAGAGCTAAGTTAACATTGTATTTTGTTGTTTTGTATCTTGCCTTGAAACCTTTGGTAAGAACACTGAAACTTTTAAGGTTTTGTTTGGAAGTTTCATTAATCCCCCAGTGACTCTGCTTAAACTGTTAAGCTTGTTACGGTTGTTAAAGTTGTTAAACTCTAAAGTGCACCTGAATAGATGCAGTTGTTGTGACGGTTTGGTTCAAATAACGTGTTTAAAAAGTCTTAAGCATCTCCATACACTGTTAATTAACGCATTCAGATGTTGTTTATCCCAAGAAGGTGTGCATAACTTCAGCAAAAATGCAAGGGTAGCTACTTATGAGTCATAACTATCTAAGAGGCTGAGTTAAAACTAATCATGATAGCTCTAACCAATATAATTTAAGAAATTGTTAAAGTTGTTAAATTCTTAAATTCATTTACATCTATTAATAGAACCTCTGTTAATAGAAAGCCCTTCGCAGGACTATCAGTTTCTCGAAGCTGGGGAAGATGAATTTTGTTTTTTGCCCCTATCTCTGGGAGGGGGGAGAAGAGTGACGCTTTTCAAAAACAGAGATATTACTGCTTATATAATAGCGAGCTTTTGTTTCCTGGCAAGTAGGTGGAGAGAGATTTTGTCATCTCCAGTCCTTGTCTCAGTCCCTGTCCTAGATGAGGGAAAACAAAGCATAACAAACTGAAATCTCCCCCATTACCCAGTTTACCCTCTTATTAACTGTTTAACTTGTACCACTATGGCTAAAGGAAATTTTCTTTGTTGTCTAAAACCCTTAAAATAGTCTTTTGAGTTTGTCTTCACAAAACCAGGACACTAGACGCCTGCCTGAGCAAACAAGACAAACTGCTTTTTCAGTGAGAATGAAGAAAACTTTCTGATTCCTGTGATATCTACAAATGAAAACTCTCAAAGATTGGAAATTGTGGAATGGGAAGCACTGAATGCTTGCTTTCATGTTTGCAAGTGCAAAATCTTCTAGTGCCAACGTGGTAAAGGGTTTGATTTTGTTACTGAGATAATGTTCAAAATGTTTATTCTCTATTTTCTAATGGTTTCAGCAAGTGAAAGCATTCCCTGATAATTTATATAAAGACTTACGTAGGATTTCATGTGAAGATTGAGAATGGTAAACGTGTATTTGATCCCTTCTGCCCTTACAGCATTAAAACATGCAACACATGGAGTTACACACAGCCTTCAGCCTTGAAGTAAAAAGACAATAAAAGCATAAAATGACTTCTTGCTTTTGCTTCAAGCTCCAGCAAAAGGCAACTTTGAAGTAAAAGACACTGAAAAGCCATAAAATTATTTAAACTGCTTTACTTCAAAAAACCCCACCATTCCTGGACAAAAAACTACAGAGAACCTCTATGTTTGCTTATCCTCTACATCTGTTCCTACCATACTAGCCACCTGAAACTGTTTAAATTGTTATTAACATGTTTGTTAAGTTGTTATTAAGGGCAAAAAGCAGCTAACAGAAATGGATGGACAAAACCTGAAAATTAACTGCGTCCCAAACTGAGAACAGCTTAGACTGATTGCTTACAAAAGATGCTAAATTTCAAGCTGTGTTGTAATGATAACTTGTTTTATATACTGTGTTGAGCAGATTGTAATAGTAACTTGTGTGTATATCTTTGAGTTTATTAACTTACGGTTTTCTAAAACAAAAACAAAGAGGGGGAAGAAGAGAAAATGCATGTGCATAAACAGGTAAGACATCATCTAGGTTTGTTAAGCCTTATATTCCTCGTATTAATTCCTTTTCAGATTTTCAAAACAGGTACAGTTGCCAGATATGACTACCAGAAGTGACAGATCGAGAAACATACAACTAATAACCACTACAAAACCCCAAACTAATTTGAATAGATTTAAATAGAAACATAATAAAAATTCTAAGTATGCATGTGTGAAGTGAGAATGACTGAAGTGGCCACTTCTGTA
This sequence comes from Chiroxiphia lanceolata, assembly GCF_009829145.1. Taxonomy (NCBI): domain Eukaryota; kingdom Metazoa; phylum Chordata; class Aves; order Passeriformes; family Pipridae; genus Chiroxiphia; species Chiroxiphia lanceolata. Next base: position 61,040,731 of record NC_045671.1, on the reverse strand, counting down.
TGAATGAGAAAGCTGTATAAATGAGAGAAGCTATGTGAAGATGTATGTGTGTAGATATTTTATGCTTCATGTGCCTTAAAAAAATTACACTTGCATCATAACACTTGTTCCTTAAGGGCCCTTTCTTGAAACTGAGTTGAATTTCTCCTGGTTACCAATTACATGCAGGCCCTCGGGGAAGTGACAATCAATGTTTTACCTGGTTATCCAAAACCCCTCAATTTAATAAAATTGTTATTTATCTCAAATGCACACAAACCCTTAAGAAATAAAAAATCAAATTTGTGTCAAGCAAGTTTCAAGGATTACAGATAAAAGTTCAAATAAGTAAGTTTGTTGAGAGACCAAGGTGGGCAGTGAGCTGAGTCACTGTGATGCAGTGGTGATTGTTAAAGGGAGTTTACAAAGTTTAAAATATACTGTTATATGTAATGTTCTGTACGTCCTCGTAATAATAAAGAAGAGGGGCGATGGAGGAGTCAGGTTACAGGAAGGATGCTGGATGAGGCATCCTGGGAAATGAAGTCCCAAAGTACTCCCACACATGGGCAGAGAGATACCCTTAGTAATTAGCCAAGGGAGTCACATGTTACTTTGAGGTGCATATAAAAGGTGTCGTCTCATTTGAATGAAAAGGATTTGGTGTTGAACCCCGAACTAAGCTAAACGGGTCTGTGTAATTTATTTACGTATTATATTAGTACGCCACACTAGTTCATCAGTCTCACTGAATTAATTGTTAGTGCAATGGGGGAAGGAAGTATATAATTTTTTTGCATATTTGAGTCTGGCATCCATCTTTCCCAAAGGAAATAAAAGTTATATCTTCATATCCTTCATATCCTTCTCCTTCCTCTTCCTTTTTGTCTTCCTCTCCCTCTTCCATTTGCCTATTAAACTGTATTAAAAATAAGAATGAAAATAAAACAATATTTTTGGGTATACAGAATTGAAACAAGTAATTTGAGGCAGACAGTATTTTGGAAATGAGGATCTTCTCTGGTGTCTCAGGTTAGTCACAGAAATCTATTGTCATCACTTTAAGACCTTTTGTTCAGTATATCAGTGTTTACTTCCAACAAACATGTTTTTCTTCTCCCATGTAATAAATACTTGCATCATCAAATGAAGACAGTCAATTTTAACTGTAAATTACTCAATTTGCAAGAATATTTTGTGTTCTTTACACTTCAAACTCATGTTGATGGCAAAAATTATCATTCTGGAGAGAATCCAAATTTTAAAAGGTTAAATTCTGTTTCCTTGACCTATTTTTAGTAAAATAAAACTCACTTCTCTTTGCAACTTTGCATATAACAACAGTCCCAAGGCACAGGGCCTAATAAAGAATTAAATATTTTGTGTCTTGGAGCTGCAACATTAAAAGCAATATAACAGTTACTTTGGACTCCTTCATTCCCCCCAGCGCTCTTGCTGTAAGAAACCCATCTTGTTGATGGAGGAAAAGACAGATCATCTGGGCAAGCTTACAAGTTACAGCCCCAAGAGAGTCACACAATGCAAGAGCACCTGTGGTGCGTCAGACTAAAAGAGCCACTACCTAGTGGGCCATAGCAGCCTCTGAAGGAAGAAGATATGCATTGAAAGGGCAATCATGTATGTGCTGCTTCCTCTAAGTGTTCTCCCAGTTTCCAGTCATTTGAGACTCAGGGACTTCCTGAGCTGGACATAATTGTCCTTTGACTTTGCTGCCCCGGGCTTGCACACTTGCCCTTTGAACCCCAGTAGCCTTTTAGCACCCACAGCAGCTTTCAGGCAAAAGTGACTCCTCAAATCATTTATGCTTCATAGATTTCTACCATGCTTCCCCCAGTTCATCTCTTTCCAGGCTAACAAGTATCAGTCTGCACAACCATCCCTTGCAAGAAAGGATGACTCCATCCCTGTGGTCATCTTTCTCAGCCTTCTCTTAATATTCTCCACTTAGTGGCAATATTCCTCTAATTCATTATCACAGGTTATCTACATGTATCTTTTTTAAAAGTGCCATGAGACCTTTGCATTTCCATTCTAGCAGCTTCTGCAAGGTAATGAGTTTTCATACCACATTGTGGCTGTAAGCAAATGAATTCAGACTCTGAAGCAGCAAAGCTTTCCTTTTGCCTTATGCTCACTTAACAGGGGGTAAGTAATCCCATTACAGATGGGTGTATGTCAAACCTGTGAGGATGTGTTTCATGACGGGCAGCATTCATCCTGCAACCTGGCCGTGTGATGCAGCTCTTAACAGAGGGTGTGGACCTACACTACTACACAAAAGAGCACTACCTGGAAGTAATATATCCTCTCCCCCAAAACACCGTGCCTTGTCTGTACCCCTTTCCTGTGCTCTACAGGAAATAAGGCTACTGTATTCACATGGACAATCCTATGACAGTACAATGTTCCTCATTATGAGATTTAAGAACTATTTGAAAAACTATTCTACATGAAATCCTGAAGGAGAGCAGTAATTGTCGTGAGGCCTGATGACACTCATTTCTGCATTCAAGAAAAGCACCTTCTGGGCTGTATGGAGAAAAATAGCAATTTTATAACATCTCCCACTTGGTTCTGTCTGACTGTAAAGTACCACTACTGTCACAAAGGGACTTTTGCTGAGAAAGGTGTTCTGCACTACAATTCTTTAGAGTTGTCTTGTTTTGCTTGCAGCAAACAAGCATTATTGACTGCACTGCTTTAGACTAATAGTGTTGAGCATCAGCAAAGGGAAACTCAACTTATTTTACAGCTTTTACTCCCAATTAGTAGAGAATCAGCAGCCTCATATATTACCACAAGTTGCCACCTTTTAATCTTTGTAGGTATGTAAAAAACCCCAGAAGTTTTGCAATGTCTGCAAGCTGCAGTTCTGCAGATGATAATGCTCATGGGATTGCATTCAATCCTGGAAAACGATATTTCTTAATATTCTTGACATAATTTCTTCACCACTTAATATGGGGCATGGTGCAGTGTACTGTTGTCATTAACTTGCTGGCCTAAACATGGGTGAAGAAAGGATGTGTAAAGTTTGTGGAGTATTGAAGTGTTGTATAAACATATGTAAATGGAAGGTGACATCTTAAATGTATGAAGATGCCACTGAACAGACAGCTCTTCTCCTGAAAAAAAATTATGATGCAAGTTCATCTTGGTGATGTTCGATCATAGGATCTACATGGAACAGGAAATAGCATCTCCACAGCATCTACGAGGGCTGTCTCCAAGTAGTGCTTGGAATGATACTGCAGTGTCAGTCAATGAAGATAATATGCAGCAACACACATCTGGCTTCTTTTCTGAACAGTGGTTGTCCAGTCAGAGCCTTGGATTCTGCTGCTGCAAGTCACGACTCAAGACAGGACAAATGACCAAGCAAACAAAGCTTAGATTGTGAAATCCTTCTTCCAGAGGAAATACCTCACCTGTCAAGAGAGAGATTTTTGGAAGAAAGAACACCTGTGCTGTGGTGTCATGCATGGCTAGAGTAAGGCTATGGCAGAATTGGTATTTTCAATTTTAGTTTTTCTTTGTATCCTCTGAAAATGCACATCTTAAGTCAAGACATTAAAAATAATTTTATTCATGGCTGATCCTAGTCAGCAAGAAGGAGCAGCACTCAGAGCTGCTGATCAGGGCATAAAAAGCTTTAATGATGTATAACTATCAGTCTGCAAAAAATCAGCTAACATTACTGCATTATGTTGCATTATATCTCCATACTGAAATGTTTCATTAGCTACTGAGTCCAGATGCTGTTTTGATTTGCTGACTGTATTTAATATCCCTGTATTAGCCTTGGTGTGCCCTAGAAATTATTTTTGTCTTTGCTTTATGTCTAGTACAGATTTACAGAGAATGATGATGTAATTTGTGAAGGAGTCCTACAGGACTTTCTGCTCAGATTATGTAATTTTTATGGCACCTTTCAGATAAACTTGTATTCACCGAGTCTGGGTTTCTTAGCTGAGCTTTGTGCCCTCATTGCAAACATCAGAGACTGTGATAAAAGTGTGTGAAAGCTTATAGAAAAATGAGGAAATAAAAATAGGACCAAAACAATGTCAGCACATGTGGAAGTGCTGTGAACCCTCAAAGATCTTCATATCTTGTCCTCTTGGTAGTAAAGGCTGACCACTTTTTGTTCTGTTTGAATAGCATAGAACTATTCCCCATGTTTGAAAATCTTTTAGAAATCAGAGGATAAGCTGTCAGTGGGTGACAGTGATGAGAAATCAGGACCCTCCTGTCCACATCTACGTTCTGGGTGCCCCCACTGAGAAATACTGAAAAATGCTGCATAGCAGGCTGCTTGGCTGCTGCTCGGCATGAAGGAAATTTAACCGACTGCAGGCTAGATGTTTGTCATGCAAAATTGCAATGCTGTGCTTTCACCATCCTTCTGGCTTCTGTGCAAATGAAAAAAGTCTTTCAAGGCAAAAAACATGCCAGGCAATATTCACTTTTCTAACCATTTAGCCTTTTTTTCTGAAAGATCACTGTGAAATCGCTACCTAATCCTGAAGAAGTCCTGCTGTAAGACACAACCCTGTGCATGTCCCACTGCAACTGAGTAATGTCAGCCTCAGAAGAACAAGTAGAAGAAGATCCTCCTCAGCCAGGAGCAGTATGACTCAGGGATCTTTTTCCCCTTGATGTAACATTAAGAAACCTACCTGGTCAGTACTGATGTTTATAAATACTGTGTTAAAAGGGGAATTACCCTATTCAGCTGGAACACACAAGTTTTTGTCGAATGGGAATCATATTTGTTTTGGTTTTCATTACTATGGCATGGCATAAATCTTTAAAATATTTAAAATTATTTGAACTCCAGAAGGGTCATTACAACTTGGCAAGATGAAAAACACTGTGAACTGGAAATCTGACTCAAACATTTGTGCCTTGACCTCGTTGAAAACTAGCATGGTGCCAGTGTTGTAAATTTAAAAATGCCAATTTCTTTTTCTTTTCAAGTTATATGTATTCATATCAATGTGTTTACTTACTTCACAATCTTTACCAAATTTTCAAGAAAACTATGCAGCCATGTCACAAGAGAAACTTCTGGCAAGAATAAGTAAATGAGAGGCCAAACTACTGGAAGTCTTGCAGGACCTCTGCTAACCAATATATTAATAAGCAACCCTGGAAAGGAGGTGAGCTGTAGGATGATGGCATTAAGGGTAAGAAGTAGAAGTGCCAAATATGAAGAGCTGTAGAAAGATCAGAGTGATTGGATAAGAAACTGGCATAAAACTTGGTGTAGGAAAATTTTACATAAAGTGTTCCACCAGGGGAAATCTCATCTGAGCTTTCATCCTAAAATAATGGACAATGAGTGGATGATGACTTCTTCAAAGAGAGGTCTCAGAGTTATGACCAGTACTGCCAAGAAAATGTCATCTCAATGTGAAATAGTGGACAAAAACAAAAAAAAAAGGAAAGCAAAAGCTAGCAAGGAACAGAGAACAAACCAGAGGATATCCTAGTGCCACTGAATAAATCAGTGTTTGGATCATCCTTTGAATATTGTATGTAATTCTGGTACTGTAATTCCAGAGCAGATATGAAAGAGTTGGAGCAGGATAACTCAAGGATATTCAAAGATCAGGAATGGTTTCTAAACTGGGAACTGCTGAGTAGGTGGGGATACCTCAACCTGAAAAAGTGAGAAATTTAGGGGTTATTGTAGGGATCTACATATAAAAGCATGAGTACCAGAGAGGGACTGATTGTGTTCACTGTCATCCAGTTCTAAAACAAAAGGTCATCAAATGCAGAGAGTGGGAATGAGGTTAAAAACAGACAGTGGAAAATGATTCAGGCAATGGGTCTGTGAAAATCCTTGCCAAAGGATGCTGCCATAGCACAGTTTTACATGGCTCAAGGGCCATTAGGTTTAACAAAACACAAAGACACACATGCAAGTGCAGGAAACACCCTGAAGTGGAAATACTTGGCAACTGGCAGAGTGTTAAAGAGAAGTGTCATATATTCTTGGCCTGTACATATTGTTCCCCAGGTATCCACTTAAAATGACTGCTGGAAACATGATAAGGAATGATCTAGACCTTTGGTGTGGCACAGTGTGGATGGCCCTTGGTCCAAATAAGCTCCTGCTTCTCTCCAAATAAGCTTCTGCCTCTATATGTGCAGGCTATGGCAGAGACCAAGGAGCTACTTTTCGATGCTTTCTTACCTTGCTCAAGAGCTTTCTGAAAGAATCCTGCACAAAGCAGAAAAATGCACTGAGAAATCACATAGTGTGCATTTCCTCTAACTTAACCACATTGTCACCTAGGCTATTGATCTGTATGTTTTTACTGTATAACTGAACTTCACTTCATGCAAGGAATATTTGTTTTTGTGTTGAGGGAAAAAAAACTAAAGGAGAAAAGATTAGCTACAAAGAGTTGTGGTCAAAGTCTTGTGAAAAACATCTTAAGCAGTGTCTCCTGCAGTGATAAAATGTAGGCTTTGGAAAGTTGAGAGATATCTTCCCTCTCTGTAGCAGTACCCTGAAACACCTGCAGCAATACATTTGCTTTCACAGACATGAAATCAGGCTAAATTCCAGCTACTGATGCCACATGCTGTCCCGTCTTTCCACACAGAAGCATCGAATAGTTTGGGTTGGAAGGGACTTTAAGGATCACCCAGTTCCAACCCCTCTGCCATGGGCAGGGACACCTTCCACTAGACCAGTTTGCTCAAGGCCCCATCCAGCCTGGCCTTGAACACTTCCAGGGATGAGGCATCCACAACTTCTCTGGGCAACCTGTTAAACACAAGGTTTTCCCTCTCAGTATCCTTCATCAGTCTGTGTAAGGGGGCAGTAAGGCAGTTCAAGGAGTTGATCCATCAGCAAGTTAACCTTGCAAAGAAAAATTAGTTTTCCAATTGTATCAGTTCCATCATATGCAAAGGACAGGGGCAATGCCAGGGAGATGGCCTGTCTGTTCAGTCACTGGCTGGTGCCTTACTCACCTCAGTGAATGCTGACTGAGGTGAGAGGACTGTTTCCTGCACAGAGAATATTATTTTTCAGTGTTTTGGGGAGGTAGAATAAAGCAAGGACTATGAAGGTTTAATAACTCCAATAGTTCAGTCTGACCTTTGCCTAGCAGAGAGGGATTTCAAGCATCTCTTCTGTCCCTTGGGAACACTTTTCCTATTCTTAAAGGCTTTCCTTACACATAGTCTGGCAAAGTTGTCTTTCCTTTAATCTTTCGGTAAATCTGTTCTGCAACAGAGAAAGAACTTGGGAAAATAATCCTTATAGGACTCCTTCTGTTTTAATGACTGTGTTTCTTTCTCTTCCTATCTATAGATTTACGTACTTTAAGGCACTGCAAAATCAGCCCTTAGCACTTCACACTGTCTTAACCAAGATATAAATATCTCACCTGCTCTGACCTCCAAAATCCAAGCTATCCTGGGAAAGGTGACTTTTGATTATAAATTGTAACCACATGTTGTATTAAAGAGCATGTCAAAACTGATCTCTTTGCAATTCTCATTTGTGCTAGCATCTGGAATAATTTAAATTATAAATGAAAAACTGACCTCTGTGGTTAGCCAAATCAAAAGGCCTGAAAGGCTTCATGTTTAAAGAGTCATTTGATTCCTAAACAGATCAGGAAGTTGTAGAAACCAAAATCTGACCAAGTCCTCCAAAAGAGAAAATAAGTAGGACCAAAAAAAAAAAAAGGAAAAAGAGAAAAAAAAAAGAAAGAGAAGAAAGAAGGAAACAGGAAAGAAGAAGAAACAGAAAAGGAGAAAAGAAAAAGGAAAAAAGGAATAGGACTAACCTGTTTACTGAAAAGCTACACAGTAAATGCAGACCAAAAAAAAGAAAAAATAATGTATACATTCTGCCAAAAATGAGCATTTCAATGACATGCTTTAATTCATACCAAGTTTCCTATGAAGGGCTTACTTGAAAATTAAGCACATGCTTGATGCCTTTGACAAGAAGAGATGGGATTATTCCTGATGGTTAATGTTAAGGGCTGGATTGCACTGGGGTCATACCTAGGGGAACATGCTCCATAAATGCAAATTTCTCACTGGACAAGACTCTGCTACCAGGACTGCAAGTATTGATCCCCTCCTGGGGTTGCCAGCTCAAGAGCATCAGCCCTGTACGAGGTAGAGGAGAATGCAAACAGGGCCAGGCAAAACCTGCATGAGGTATAGAAGCTTTCCATTGGCTTTTCTCAGTTATAAGAGTAAGGATTGTTAAATATGTGCAGTCAGCACTGCGTGGAGCAATTTTGCTGAAAAATGCAATATCCTTTCCCTTGATTTAGGCAGGGGATTAATTAAAAACACATATGCATTTACCCTCCTGCCAGAACTCAAGTTGATCTAACTAGGTTGGCAATAAATTTCGACCAGTTTCTGAAGCATCAATCTGAATAAGCATAGCATGTTGAGAGGGACAAGGTTAGTTCTTTCTTTGACCAGGATTCTTTGACCAGGAAGTCTTGAGATCAGGGAAAGACCTTTATCTTTTAAAGAAAAGCAAAGTTTACCAGATTATGTGGGCGCATGACGATAATGTAGCCAGGAAGGCAAGCTTCTTTACAGAAGTGGGAACTGTAAATGTCAGCTCAGTATACCATGAAAGCAATCAGCCTTATGAAACTCAACTTATTTTATGATGTTAAGTGGAGATTGGCTGTCTAGTGTAATTCTTGGATATTTATTCTGTAACTGTTTTCTTTAAACATGTAGTGAAGCAGAACCTTGTTTTGCCAGTAACTAAGAATTGGTTCTATTCTCAAATCATCTGTATAGCAGGAAAGGTCAAAATTGCTGCAGAGTCACTTTTCAGCCTTTCAAAATTAATGGCCTCATAGCTCACTATCAAATCAGTGATTTTTCTTTTTCTTAAGAGTAAAAAATACTGAGTGGCCATAAAGAAGGTCTATTACTATCATATTCTATTTTGAAAGATACTGAAGTGTTCTGGAAATAAATCGCAAATTGTTAAGTATAAAATCATATAACCATGTCTTTCTAAGTAACGGATACAGAAGAAGTGGTTTCAACCTTATAGAAGAGGCCTGTATAGAATAGGTTTAATGACCTCTGTATAATTTAATATTTCTTGCTGTATTTCAAGAAAAAAAAAAGTCATTCACATGGAGACGTTTCCTAAATATCTGGTTCCTGCAGTATTTTTGAATTACACATTTCATTTGGTTTGTAAGGCAGCTTATGGAAAATTGCTAACATGGAGAAGGTCTCTAGTAAAATATAAGGAAACATGAATTCCATTTCTGGCTCTGCTGTAATTTTCCGAATGACCCTGAGTTGTATTCTTAACAATTGTGCACTTTCAGTTGAACACACCACAATGTCTTTTCCCCTCGTACCATCTTTGCTTGTCTCAGTCGGCAGCAAGCTGCTTGAAGCACACCAATTCTCACCACACACTATGTAGGTCCTACGACAACGGATGTATGATTTTAATGATTACCAGATTCATTCATTGAATAACATCCAAAGGTAGAAGCATCACAGAGAAGAAGAAACCAGTGGCATGGACAACACAGGAAAATGTTATAACGGGAAATAAAAGCTTCAATCTTATGGGCTTTGTGGGTGGAGGGGATGGTAAACTGAGCTGTAAGGTGAAGGCTAAAGGTGGAATAAGGCTGTTGAAATGCATGCAAGCCGTGAAACACTAGGTTCCCAATACAATAAGGGTTTATCTTATTTTTTTCCCTATTCCACTTTCATTTATTGCTTTGGGTGTTATCCTTGGGAATGCACTCCCCTACTCTTACTTCCAAACATAAGCAGGATGAAAAAAAAATGAAATAAAAAGCAGGCAGCTCCTCATAAATTCGAAGATTTCTAGGTTTAAAAAGTTGCAAGAGCAGCCCATGAAAGTATATCTCTCTCTTTCCAACTATTGTAGTCTTAGGCACAAAATCACTAACATTTTCACAGGGAATAATGCTAATCTGCAAAATTTGCCTGCAAATCGCTCAGGGGTAATGTTCCTTTCATTACTTTATAATCAAATTCCTTCCTTAGGGCAAATTGAGTGCCATTTTTCTTTTATCACAAGCCTTCCTTCCCCCTGCCCATGCACATCATTACTGCTATGAAAAATTGGAGAGGAAGAAAATCTTCTGAGATAGCATATCTTTAAAGGCTGCAGCTAAGTCTAGAAAGCTTTGTTCCCAAAATGGAAAATGTTTCTCTAAGTCAAATAATTTCAAGACTCTCTTTCTGTCACTTTCATTTGCTTTTCCATCTTGGAGTATTTAGTCTAAGTTACCATGTAGGTGTTGCAGTGGTGGGTTCATATCATGTACTGGTACCCTTTTGACCTGCTGCATTCACCTGACCTTGCAGCCCAAGGGCCTCCTCATTACCAAAGCCTTACTAGTAAAAAGCACCAGCCTATTTGTATACAAATGCAATACTATATTTAGTCTGGCACTATATATACATATATCTGATAGTAAATACTATTACTACTACTAGTTATAATGAGAACAAACGAGATATTAAAAATGGCTTGAAAAATCCTTCAGCCTTTACCATATATAGTTTCTTAGTGTATCTAAATCCTTCCTTCTGGCTTAAACACATCTATATGCCATCTCCTTATAAGTCAGACCAGCAAAAATAAACAAGGCACAGCTTTCACTTGCTGTAGAGAAAAGTATGAAAAGGAAGGGGCAAAAGCTGAAGGTTTGCAACAAAGCACAGCTCCTTCCGCTTTCTGCTATGAAGAGCCAGAGAACTGTCTTCGCTTTTCCCTCTCCTTCCTTTCTCCCAAATCACTCTTTCCTCTCCTGCCTCACAGATCCTGGCTTCTGGATAAGAAGAGATTTTTTTTCTTCCTCTGCAGCACGGTGAGCAGTCACTGAGAGAGGAGGAGTATAAGATCCTTCCGCAGGGTAGAGAGAAAGATTTCTTAGGTAGCTTCTCGACACGTCTTCCTCAACACATTTAGGATTAGGCTGGCAGACTGTTTTGAGACTAGGAGATATCCTCCTCCTCCCTTAATTTAGCAAGGACTACTGTCTGGTTTTTTTTATCTTGTGCTTCAAAAAAGGACAGGACACAGCCCATGTACTCAAAAAATCGTCTACTGCTGCAGGAACATTGGCAAAGTGCCCTTTCTGTCTGTAGCACTGCACAATTGTATTTTTGGTCATTTTCCACTGGCCTGATGTTGTGCAGGGCTTTGACAAGTGTTTTGAGGCTCCCGTCCTTGGAGACAGGTTTCCTGCAGTAACCACTGTATGTTCTGGAAGGGGATCTCCATGTCAGAGAGGTCTTGGAGGTTGCTCTGCCCATGAGCTGGCTGCCTGGGGCTGCAGGTATGGTTGTTGACATTGAGATGGTGTCTGGAAGCCTCATTGTTCATGCACTGTTCCTGCTACACTATGAACAGAGTGTGAGCTCCAGAAGATGGAGATTAGTTCTCATTAATAAGAGCCCTAAGGCACCATTTTGCTTTTTAGACATTAACTTACAAGTATGAAGTGTTTTATAAAGGAAGGGATATTTTCTCTCCCACTTTTCAAGTCTCACTGTGTCTAGTCCCTTGCAGTGCAGATGGGTGAAGTGTTGGACATTACCTGTTCACAGTTTATAGGAGGAGCCCTTACATTCCCCAGGTTTGAAGTGGGCTCCTTGCCATACTGAAAAGCTTACATGGTTTAAAGTTCTGCGAGTCTTTCTCTGAGGGCAGCGACCTAGATGACCAACACAGCTGTGAAAGGTTTATTCTGAAATGGCAGGAGCACAGCAGAATGTTTTAGGTGTGTAATCTAAACATTACGGTGGCCTACTTGCTCTCCTGTATGACAAGTTTGAGGACTAGAGAAGTCCTAGATTCCTTTGCAATATCTGCTTTATTTCTCCTCTCTCCCTGGCACTCTTCATCTATTGGGCAATCCTTCCACAGCCTCACTAACTGAGCATTTATACAGCAGAGACTTTGGGGAAAATTCATTGACTTAATTTAATTTTGCTTCATTCTCTGGATATTACCATAATACCATTTTCATGAAAAAACAATGCAACAGCAATCTTTCTTTACCTGAGTGCTGTAAATTAACTGTTTCTGGATAGGCAAGGGCCTCAAGAAAAAAAAAAAGCAGTAGTAGTGCTGCTGTAATTTCAAGTATTTTGCTAAAGAAAATTTTCAGTATGGGGTCAGAAATACCCCTCCCAAAAGGAAAAATACCAAAAATCTCCATCTGTATACACCAGAAGGTAAGCCAAAGTTGAACACATAATGTAGTCTACTCTCTCCTAATTTTCTGCATAAGAGATGCACCAGAGGCATCCCAGCAACAAGGACTGAGGCCCTTTTGTGGTTTTTATTGGGAAAAAAACCCGTCAACATCTCTTTCTGAAAAACTATAGACTGAAAATAACTTCATTATTCCCCCCAGTTTTTGACTAATGCTTATGGTGACTTTTCTTGCCTAAGTACTAAAGCTGATGATAGCATATTGCTATGGCCAAACACCATGAGCTGTGAGGCAATAAAAGAACCAAGTAACTTTTTCTGTGTATGACAAGCTACAAACCAGTCACATATAACAACATTACTTCAGCTCTGAAAAGCCTGGAATATTCTGTTATACCACACTGATCGTCCATGTTGATAAAGCAGCAGTTACTGCTATGTTGCATCCAATAAAAACTTTTTTGTTGCCTAATTAAGGCAGAATAAATGTACTGATGTCAGGCAAATATCCATCATATGTTCTCTTTTCTCCAGCCCTTGAATTCTGCACTGAGGCTCGGGATATTTTATGATGGTTAAACAAAATATTTGGAGCAAAGTCTGCTTTTTATAAACCTTGTCTCTGTCTAACCTTTCCCTCTCAGTAACATGAAGAAAAAATATACAGTATTGAATGTCTGGCGGCAGCTCCCAGCCACTGTGAGACAGTTACACTGCTGCTAAATCACCTTAGCTGGAAGTTTGTAAGAGTGAGATACTCTTGAATGTTTTGCCTCTGTTTCTACACAGCAATTTTGGTGTGAGATTATTGGTTAAATCTCGCACAAATCCTTCTCCATTATTTATGAGGGCCATCCGTTTTTACACTGTTACTTTTAAAAATTGTTGGTGAACAATCTTTCTGTTCTTGCTGTTGTTTCTTAATGGAAGCTTTCTGAAACCATTCCAAAATCCTCTTTGGTTTGCCTGCCAGTTAAAGCCTCAACTTGACTTTACTCTCCACTCCATTTTGTTTTGTTACATTTAGCTCTGTTTCTTGATTAGGTGCAAGTGACTGAACAAGCTTTTCCTGGATGATGTGAGTTTGTGCACTCACAAACATGTCCTTGTTGCAAGTGGAAACAAGCTACTGGATGTTTATCATCCGGTAAGTGGGCAAAAAATTTATAAATCAATAAAATAAGATGAAAACAGCTCCAAAGATAATATATAGAATGAAATCTTTCTCTGCATCCGGATAAAAATACTATTTTTTTAAAGAAACAGAAAGACTGTGACTGCAGTAAATCGTTTTCAAAGAATAGTTTTAAAATAGATAAGCATTGCTCAAGCTGGAAAATCAGCACTTCAATTCTGTCATGGACCCAGAAAAGCACTCAAGTTGCTGCTCAACTTTAAGCTGCTGTTAAAACAGGGGACTGATGATGGTTTTATTTTAGTTTTAAGGAGGACAGCTGTGTTTACTTCTTTTCCTCCTTAATATGAGGCAAAAGTGCCTTGAGCACTGGGTTAGATGTCTTCGTTAAACTGCTATATAAATCTAAATACTAACCTAAAAATTAATATTTTATTTTGGCCAAAACATTTTTCTCCTGTCGTTTAATAATTTGATAAGCCATTCTTTCTTGCTCTCCGTTGTCCATGTGTGCTATGATGAAACCTATGCTTCTTTACAACTCAGTAAAAGCAAAATGCTTCTATAATATCTCTCTTAAGATTTGTAATGCTCTTAACTATTAATTTCCTAGCCTTTCAGTGTTTGTTTTTGGTAACAGCTAGCATTGCATCACAATATAAAAGTGATGGCTCTGGCTCCATCTGCACACAGAAGCACTGTCTAAAAAGGGAAGCAGGGACCCACCCTCCTCAACCCGCCTAAGAAAGTCTCCACATGAAGTCCTGATAGTTCCTGAAACCAAGGGGCTGCTTATGCTTACCTATTCACTGGTCTACTCTGTGCTGTAGCCCAGTGGAAGTCAATGGTCCTGTTCAGCTCCCAGGACCTAGTACACCATCAGACTAGGAATTTTTATGGTCCAAAGACCATCCCTCACCTAAGGAAAATTCTTCTAAAGGCTCCCCACTTGCCTCCTCCTCCTCACAATCCAGGAAATGCTCCTCTGTGGCCAGAGGTTGATACTGAGAGGTACGGGCCACGTCACATTTACTGTTGGACTTGATGATCTTAAGGGTCTTTTCCAACCTAAATGATTCTGTGATTCTGTGATTTGTACTGCCAGCATCCTCAACCATTCTTGACAGCCACTTTGCTCCTGAGAGAGTAATTTCTCACCCATTTTTAAATCAGAAGCACTCAGGTCAGTGATTAAAGAAGTATGTTATATACATGTTTATATTTTGATCAAACATTTCTTTTGTGACTAGCAGATAACTTTCAGGTTTTGTATGTATACATGTTTCAGAGCAATTTAAGTAAATAAAAATAGCTAACGATAAGAAAAATCAAGTTATCAATTTGCTTTCTATTGGGCAAAGAAAAAAAAAAGTCCTCCAGAGTTACATTTTCTAAGACAAGACAAGGGACTCTAAATGTGATTGAGCAGTAGTAGATAATTAAATTACATAAATGCTAGAAAAAAGGCAGTGTACCAGTGCTTAAAGTGCTTATGGCAAAGCCATTCTTGCTATCCATATTCACCATTGACAGATATTAAGCATAGATTTGCTTGTGCTGAAAGCAGCCAGTTTATTCCAGCTAAAGAACTGGCCCCAAAGCACCATTCATTCACTCAATTTTAAAAGAGGGTTGACTTGTACCCATCAGGATGAAGAAGACCTGCACCAAGGTGAGAAATAAGCTGGATCCCACATCTGCTGATAAGCATTCCAGCATCCTCCACACCTCTGTGCCTACAGAACCCTCCTGGAAGAAGATAGTGTAGCTCGGCAGTCTTAATTTTAGCCATTTAACTATTATCTTCAGCTCTTAGGGAAACTACTTCAGGCATCTTCATACCAGCCACAGAAATACATCATTACCACGGTTCAGTAGCCAGTAAGTCCAGTAAAGATAGAGGAATTTCAGTCAGAAAGCCCTTAGTAAGGCTGTTGTTGTATTCCCCCCGACATTAATGGTGACCTCAGTAATCAAAGCAAAATTAAGCAGTGGCAGATCAAAGTGCTGGTGCTGTCTCCACTCTCTGAGCTCAACATTCAGATGCAAAGCTGCTCTCAAATAAAAGCCAGATGTTGAACTGGCTCCATTTCCTGCTTAGCTGAGATGTCACTTTGGAAGCTGACTGCTCTGGTCCCAGTCCTGAAATTGAACCAACTTTTCCAGTGAGACATCAAGGCAAACAAAATAAAAGGCACAAACCAGTCTTGGTGGTGATGAGGACAGATTATCTCTTAGAAAGCAGTCCTCTTACAGGGAAAGGGTAAAATTACTGCAGGGAAAGGAGCTGGTTGTTCCTATGCTGCATTACATCATTCTCTTTTAAACCAAGCAATCTGCAGAGCAGACACAAGCAATGCTTCTTGTGGCTAATGAGACTAAACACTGACAGGGTCCTATAATAAAATACATTGCGTCTGGTTGGAGACAAATGGGTCAAAGACCGCCTTGATCCGAATCCTGGCAAGGCTGATTTACCTGTACTTTCCACCTAAAATCTTGAAAAAAGTTGATCAAACTTGGGGGGAAAAAAGAATAGAATTTTTTAAGCTTTCTTTTTGAATGTATGCTTTTGAAAATCCAGCTTTGTTTAAATCTGCAATGTTTAGGTTTCTCTTGGGATTTTCCACTTTTCAGTTCATGTCCAGAAAGACTGGGCATTAAGTTTCTCTCTTGAAGTTTGAATTTTCCAGCAAAAGAAGGTATACAACTTTAAATGCTGGAAATATTGTTGTCATTTTGGCAAAAGTACCTTGCGCTCCTGTACAATTTAGTGTGTGAATATTGTGGAAATTAGGTCTCCTGAGTAATAACTTTGTGTCCCCTGAAAAACCATCAAAACAAAACTGTGATAAAATATGGTTAAATCCATTTTGTCAGATAATCTTCTGCTTCCCCATCAGTGACTTACACAGACAAAACTCCTCTAGCCCATATGCAGTCATTTGGTTTAAGCTATGGAAAAGATGTGATGCCAGACCAAGCACTTGATTTTAACACAGTCTTACTAATACTCCCTTCTTGCACTGACTTGGTGAGAGCTCAGCTTGATACATACACTTTAATTTTGGTTCAAGAAATAGCTGCTATCAAAATTTAAAAATTCAGGATCTGACTTATATTTTCCAAAGCGTGCAAACATTGCTTTGGATCTGTAGCATTAAGTGTGGACAGCAATTTTAATTTATTAGCCCCCTGTCTTGAAACAGGAGTAACCCTGGAAAATGGTTTTGTGTGGTTAAGACCTGGCCCTTGGATTTCAGCATTAATTTGTTTCCTTGCATTGAACTCAGCAGACTGAATGGATGTGCTCCTTATGTGAGAAAATGTACCTTTCACAGTTTGTTTATTCTTTGCCCATGCCTCTCCTTTAAGAGATGCTACTGTGAAGTCTGAATTTGAATTTTTAGCTTCACACTCACTTCTCTGGAAACTGATTGAGTTGTAGAGGAGAGTTCAGAAGGGGTGGCAAAGCATTGTACACACACCCCACAAGCCACATAATCCCTGCCAGTTCCAGGATTAATAGCAAAGAAAATGCCAATTGTTCTATCAAGAAGATACTTGTTTAAAAATATTCCTTCTTTCTACCTTGTAAGTATCGTGCCTGAAAGTCATCTTATAACTACTTATTTTCAATTTTCATTCCCTTTAAATCTGTGAGCTCCCTAAAAATTATTGCAGCTCTAATGACCTTTGATTCTTTAAGATCTATATTCTTTAAAAAGTCTGGAACAAACCCACCTCCAAGCTTCAATGGTAAATATTAAATGTTATCATAGCAGAAATCCTATGCCATTGGTTTTCACTGTGCTGATGGCTACTCAGGGAAGCAGAATTTACCCAATGTATTTTGAAGAGAGTCAGCTGCACAAAGCACGAAAAGAAAACATTGTGTCCTTTCCTGGAGGGGAGAATTCCATGACGGTAGAAAAGACAGAACACCCTCTTGCCTTTTTTTACATCGTCCTTATTTAAAATAGTCTACTTTTTTTTTTTTTCCATTTTACTGTGTCACCATGCTCCCTGCCCCCACTTGGCTCCTTACAGGGGAGGTTTGGCTGTGCAAGGGTAAAAATGATATCCCACTCCAAATTTCAGACTGAAAGAACTTTTCCTGCGATACCAAATGACAAATACTCCTTCCTCTTCCCCATTTGCCCACAAAACCCCCATGGTACAAAGGAGAAGTAAACTCCTTTGAGCTTTGGAGCAGTGATTTAAAGACCTACCTGCAAAAGCACCAACAGCGTGGTGGAGTGGGAACATGTGTTATCTCTGAAGAAAGTTATTTCCTCATTTTCTTCAACTGAGGAATGAGAATATAATCTAAATCTCAAAAAAAAAAAAAATTGCAGACTTTTTATAACCCATTTCTTTACATGTACACTTTTTCAGAGCAGGTAATAAATACCAGAATACAAAACAACCACATAGTATTACAGTTTCTCATTTGGAATTATTTTAGCAGAGGGAGCATCTGATACTGATAATAATAACAAACTTTTGCTATTCTGCCACACAGTATGCCAAGGGTTGAAAATACAGCTGATTCAAAGCAGAAGTAGAAACATATAAATTACTACCCAAAACTTGTGAACTGGCAGAGAATTACAGAGATAATTGCAATTTTGCCACCCTGAAGAGCTTTTGCTTCACGAATAACAATAATGCATACTTTCATTGCTGGAATGACAACTGGGTTAATGAAATGCTGTGAAAAATACAGGGAATGGCATCACTATACAGCACCACTCAGAAGTAAAGTGTGGTATCAGTGCAGAATGGCCATAGTGATTCTGTGTCTGAATTGATTTTCCCTCAGAATAATAATAAGAAAAATAGCCCTATTTTAATTGAATTTATTTAAATTAAATATCATTTAATATCACTCTTTTATTTTCTGTTCTATTTCTGTTTGTTCTTCTGGGTTTTTTTTCTTCTGCAATACTTTTCAGCATGGACTCATGAAAGAAAGGATGATGAACAAGAGTCCTGACCTCTAAAGGCCCCGTGGCACTTTCTAGTACCAGTACTGGCTGGGACAACTCAGCAAATTCCTGCATTGCCCCTGAGTCCATCATGCTGGAAGGATCAGCACTTGCATATACAAACTCAGTTTGAGCCCCTAGCATTGCACAGCAATAGGAGAGGAGGAAACGCTTGATCTGCAGATACCTGCAGCCTCTGCTAAGGTTGGTGATGTCTGACGCAGCAGTAGGAGCCACTTTCAGCTTCTGTTGCAGCCTCTGTTGTCCTATGCCCTATTTTCTGATCCTTCAGAAAGAAAAATGAAATAAATGAAAAAGAACTGAGAAATTCAAGGGACAGCTCACCAAAACTGTAAAGCACATGCCACTTCTGGTGCAGTAACCTCATTTTCTGTGCTCTTTTCCTGTATGCACATCCTCTCAAGCCCAAGCAACCTCCCAGATCATTGCATTTTGAGGTGGCTCAAGAACTGCTTTTGTGTCTACTTACTTCACACCAGTAGATTGGCATAACAGTGTCTAAACCCCAGTAAAACCATTGGGAATAACAGCGTAGCTTTGCCAAAAAGGTGCTTCACTGATGCACCTTAACAACTTTGATTTGCAGTGATTCATGACAGTCTTCATTGTCTTAGTTGCCTTGTTACACATATTGGGTGTTTTCATTTGACATAATTTCTACATTATTTGTACAGAGCACTCTGTGTTCCTGTTCATACACAGTTAGAACTTGCATATTTTATCATATAATTATGTCTTTAACCCACCTTGCAATGATGGAGGGGTTTTTTTTTCAATGACAATTTAGGAAAGCGGTACGACTGATGTATTTTCAACATAAAATGGCTTAGCAACTTAGAGTACTCTGAAAGGCAGTGTTTCAGAAAACATTCTGCTGAATTTGGAACTTCTGTAAAGACATGAAAACTGGAAGAATTAACTGTTTACTTTATTTTTTTAAACAATACCTGAATGAATTACATGCGCTCTTAAACATGTGAAAGCCCGAGAGAGAGACAGAAAAATGGACTCGCTTTAAAAAGGAGCAGTGCGGTGCATTATTTCCATTAAAGAACATGAGACCTCAAGAACAAGGCTTTGGTGTGCTTGTCATTTTACAGCAAGGATTTGCTGTGAGTGCTGGGATTTCCACACCGAATAAAGGGAGAGCCATTCCCCTTTGACATTGACTCCAATGGCCTACCTAACTACACCTGGTACATATCTGCACAGGACACCAAGTAGAAGCAAAGGGTTAGATTCTGTGTGAGTTTCCCTGATGTCATTTTTAGCTTCACAATACCTCTATTAACTTGTAGTAGGAGACCCTTATGTGCTGTTAAGCTATTTGGACTTGTGTGGCTTCAGAGAATAAGTTAGAAGTCAGTTTGCAGTGAGTCTTTGTTCCTCTTCAGAAAACAGCAGCATTAGTTAAAAATAAGAAGGCCTCACAGTATTTAATATCCAAAGCAGCTTCTCATATAAAGAAATATACAGATAATGAAGAAGGGAAGCATTCTCCCTAAGAATTCTGTACTACGATCAGATATGTTCTTGATTTTGTGCATTGACTTAAGAAGATTCCCACTGTGTGAGTACTGGGGCTTGTGTCTTTAATCTACCCTGCAGCACACATGTATGATGATTTAATGGGCCTTCTGTTTAGTTTATAGCCCATCCGCTCACCCAGAAGCAGAGGGTAATGATCACAACCTGGGACAGTTGCAAAGCATATGCAGAAGGCTTTTCAACCCTAAGGCTCTAATCTCTCCTGTTAGTCACTACTGCCATGTGGCGAGGCTATTACCATCCCTGACTCTGAAGCACAGTTCATAGACTCCTTCCACATGCTTTATACAAACCCCTACAAGGCTGTGCTGCATTGTTCTGCAGGCAAGGGGATGCATCAGCCTTTGCTTCCCCTCTTTTCTTGCTGTGCCCAAGAGAAAATTATTTGCCAATGTTCATTTATGAAACAGTAATTGAATTCTTCGTCTGGTGATTAAAGAAATGACAGATGTTGACATGTACAACTTAAATGAAAACAAAATGCTGACCAAACTAGAGTTGTGAGGAGGGACCACCGTTACCTCCTGATGCAAACTACAGATTCCAGATGAATCCCAGATGCTCACTGGATTATGCACAAAGAGGACTGTGTTTATTGTCACTGCATGGTGATCTCAGTGGTATGTCCAATATAAAATGATGAAACTTGCTTTCAGGCTGTTGATCAGAAAAGAAAAACAAACCAAAAATCTTAGGAGCCTAGGAGGTATCTTGATTGACAAATGAAAATTTTAATAGGAATTATATTGAAAACCCTTTGAGTTTAGACTCATTCTTTTTGAAAAGGGCCCTTGTTTATTTTGTTTATTTTTTTTGTTTTGTTTCTGTTCACACTCTGTCAGTCTTTCTAACTAGGCTTTAGCACCCCATTACAAGAAGAGAATGAAAACTCTCTGAGGAGGAATCCAAGCTATTATTTCTGAGGCACATTAACTTATAATGTGAAATGGTCACTTTGAGGAGAATTCAGTTCTATTTCAGTAAAAACATAGTTGTTTCTCTAAGTTTTCATAGAAAACAAATGTGTTCTAATTAAAAGATTACTAAAGCTGATGACTGAGGTTTTCCCCTATTAAAACATAGCTTCTGTGGAATCACAACCTACCTACTTCTTCCTCTGAACAAGTCAAGTTAGTTGTAGGAGCTGTAGTAAGTTACCTGCAAAACAGGAGTTTTGGCAATAGAAGTCAACAAAACTTAAACAATGCAGGGTCAGACCTCCTTCTAGTTATGACTGAAAGAGATCTTCTGATTTACACTAGTAGGGCATCTGTTTTGTAAATTTCTCAGTTATTTTGACTACAAAGAGACAACAGTCACAAATGTTTTAAAAAAAATTCTTTTATTTAATTCACTCTCTACAAAAGTCCCCACCCATAGCTTCCAAATCTGCTGCCAAAATATTGGCTGGAGCACACACTTAGGCACCAGGAGTATATTTTGGAGACGAAGTTTTTATAGTGGAAAGGCTGAGATACTCCAAACTATTCACGGCAAATGCAATGGAATAATGTAAAGGGAAAACATGTAAAGAACAAAATGTATTCTTACAGGAAACTCCATGAGAAACTACATTCCAGTTAATACTGGGTAATCCCAAGAGAAAGCAATTTAGCTTATTATTTTCTTGCCCAGTGATACCTTGCTGCTGTTAAAACTTAATGTCATTCCTATGTTTGGGATTTTTGCAGAGATACCCTTTGGCAGAATGACGATCTGAAGTCTTCTTTTCCATTACCAGAATGCCTGATATTTGATTCCTTCTTCCTTTTGTGAGATTTACAGTCAAGATGCAGATTTTAACCCGGTTCAACTTCCAGATTTCTGAAGCTAAGTTTACTCTACCAATCAGAAGACTGGAATGCTTTCTGGCTGTGTTTTACTTTATTTTGTCTTCAGCTCAAAGGTGCTTATTAGACAGATAGAGGAATAAAGGGCTGCAGGAATCTGCATTTAGAGCTTGACTCAGATTTCTAAATAAAAAATTTCCAAAGAAGTAAGTATGCAAATATTTGTTGGCAGCAAGAATTGAATAAGACTCAGAATCAAGGATTAAACCAGAAAAAGGATTAAACCAAAAAAACTCCACTCCTCTGTTCAATAGGCTGCTTCAAGTCATCAGGACTGTATTAAAAACAATAAGGGAAAAAAAATTAAAGATTTGTAGATATAGTAGTTACTGTCTCCTCAAGCATTCACTTTTAGCATGAGGTAGACAGTAGGGGCTGTAATTCTGTTAAAATTTGAAACCTGTATGTTTGCGTTTTGTATTTTGTGATATTTTATGTGTGTTTGGGGATATTTTAGTTAATTTCTACAGAGATCATCAATTAAATATTTGGTTTGAGAAATACATTTTGTCTGCACTACTACTCCCTGGGGGGACAGTGCTATTTATGTTTCTACATTCTTTGACTTTTATGAAAGGACTGATCTAAATACAGCAAGGGGGAAGCATGTTCCAGGCATTGTGGGTCTTAGCAAACCAGAAACATGCAAATCATCACAAACTCTTGGGAGTGCAACAGTCTGAGGGAAAGTCAGCCTTACACAGATGATTTTGAAAGCAGATTGTGGGTAAACAGACAACTACAGATGAAAAAAAAAAATCTTCAGGAGTTTGTAAGACAACTGAGTCTCAGCTGGAGAAAAAAACAATATGGTGTTTCGCCTTGCTGTGGGAATGGGACTAGGCCTGCCTTTCCATTGTGCTGGCAGAGTTACTGCTTGCCAACCACCTCTGTGCTGGCAGAGTTACTGCTTGCCAACCACCTCGTCACAGCCCCGCTTTGTCACCTACCCAGTGTCTTGGTTCTCAGTGTCTTGGTCCTCACGTTGCTGATGCATGAGGTAACCCAGCCTGCAAGATGTGGAGAGACAAGGGAACTTGGACAATGCTGCCACGACAATGGGGAAGGGAGTCAGAAGATAATGGATTGGCATTTTCAAGGAGAGCATACTCCCATTAGCCATGGAAAGCATTTTCTATAGCAGTCATGGACATTAATAACACTGCCAATTACACTGATTAACAGCCTTCCATGGTAATATAAATTATAATTAGTAGGAACATTTTGCTAATTAAAACTTGAATTAACCCCAGTATCAGCTAATTAAATTAGAACCACAATCAGTTTACTTTAGAAAAAAACATGTAAAGCTCTTTTCTCCCATCTCACCCCACATCCCTTCCTCCCTCCCTTGCCCCACCCCCAATTCTGTCACTAATCATCACTCTCCACGGTGCCATTTCATATAAGCCATGTACAAAGCTTTCCTGTGCTTTGGAGTTGTTCTCCCATGATTAGCCTACTTAGCTGTACTATCAGCTCCCTGGGAGGAAGAGAGAGCATGGCATGAGGAGATTTTTTCAGCCAATGGGGCATGTCTTTGGACTGGGTAAAGTGAGGTGCCAAAAAGTTCCTTTTGCTGGCAAAGCTACATTAATAATGTTGGCTTTGTTTTGGGTTACTTGTTGCCATTGCTGTTGTTATTGTAAACTGGAATAGTGGTGTTAGTCAAAGGTGTATATTTACAGCCCAGATCAAACTACCGGTAAACTTTGTAGCATTATCTGGCACTGAGACTTTCTTTCGTAGGTTGAGGTCATGGGCACAGTTTCTTCTCAACATTTTCCCACCTTTTTGCATTTTCTTCTTTCATCGCTATCTTTTAGGAGCAGCATTTAGGGGCATCAAGGGAAAATCACGCACTCTGTATTCACATTCTGGTCCTGCCACTACATGATTCTCCCTCACTATCAATTTCATCATACTTAAGCCAAGCCAGTGGTAACAAACACATTTATAAAATGTATGAAAGTAGAGAAAAGTGTTATTTCCAGTTGCTCTCTTCTATGCACTTCAGGAATAACCACGGAATAATAAACACTCCTCCTGTCGCATTAAATTTTTTTAATACAAAAAAATTGCAGTGTTTGGATATGCTTATTACACAAAAGCAATAGGTATAAGAAAGGATTTTGAGATTTGCATAGTTAATTTCAATAAGCATAATCAGTCAGCTTGCATAGCTCTTGGCTCAGAGAATTAACAAGTGTCACTAGTAAAACAATCAAATGGTCCCTTTTTATTTGCTTCAGGTCAGTAAAAGAGTACAACTGCAGTCCCTAAAATATTACAACTGTAACATATTTCAGAAGAATATTGGAAGTGGGGAAGTCTCATGTTTTTCAAGGATAGATTCTTCATTTGCTCATCCAAAGAAAAGTTATTTCTCCCATTTTTTTAAAAGAAAAAGCAACTGATGTTCTTTATTCTTGTGATCTGACCCGTTCCACTGAGCTATACTGTCTGAAATAAAGTGCACAGTGAGCAAAAGTACAAGGAAACAGAACACGCAGTTCCAGGAGCTCTGGAGTGAGGAAGATTTTAATCTTAGAAGCCATTTAGATGCCACAGAGATGGTTACCATAACACTGAGACAGTGTCAAGCGTAACACATGTTTCTCCTAGGTGCTCAGGAAAACATGTGTCACTTTTCCATCATGCCAGGAAAGCACAGCAATTAAAACACAGGCATGGTTGTGCAGATCCCTCTGTGTACAGTCATGGGTCTGTGGGCACGAACAGCTGCCCAAGCACGATGTCCTCCATTGAAGCCAAGGCCTTGAAGAGAAGCAAGGACATGGTGCTGCTGCAATGTGTTAGTGGAGTAACTCTTTGCTGTTGAGGGCATGCTGTCCTTGAGGGCCAGAAAACTTTTGTATTTAAGCATTATTTCTCTGTGAGCTTCACCCAAATTTTGATCATACTAATGTCTTTGGCAGTTTGTTCAAGGAGATATTTAAGGGACATATTGAAGTAAAGGTTCCATCTCACTGGATGTATGTGAGGAAGACCAAACTGGCCTGAAGTGTGGTGGTTTGGCCTGTCTCTGACTTTGGGAAGAAATATTTAGAGATCATTATCAACCTCTGTCAGGGAAGTTGCTCTGATGTATTGCACCAATATATCATGGCTTGAAAAAAAAAAAAAAAGCCTTGAAAGCATTTGTGTGTGCAGTTTCCTTTGCTTTCAAAGTTGGATAAACAGTCCATGTATTTTCATGGGGATATTAATCTCTTCTTTGTCTTCTATTGCCCATTTATACTAAAAGCAGTGGAATTTAAAGCTCTCACACAAAATGGAAACTGTCTCTGGGTGGGAACTGGCATGCCTTCCTTATCACTCAGAGTATGTATTTCACACTGTTCATCCTGATGACACACATAGGTTTTCAAACAACTATGCTTGCTTCTATTCATTGCCCAATCTGACATCCATTCATGTCAAGAAGAAGAGCCCCTACTGATTTCAGTGGTCACAGCACCCCAACCTTTCTCATTTATATGCCTACTCCTTACTTTGTTAAATGCAAAGATTTAGGTCACCTCAACTTTGTGGAGCATAAAATTTGGGACATGATGAGTGAAAACGTGCATATAAGTGAGGAAATCAGATATATTCATCCATTATAATTATGCCGTTCGCCAGCTCTATGGAGCTGGCAGAACCTTCCCTTAAATGATGAAAGGGAATTAGAAGTAAGTCTGACCCAAAACAGTGAACTGTTTCAAAACAAAGCTGAGTTCCTCGAGGTTAAGCAGCAGTAAAACTGGCAACAGGTACACAGTTGAGAGGTTTAGATACACTTGTTGTTTTGGCCGGTGTCCAATTATAAATACATTGTCCTTGAAGCTTGGCAATTAGTAATGGTAGAAGTAATTACACTAAGAGATGATGGAATTCAGACAAATGGGGGGGTAGTGGTGGTGGTGGTAAGCTTGCTGGCTAAGCAACCAATGGACAGAATGAGTTCCTTCAGTATACAGTTATTTATATTATTTTCCTAGGATGAACTAGAAGGAAAGGACTTTTTCACTTTGATTCACTTCTGAGAGCACATAACAGAAACTGTAAAGCTGTTTTAGATGATCATGATGGTGAAACACCCTGGTGCCTCTGTTTGAGACAGTGACAAATGCCCCTCAAAGAAAAAGGTCCTTTCACAAGCTCTTGTGTGGTGACCAGACCAAAGGATTACAGCACAAGTCATGTCAGTGTTTTAAGCTGCAGCAGATGGTGAGAGCCATCCTTAGTTCAGTGTACAGGAGGCCTGTCTCCAATTGGGCAGGGAGAGCTGGGAAGGGTGTATTGGTGGCCAGCAGAGGAACAAATAACCTTCAGGGAAAGGATTTCAGTGTGCTTCCAGTTCTCCACCCAGGGGAGCCTGTCAATGCAGTTCTGTAACATGGAACCACTTTGTTAGCCATCCCAGCAGCACCATTCTTGACTACCAAATTATAAGATATGCCATTAAAAGGCAAAATGAGAACCTTTTTGTCTCATAGGCATCAGTTTGGTTGGTCAGACACAGCTAAATTGGCCTTTTTAGGGAAAAAAAGTTCTACTGCAAAGACAGTAGACACTGGCATAATGGTGAGTTCAATCACCAGAGTAATTCATCTCTATTCTTCTCTTTGTGCATCCATTTTTCACATGTTCAGTAGAAGTAAAAAATGTGGAACACATCTTGGAGGTGGTCACTGTCCTTTTTTAAGATACAGCCTTACAGACCTGGCTGAAGTAAGGTACATTGATTCTGGGCCATTGGATAGATGTGACTGTAGGATTGGTTGGATCAAGTTGTCCAAAAGATGTCAAGACCCACTTCTGTTCAGGCAATAGAAGGAACAAGGCAGAAACTCAATAGAACCCAGAAGGAAGTAAAGGGAAAATATGGAGCTTTGCCTCTGTTGTTTTATATATCTCCATATTTCTGTTCCCATCATTGGGTATGGCCTCCTATGAAAGCTTTGTTTCCCTAGACATCCGTGTTTGACCAGCTTGAAATTCAGGTGTATCTTATTGTATTAATCTAGTTTGGGTTTTTTTCCCTGCTCTATGAAACTGGTTGTTATTATCATCATTACAATAGTTATTTTTTTCCTGCAAAATGCATAAGACATGTAAAGGGAAAGACCTTGGGCTGTGTGTGTTTTCATGCACACTTTGCAGTTCCTGGTCTGCTGGGACTCAGGGTCCTCCACAGGACTGGACCATGTCTTTCTTACCAACAAACATGTACGTATCTGGAGACCAGTACATAGCCGAAAATATCCAGAGACAGTTAACTTTACTAGGCAAAAGAGAAGACACATAGATATTGAAAGCAGAATTAGTACTGGAAGCTGAAACAGTTCTGTGAAGAAAATGGGAACACTACATTTGTTCAGTTTTTAGAGTATGTGTGCCTAGTTTGGACTTGTCTCTTTCTTGATGTAATCTTCCATTTTTCCTACATCTTACCTAGTCTGATCTGCTATTCCATGAGAGGTCACAACACAGGAGAGCAGGAGAGCCTGGAATACATCAGATTGAGGGTCCATCTACTTTGATATCTATCAATGGTGGCCTGAGTAAGAGTGAAAATAAAGGCAGGAGCAAAGGCTATTTACCACAACCTCCCAGTAGCAGCCTTGCAGGCAACAGCTACTTTCAGCTCAGGTTTTTCCTGGGTCACATGCAGACTCTCTGCTTGTGATAAGTCCTCAGCTTCCATGAACCATGGACAGCTTCCCATCTGCCCTTGAAACCATACTGGCACTCAAAAGCCATGATTTTTCACTTTCTATCGGCATCTCACAGCACCATGTTTTGGGGAAGATGTGTTTCACATACAGATGCTCTGGTGAGGCTTCTTCCATAGTACAGGTATTTCCAGGAGGTGACCTGTCTCCTCTGAGCCTGTCTATCTGGGAAACCTCCATTCATTATAGGTAGAAAGAGTGCACCTTCTGAAGACAAGGAAGCATCTTACATTGTCACAAAGCACCAAAGGGGAGACACTTTGATTTTGCAAGATCCATTCTGCCTAGGCCAGTAGTCTGTCCTGTCTAGTCCAGATGCTGTATGCCATGGAGAAAAAAGGTGGGAAGAACCAATTCCTCGGTCTGTAAAAACCCCATGGTGTCCTGGCCCTTGGACAAGACAGGTGGATGAAAAATCTTCCCATGAGAGGAGCTGGAGTCATCAGGGTTGATGACAAAAAGGTGGAATCTCTGCAAGGAATTTTCTCCTATTGAATAACACTTTTAGGAAGAAAAAAGTAAAGGTGGATGCTGTGGATGGTGGCTGTCATGGCTGACACATGAAGACTCTCTTTGTAGAGAGTCAGGATTTATCTCCTGTGAGGCTATGGTTTTCATAGCTAAGGGAGAACGAAGGAAGTATGTATAACTCTCAGGCTTCTGGGAGGTGGGGAAGCTAGACCTGTGCTTAAGTAGGGTCTTATACCTAGAAAGGAACAGAAGCCCTGGTAAAACATATAAATGTAACCTTCTTCAAAGACATAGTCACTGTTTGTCGTGAGCTTCCAGAAAGAAAAGAGGGTGAAACTGTAGGAAGGAAGAGAAAGTAGGTCTTCAGTTACTTAATTTGGATACTATTTTAGCTTCTTGTGTTTCTGAAGTAGCCTGTCACATCTCAGATCTTCTCAAGTTTGAATTTCTTCGATGATGTTCTTCTCATTGCCTCAGTCCAAACCACACCAGACCCCCAGATAAATTTAGGCTATTGACTCCCAGTGCTGTCAGTGGCACTGAATGGCTTTCACTGGCACTGACTTAACTTTAAAATATCACACTCGTGATATACACACAATTTATATGTATATGTTGAAGTAGTCCTTATATTAAATAGAATGCTGTATAAAGTGTCTACTTTTGAATTATTATGAAGGTGAGCCCATTTCATGACTTCAAATATTTTCCACATTATCACCTACTTCAGACAGCATACCCACAGGAAATTAGTAACTATTTTTAATGGTTGTAGTTTCCCTTCCTTTTTTTTTTTTTTTTTTTTTTAGGAGTGGTGGAGTGGAGAAATAAAAAAATAACAAAGTAAGAGATAAAATATATACATTTTTTTTCCCCATTGAATTATATCTAGAAAGCTTTTACATTGTCCAGGAACATATAGTGTAAAAAAGTGGGAAGGAAGAGAGTTATAACTGTTATTGTGAATTCATTGCTCAAGTGATAAAATATCTGTTTCTAAAATCAACATCTGCAAAGAAACACAAATCTTTTTTTAATTGTTATTCCCATTTAGTGGAGTAATATCATTATGCATCTTTCTAGAGGATTTAATACAGTTAAAAAATTAATCAACACATGACGTAGAAATTACTTAAGTTCAATATCATAGGCTGCATGAAAATTTGGACTAAATGATCATAAAAGCTCTTTCTGGCATTCAACATTTATAAATAGCTACCTGCTTCTAGTGATTTCTTAGGAGTAAAATTTGGCTTGTTAGACACGTTTCAGCATCAGAGTGGATGGCTATTCAGGCAGATACATAAACAATTTGGCACTGATTGAATATTGGCTCAATTATTAAGCTCAAACAGAATTTAAAATAATGCTTTGGCCTGCTTGAGATTCTGTATAAGTCAAATGCCAATTACAGAAGTCTGTAATATTAGACATTAAATCTGCCATACCATGAGGTATACAGTATAGTAACTACTTATCAGTTGAAAAGCATGGCTCAAAAACCTCTGAGCATATACATAATATTTTTCTATAAAAGACATTAAAGCAGTCTTCTATTAAAAGCCCAGCAGTTTACTGTGGATACAGTGTCTTAAGTATTATGGGATTACATACCAGTCTGGAGGGGAAGAAAGCCTTAGGTGGCTTTGTTTGTTTTGCTTTCTCTTTTCCTGGCAGTGGGGAAGGGATGAAACTGATTTGTTCAGATGTTATAAAGGTAACCACAGCATCATTAAATTTCAGAGTCATTTGTCAAGCTCTGCTCAGGCAAAAATGCAAACAAGACTGACTGCAAATTAATTCTATTCATGCTTTATCACAGAGAAAAAACCCACATTGTCAGTAAGAACAAAATAAGAGCCAAATAATACTTGTGGTGAGCAATTTTAGAAAAGTGCAAGTATTTTACCACTTCTCCACAGGAAAATTGTTATATATGGTCATTTTGAAGGAAAAAGAAATTAAAAGAAATGTACAAATTTTTGTGGCTTTGCAAGTGAAGAAATCCATTTTAATTTTTTTTTCATATGCGTATTTTCAAGCCAACTTTCTGTAGGGCTGATGTCACCTGCATCTCTCATGACTCATACTTCTGCAAATGCAGAGGTTAGTACAACTTCCCTGTTGATGTGCAGCTGCCTCCAGATCGAAGTCCTGGCTCTAAAATGCCTCCTTATTAATGATCGACAACTGTTCTTAACACCCGTGGTTGAAACGCACCTAAACTTGGAAGAGCTCAGACACCTGGAGCAGGACACAATAAAGCTGCATGTAGAGTGTGTAGTACACTGGAGAGTGAAGTTGACCACTAGAGGCTTAAGGTGGAACCTAAGAAAAATCAATCCTTCATTAGCAGAAGAACAAGAGATCTATGCAGTTCTGCTTCCAGAAATTGCACAGAGATGGAAATTGACTGGCACATAGGATTGCCTTAGCCTTAATACTCCCATCACACTTTCCTCATCTTTTTTTTTCAGTTTCCGAGGATATAATGTTCCTCAGGTTTGGAGAAATTATGCTCTCTCTGCAGATCCTCAAGAAAGATTTAAAATTAATCCCAGAGGCCATTTGTAGCCAGCTCCTTGTACAAAGGGAGCAAAGATGAACTGGGCTCAAAGTTTAAGTCTGTGACTCCTCTTCCTTTTCATGCAAAGTGGCAAGAATAATAGCTGATTGCTGACAGTAATTTCACCTCTGAAACATACTTGAGTATTATGTAATTGTAGGAGTGTGACTGTTAGTTAAAATTAATTACCTTGCTGATTGGAGAGGAGGAATTTCTCCAGCGCTCTGGATTAATTGGTCCCCTCTGCAGTGCACTATGATGGAGTGATGGAGTATTTTTGTGAAGGAGCCAAGCCTAGTTTTCTTCACCACAGTTGGGACATGTTTGGTCTGATAGGAAGCAGCTGCATCTCACAGACACATCAGACACACTAGAGCCACTCTCCCAGGGCTGTAGTGGGAGTCAGGGAGGACGGCTGCTCCTCTTGGGAAGTGTTTCGCTGATGGAGAGGAGATTGATTGTGCTGCTCAGCCTGCAGATTCTTCCCTGAGTTAGGGCTTCACCTATTAGGATGAAGGTCTTGGCACAGAACTCATGTTCTCTTTAGGTGGGACTCACCAAGGATGTGATGATTTCAACTCAATATCTTTTCGAACTGTGATTTTTCTTACTGTTAGTGTCCACGAGACCGCATTCCTTGATCCTAACCAGTTATAAAGCCTGTGACCCAAGTTAATTGAGAAAGGAATTAAGCTTCAAACTATTCTCAGATATACCTATATTTTACTACAGATTGTTGCAAATGTTTTTAGTGGCTTTGGCTGTTGGAAGGTATTTTTGAAATACATTCAAACTATGTCACGTGTGCTCAAATAAAACCTTCAAGCCTGTTCCGTAGACCTGAAAATTACTCTGGAAAGCAACTGTGACCTGCTAAATAGAAATTACAGCTCTTGGCTCTGCTTTGAAAATGGACTCACTCAGAAGCCAGACAGAATGCCAGTGACTGTGTATGCAGGCACTCCAAGACTCCCTGGGCTTCCCTTCATCCCATACTTTGAGATAGGTGCTTGTGCCAACACAGAACTGCTTTCCCATATTTATGGGCTTTTTTATGTAATGCAGCATCATGTTGTATGCACACAGAGCAGCAACACACCATCAAGTTAGAGGAGCGTGTCGCTCTGCATATGAACTAGACCTCTGGGTTGCAAGAGAGTTTCTCACAACAAGCCATTTCAAATGCACTGAGAACAACCTGAGAGGAATCCTCTGGGCTGTTTTCAAAATGAAATACAACTAGGCCTGATCCTGACCCTCACCTTCAAGTATCTCTGAAGAGATCCCATGCAGATCCAACTGTCAAATTGTAATGGGAATTAATCATCTAATAGTATATTTGTAGGCATTTGTAGCACCCAGGGAGAAGAAAAAGTGAGTATGTTGCCTAAGTGAAACAAAAATGTGTGTAGTGTCCAGATTCCTAACCATATATCCCAAACTACATTTAATCCTGAAAAAAATAATCTTCATTATAAATCAGTACATTCCCAACTAGAACACAATGAGCAGTTGCACTAATGGCTTGCATTTAATTGACATAACTGGGTAAAGGAAATTAACAGTGTGCCAGAAAAATATTGGATTACCCAATGTCATTAATCCCTTTTTTTAATAAAGAAGCTTTGGAAAACTACTTTTGGGGGGAAAAAAATTACAGTGTTAGGTTTACTCACTGTTGTTATCAATATAAAATGTCAGGTTCATTGTCCATTATCGTTAAATTAGACAGATACAGAAGTCCTGGCAGAAGTGATATTTAGGAGGGTTAGATGGAAGGACTTATTTCTGGCTGTGGAAAGATCAAGTATCATGACAGAGACACAAAAAGGCAGCAGCCTGGTGAACTGGATGATGAACTCTGCACTGTGGGCTATCCCCAGCATTACCAGTGTGACTGCTCACATGGCATCTAGTTAAGCATAGCCTAAGTTTTACTTTTGCTTCTGTGGGAAATGATAGTTCAAGTGTTATTGATCCCATAATATAGATGTCTATCTGAAGCACAGGATGTCTTCTGGGAAGTGTGGAATCCAGTTTCAAACTCGGCACTAGTGGGGAATCCTGCTGCAAGTGCATTCAAAAATATTTTAGCCCCTATGGTCTGCAAAGTTGCTAAAAGAGTTAGTGGGACATTGTCAAGCAAAGAATTGTATTTTAAAAGTTTTTCTTTAAACTACATTTATAAAAAATAATCCATCACAGAACAGATACTTATGTGGCTGGCATTACAGTTATTAAATATATTAAATAAATTTCCTCAAAGAGCATCTATCTATTTAAATATTAATTTTTAAATGCTCTCCCTCTAAATCAGCTCTCAAATGTTGCTCATTTTCACTTCCTCTCAGTGGCACAGGTCATACAAACTTTATGTGCCGCATGGTTTTGAGTTTTCTGCCTGATCACCTTAACCAAAATGCACCTCATAAAGGCATGATCTTTCAGCAGATGTGCTTCTCTGTTAATGGCCTATTTTATATCCCAAGCTTGCTCTTTGGCCTTGCACTTTCTTACATCCATATGGACATGTGCAAAGTGTTGATCTATTAGAAATAACTCATTCTGGCACTCTCCATGTCAACACTATATGCTTCTATATACTCAAAGTCTTAGCAAGGTTAAAGTGGTGGATAATTAGAATGTTGAAATTAAAATGTGTATGTTTACAGTTGGACTCGATCTTATAAATCTTTTGCAACTTAAGTGATTTTATGATTCTGTGATTCTATATTCCATAAACTGGAAGAAGTTGTGATGCTGCATTCCCAGCCCAATCCCACTCTTTTGGCTTGCTTCCCACCCATGCCAGGGGGAGGTGAAATACTCCATAATGCAGGGGGGATGCACAGCACTGGCTGTTTCCGGCCATCCTGCTATGAATGCAGTGAAAGTTGAAGTCACTTCCCTGCTAGTAATCTATAAACACAGAGCTACTGCCTGTCACTCCCAACTTTACCCATCAGGAAGGACATTTACTCTTAGTTGTAGGAAATGCTGATGCATCTATTAACAGTTGTAATAAATGTGTATTTAATATAGGTAGATGGAGTAAGATCTACCTAAGAACACACCAAACAGCCTTTATGTGACAGAGCAGATCCAGCGTATTTCAGGCAAACTAACTTTGTAAATGAAGTGAAAGGCAGGCAAGGCAAGGATTGTCCACATGGGTTACTACCATGCACCCTCCTCTCCAACGCTGCCAGGCTTTCTCCTTACAGATGTAATTTGAGGACCCCTTTGAATCAGACAAGGTCTCCTTAATCCCAGAGGACAGACAGTAAATGGAGTCACTGGTTATACAGCTGAGAGTGTTTTACGGGAATACGTAGGAGTATGGGCCACCTGACTTAGGGGAAGAAATGCAAAAGAAGGTAAAGTAAATTGTGGCAGGCGAAACTTTCATTCCTCCAGATGTAATACTCAAAAAAAGACAGCGAATGTCTTGAATTTATTTTTTTCTATTGCCCCAAATCCACATTTTACCTGAATTGCATCTGTATTATTATATTGCAAGATAAAAATTTTGTTTTAAATGTTTATGGGTTGGTTTGTTTTTTTAATTATTTGTACATTGTGCTCTTGAAATATCAAGACAAACACTGCTCCAGTTTGATAGGTAGTTCGATTTTTTACAATAAATGATGTCAATATCTAATTCCATTAATTTTTTTAAAAAAATTAAGTCAATTTTAAGCAGGAATATTTAAAAGCTTTTTCTTTCTAATTTATAATTATTTTTAATTTTAAAAATAACACTTGTGCTTGTGATGTTTTTAGACCACTCAAAGTAAAAAAAAAAGAAAGATTTTTGGTGCTTTCATAAAAAAATTGAAACTGAAATAATTATTGTTTACAACACACAATGTCAGTAACAATTACATTTTTCTATAAGCATTCATCTTGATTGAAACGTGTTAGATGTTATTCTGAGATATGGTATTTGAAAAAAACGTGATGAGTGTGGTGGTTATTACAATATCAGACCAAAGATCCAGACACCTAAAAAACTGCAATATGGTTCTAGGAGATGAAACATTAAAATTATCTCATTAGTAAGGCCCTCATTAGAGAAAATCTTTGACTGCTGAGGATTTCCTTTCTATGTTATTGCATTTAGGAAGAAATTTTTCATTGTCTGAGGTATTAAAATGCAGGTTCTCAGCAGTCCACAGTACAAAATTCCATCTATTTGTGCCAGTGCGGATGAAGTCTACATCACAAGGTCTCTTTCATCATGCAAATTAACATCTAAAAAACTCACCTTTTTTTCTCTTCAGTATGTCAAAGGCCATACCTCCATGTACTCTAACGTGTAGACAAATTTTGCACAATTACAATTTGGTAAGTATGCATTCTTGTTAAAAATACTGCTTACTCAAAGTAGACTTCTTACTTGGACTGCTGCTTACTTGATCCAAAATAAATATATCCTAACTCAGGACAATCTCACAGTGTATGATTTATAACAGTATCAAATGGATACTGTTATAACCCCGCCACTGTTTTGATTTGATTACAGGTCTTGATGTTTTCAAACAAAAAACCACCAAGCTCTGCTCCATATTTGCTAATTATGCTCTGAGCATGCTTTGCCCAGTTTACTAACTTTCACATTTCCTGGGCTAATGAGAAAGGCCAGAGTCAGGCATTGATTATACTAAGTATATCAAGCAAGCAACCCTGTATTTGAAAGGCAGTCAGAATGCGAAACAACCTACAAGAAAATGAGGTTAATGCATCAGATTAAAACTGGGAAAAAAGTTGAAAACTCTACAAGTGACTAACTCAAGCAGAAGCTGAAACAGGCTTCTTGGCTTCTATTGTATCATGTAATCTGTATCACTAATAAATAAGTACAAGGAGATCTTTA
This sequence comes from Chiroxiphia lanceolata, assembly GCF_009829145.1. NCBI lineage: Eukaryota > Metazoa > Chordata > Aves > Passeriformes > Pipridae > Chiroxiphia > Chiroxiphia lanceolata. The sequence continues at coordinate 61,005,294 of NC_045671.1, read as the reverse complement.
AGGACAATTTCCTTTTTATTTATCAGGCTAGAACATTCATAGAGCATTGGTTTGACTTTCCCCCCTATTTGCCACTTTCAAAATATCAATAATCACAATCCTGGTCTTATTTTACTGGAAGGCTGATGAAAAGATATGTTATGTATATTTATTCTGAGCACTGATATTTGAATGAGAAAGGATACAGGGGTGCATTTTTTTGTTGTTTTGTTAAATATCCAGTGAATAGGGAATGGGGTTTTTAATATATCCAGTAAAAAATTAAGAGATAAACTAAAAGCCTCTCTCTCTTGAGATTTCTTAAATTTGACTTCCTCGAGTTTCCTCTGCCAGTATTTCTCCCACTCCCCATTCAGCAGAAAAAGCAGAAAGATCCTCTAAAATTCTCCCTTCCATTGGTGAGGTCAATGCATAAAACCTTCTACCAGTACAGATATAATGTGATTTTGCTTTGACATAATTTGGGTGGCAAACCCTATTCAATAAAACAGGATTATAGAGACACAGGGCACTTCTGAGACCCAGAGAGCTTATTGATTCCTCCATACTTACACATGGAGCTTGACTGTGTGCTACCATACCTAAAATTGGTAGACTTTTTGGGCTAAGCTCAGGTGTACTCTATGCCACAGACACAACACAAAGCCAGTGCTAATGAGGTGGCCTCTTCCCAGCAGAGTTGTCCAATCTAGCAATAAATCACTTTTCAGTCAGGAAATAATATAAAAGAAACTACTCAATTAAGAAGACATCAGATGCACTTTGACATACAGCAGGCATATACCTTTAAACATAAGATTAGAAGATATTTAGGACTGTACAGAGCAGAAATGTCACAATCAGAAGAAAATTCAGAGGGAAACAAAAAGTTGTATAGTTTAATCCACGTTTTCAGACAAAGGTGTAAGTAACAACTTTGACATCACTGAGTGTGTGCTTAATTCCATGCATGCAACTGTTAAGGTCTTAATGGTCTTACATAAGTTTAGGCTAAACTGTCAGCAAATTAAGTCAAGCAACTTACACGTTTACATTTCTGTGTATTAATGAGCAAAATGATCAGAAACATTGACTGAGCCTTTAGTGGATCTCTGGCATACGGTGATGTGGTATTTTGACACCTCCATACAGAGTAATGAGGGTGAACTGGGGAAAACTGGGAAAACCTTTCCCGTACCCTGCTGCACACAAGAGGGACCATACTGCTGCAAATGGAGAGGGTGAAAGTGAAAATGGATGGCCAGGTACCAATTTCAGCAGAAATGCTCAACCACTGTAAAACTGTCCCATATCTGTCTGTTCTGTATTTTGCATTAGAAAAGGTGTGAAGAGGGCATATGCATGCTTTTCCATACAAATATCTGCTCCTACTCCTCCAGAAACACTAGGTGGTCCATGTACTTCTGTCATATTTAATTCTGAGGAGCAACAATCAGTTAAAAGATAACTTGTCAGTGACTGACCACCTTTTGTGTGAGGCTAGAAAATAGGAGACCTCACACTTTTACAACATTTAGGTATGACTACCATTGTTAGACCAGCAAAGAGCACAGACCCTCAATCTTCAGCAGAGGGGAGTTAGAAAGTCCAGTGCAACCTAGAAACCTGTTTCCACAACAACTGTGTACCTGCTTCTAACACACAACCAGGCTCTGAACAATGCTGGATGAATAATAACTATATGAAAATGGAAACTAGTGTCCTCTAAAGAGGGAGGATAAAGTGTGCAAGATGCAAAATCACGGGGCGTTCTGGCACAGTCAGTGTGTAACAAAACTAGCCTTGGTCGTCTCATCCAAATCCTACTGCAAATTCAAAGCTTGTTTTGCTGTATTTACTGAAGAATATGCCTCTCACTATACCGTATGCAAGGCATTTGCACACAGTAAACTTATTTCTGAGATAGTCCTCATTCCTCAGCAACAAACCTCTGTACAAATATTTTTTCCTCTGAAATGCAAGGCTGAAATTGTAGCTGTTCACTTTTTTTTCCCAAGACAGACTTTCAAAAATATGCTGGAAATTCAATGCTGTGTCAGATGACTTTAAAGGTTTTTCCAGCTCTTTCCATTTCCATGCAATAATACATTAATAATTTCTTTCAAGATAAGATCAAATGCGGTTAGAAGCTAAAATTCTGTGTTTAAATTAACCCTGACCTCCTTCTCTTTTTGTCTTCAAACAGTCTGCCAAATTCTTCTGACTGTCATACATTTAAAGGTCCATTTGTCATCAGTATAAAGTGACATAACCATGAATTTGTACTGTGTTTTTCTTCTCTCTTAAAGGAGACAATAGAATATTCTCGTGCCAACAAGAATGTGCATGCAACATGAGAGGAGGGCTAAAGCTTATCTATATAAGACAATTAAGAAAAATTCTTTTTAAACAGATTGAAGGCCCTTATGTCAACTGGAGGTGCCAAGGCTTTGCAGCATTTTTTCCCTAAATTTTTTGTTAAGATTAGTCTATTTTCCTTTCTATAAGCCTAAAAAACATTTTATAGCTTTTAAAGTTTTTTCTTGTTTTATTATTTCTTTTTCTTAGATGCTGTTAAGCAGGAATTATCTAAGGTTTTGTGGAAAGATTCCTAGAAACCTCAGATATGTTTGTCAATGAGATGTTACAGCTTACTTGAAGAAAGTGGCATTTACAATGTTAAACAATCTTCCTTTGCCCCAAATGTTCTTTGTTATACTGGAAGTAGAGAGCAATATATATGAGGGAAAGAGTTAAAAATTATGATTAAAACCCTTTACTCTGCATTGCTTAGTTTTTGCCCTTATGCTTTCAACAGACTGCCGCTTAAGTGAAGAAAGAACACAAACCCAGCCCCTTCCTCAACCCTTTCTCATAGCTGTATTAGGAAAAGGGCTGAAGGTACACTTTGCCATGTAGTTTAAAAGGTTAGTCCCAGTAACAGGCATCCTGGGTAAGAGGCTAGAAGAAACATATCTCAAGGGAACTGTCAAGTTTGTATATAGCAGATAGCTGAAGCTTAATGCAATGAGAGATGGACACTTAAAATTAACATTTTCAGTTATAAGAGAAAACCTTTATGTTATCAAGCTTTCTGGTGAAAAGTTGTGTGTGTCCATGACAGCAGAAGTGGCAGAGTTTTCTACATAAAGTAGAAATGTCTTGTTGTACTTAAATAGCCTGTTCAGACCCTACAGGTGAAAAATGAAAACAGAAAAATGTATTTAGATAAAAATCAGATGTTTCTAGACCGTGAGTGCATAAAATTTGAGCCCAAAAGAAATAATTTTGTATGACACATTTCTAACTTGCAGGGCAGCTATTTGAAGCTCTGGAGCCCGATAAATAAACTAAATTAAAATCAGGCATAACTGAAAGAAAAATAACTGACTCTCATTTCAGCTACTACAGATAAATCAGTGACGCTGTAAAAATAATGCCACTTGATAGGAGCAATAAGTGTGCTAGGTACAGTGCTGTTAAATCATATGTAACACTCAGAAAAACCCATGTTCCTGAAGCAGCCTCTCTGCCCACTGTTATTATCCATATCCTAAGCAAAATGCTCATTTAGAATGCCAAAAATTAATCAGAAATATACTTGAGAATGCATAATAACATGGTATTGAAAGCTAATAGACAATACCCTTATGTGGCAGAACTGGTCAAGAACAGCACTGATGCTGCAATTAGTTATTGAAAGGGATCTGTACTATTCATCATATAAAAGGAAATAGAGTAAATTGCCTCTTTTTCTTGCTGCCTTATATCTATTTTAAACTTAAAAAGACACTTCAAAGACCCACAGATCTCCAAAAGAAAATATCCCAACCTGGTCTCTTTGCATGGAAAATGTGAAACTATCAAGAGGGGAAACCTCAAAAATTTATTCCTGTTTTCAGACAGATTCTGTCTATAACTTATCCTGGCAACAAAAATAAGCTTCTCCTGGGACAGCAGTGGGAAAATCCCACACTCCCTCTCCCTCCCCATCCATTTCTGTCCTCTGTCTCTGACAGGAGAAGGGCTGAGCCTTCATCTTGATCAGAAAGAAAAGTGGTTTCACTGAACCAAGGTAGACTCAACATTCCCCTCATATTCTGCCACAGCTCAACTACAAGGCAGCTCCTATGCAAGCTGGGGCTAACCTTGATTCCCTAAGTGTGTGCTAGAAAGGGTTTGAGCAGAGATGCCTGAAAAAACTTTTTTTTTTTTTCTGAGGGGCAGCACTTCATCAACACAAGAATATATTCCTCACCACTTGCATGGTACATCAAATATGCCTGCATACTCCCTGTATCCAAAGTCAAAGTTATTTCTTATGGAGAATTTTATTGTATTATTCAAAGTGATATTTACCTTATTTAATAGAGAAGCAAAAAAAGAAAAAAGAGGAAAAGGACAAAAGGGAGAAAAGAGAAAAGAGAGAAGATCAAAGCTGAGCAAATCTCCCTTGGGACATCATTTAAGCAAAACAAAATAACCTTGCCCTTTTTTGCCTCCTTTAAAATGAAAGTGGGACTATAAATCTACTTTCTGATCAGTTCTAGGTGGGAAACTTTGAGTGACTGTAAGCCCTGGTACAGCACAAATCACAGTAAAGACTCCTTGTCAAAGCAGATAAGGACAGTGCCCTTCAGAAGACTCAAAACTGCTGCCAAGGGTGGGCACAATGATCATCTTGACAGTGGGAACAGAAAGATGGAGGAGCAAAGCTGTGTATGGTGCAGCAGCAAAATGGGAACAGGAGACCTTGTGACAGCCTGAAGGCAAAGTGCTTCAGAGCAGCACCTTATCTCAAATGAGAAAAGCGCATGACCCTTTCAAGCCCATGGCTGGACTCTTCCTCCAGTGCCAAGGTCTCCCCCGGGAGCACCATACACACATCCAGCTCCTTGCCTTCACTCACCCTGACCCAGGAGCAAAGCACTGAGAAGGCATAAGCAGATGCTATTTCACTTACAACATGGTCGTTTGTTTCTGCAGGAGCACAGCTCTTGGTTTTCTTTCTCTTCTTGATGGTACCTGGGAAGCCCAGAAGTCCTTTCGCAGAAGAATTTGAGTCCTTTGAGATTCATTACTGCCATGTGTCCTGTATGGCAAGGCTTAGAAAGTCCATGAAATGAGGTAGAAGTAAAATATTATTCATCAAAAAAAGGGAGGACTGAGTGAAAACAGAGAAACCATAATTTATGAAGTTAATTTATCCCACAATACTTTCCATATGCTTATGCTCAAGGAGAGATTTACAGCATTGTGTGCGGTCTTATCATTACTTAAGTACTGACTCTGAATGCTCACAACATAATTTCATTGAAATTGCTGCTATCTTTCACTGGCCTTTTTCTGTTCTTCCCCAGCCACTTTTAAGCCACAGTATTTCTCTCCCACCTTGGCTCCTCACTCCAGCTGATAGGTGATGTAGGTGGCGGGAAGGAGAACGTAGTTGCCTTACCTGCAGGGCTGCACGTCCTGAAACAGGCCAGGCAGTGATGCTGGGCGGCTGCAGTCGTGCTCGAGGTGCTGTATGTTGGTACACAGACGGCTGAAAAAGGAGCAAGGCTTAGCTGGAACATTGAACTGAGAAGCAAAAATTTCTGTACACCATCTCTCAATGCACTGACTGCTGTATCAGCTGGGTGCTCAGACCAAGCCTTCCTCTCACCTCATCTCACAAAAACTGCAGCAAGCCTCCTTGGCATGTGGAGGTTTGACACTGAAAATCTTCTCTTTATTTCTGGGGGAAGAGGAATTTGTAGCATGGATGTGACACCTGTCTGCCTGCCTAGCTCAGCCTCACACCACCTGATCCTGCTCCGCACAAACCCCTTTGAGATCTGCTATGCAGCTGGGAACTAGCTGTGACACTGTTAATGCCCACTAAAACACATGTGGTATGTTAAAATTTTAGCAGTGATGTTGGTGTTTGGTGTGAGAACGAGAATGTCTGGGTGAAAATAGAGCATGCTACACCAGTGATGAAAAAAAGGAGGGGGGACATCAGGGTAACTTAGTCCTTACGTATCAAGTTGGCCTCTGACAAGGTCTGGGCCTAACCCTTGGCATGGAAGGGAGGTGCTAGGACATGCTCAGCAGTTTTAAAGAGGAAGAGAAGATGTGGGAGGAAAGGTGATATGCTGTGAACAGAAAGGTGTGTGGTGCTCATGGCAGCTACTGGTGCAGGTGAAATAAGTGGATTATGTTGTATATGACTGGTTCCCACAGGTAAGTGGCAATGCAGAAGCCACAGATGGATCCACCAAGACAGGAAAGAAGGATGAGTAAACTGCTTGCAAAACTGGCATTTTTCACTAGTACAGCAGCCTAGCTGCATATTTAATCCCAGCACTGAAAGAAAGCTGTCTTGCCTCGGCTCTACTGCTAGTCCAATGCCTCTGTCTCATGCCCTCCCTCAATTTGGATCATGGTTTCATTGCTTTTCTCCTTCATGGATTTAAGTAGATCTAATCAGTTTCAGACAACACTCTACCAACTTCCAGGATCCTGGCATCTTGCCAAAGTCAGCTCTTCAAAAAGGTGGCAAATAGTAGATGCACTGAATCTTCTCCTCATTACAAAGCCATGGGTTTTGTCCCTCTCTTAGGACCAGGAAGATAGAGCATGTGTAAGAACTCCCTGAGCCTGACAGCGTTCTTTAAAAAGGCTACAGAACAACAGAGAGCCATGTGAAGCATACACCAGGTTCAAGAACAGTGCTTCACTGTCCTGCTGCTGGCCACAGCCCTACATACAAGTGGTGGGAATATAAGACGTCAAGTATGGGATAATTTGCCCTAAGGGCTTGACTTCTAAAAGAGAAGATAGCAAGACCATGGTTCTCCACAAGCCTAGATATTTCAATTTTGCTAAACCTGTGGGCACAGTGACACCCAGTGGAAGTGGCTTCTGTAGCCCGGCTGTGCTGTGCTACAGACACCTTTTCCTCACCTCCATGTGCTGCTCTGCCTCACCACATTTCCAGAGACTGTCACAGCAGCTAGCAGCAAAAGCAGGCCTCCCAGCCCTGAAAATAAATGTTTCTCTGCACATTCACAAGCTCCAAATATTCCACTAGGGCTCCATATGGAAAGGTTTGTATATGAAAAAGTCTTGTTACTGCAGGGATGACTCTTCCAGATTACAAGATGCATTTTCCTCTTACAGTGTTCCTGAGAAATAATGATGTGCTCTCATACTTGCCCTGGAAATGGATACTGGATCACCGGCAGTCTGTGCAACTTGCTTACCCATGGGGCCAACAGCAGAAGCGACACTGCACTCACCTGCATAGTTCTGTCCCCTTTAAGCCATATTTCCTCCTTGTTTTCTATGCTGACGTGAATGAAGGCAGTGCTGTTGGGCCAGGTTTGTGCTGTATGGACACTGACCCGCTGCAGGACCCAGAGCAGTGCAACTCCTCTGTGTGCTCCCAGCGCTTGCCGATGGAGTGGTGCTGGGACACCAGTTTGGCTACCCACTTGAGAAATGTACAGCTCATCCCCTTGCTTGCAAATTAATTCCTTTGGTGCTCACATGCTCATCTCCACCTCATGCAGGGGTGCTCAGAAAAGATTTGGTTGGGGTTTAATACTGTCTCTTTTTACAGCTCCTTCCTTTTCCTAGGCTAGAGTCTTCATTATATGGCAGGTGGTCTGATGCATTAAGCATTTTAGTCCCATGTTCTACTCCCATCAGACTTTTTCCCTCACTCTCATCCTCCCGAAGTGACTTGTTGCCGTTCCTGATTTGCACCCCAAAGCCTCTCATCTCAGTGGTTTGCAGTGGGAAGCATGAAGCAGGGAACCTCAGGATGCAAGGGGAGGTCAGTGCTGCATGGGAACATGTCTCTGAAACAACCCTTCATCAGTACAAAGCTATCTGCGTGTGGTCCCAGGGATGTGACACCTGTCTGCCTGCCTAGCCCAGCCTCACACCACCTGCTCCTGCTCTGCACAAAAAAGCACAGGAGAGGGTGGATGTCTCTGGGGCAAAGAGCCTCTAGCTAGTGCCATAGGACTAAAGCAGAGCGAGTAGGTCCTGGTAACACTGGATGAAGCCTGGTGGGTCGATTGCCATGGAAACATGCTGAGGAAGAGAGATGGTAGCAACGGGAATAGAGAACATCCATAGTCATGTGACTGCTAGGGAGGGGATTTCCTCCTCAGCCCATGTATGGGGTGTGTGAGCAGTGTGGTGCGACAGCACTTGCAGCTTCTCCTCCCATCTGTGCCAGAAAATACATTGTGAGGTGAAACTTCCAGCTCTCTTCATTTATGTAGATTTTTCATTCTTCCTGATTTCAGCGTTATCTCTGAGACTATGAGGAGTAAACTCGAAGGATGCGTCAGTGCTGCATCCAGGTAGAAAGAGAGGCATTAGGGAAGGTGCTTTCTTTGAAACTGTGACAACACTCCTGCCCCAAGCATGGTGTGTTGGTACCTACATCAAGCTGTTAGGCTCAAGCACTGTAAATCAGCAAATTAAAATGCAGCAGAAGTAGCCAGGGGCAGGATATTGTGCTGTAAATGTGTTGTGCACACATGGCTGCATGCAGAAATAGCAACAGTGCAGTATCCTCCAGGGCGTGCTTTTAAGTGCTGCATTACAAGTACCTGTTCAATATACAAGATCTAAACTATGCAGTATATAAGCTTTCACATTTTGCAAAGATTTGTGTCCTGGCCACCAACAGACCTGTGAACGGTGCTATATATGTGCTCTGCGCTAGCCTTCTGTGTATCACTTGTCCATTCAAAGTCCCAGTACGGTCCAGGAGCTTTTGGTCTCTGCTGTTAGAGATGAGGAAGAAGGAATTCATGAACTTAAGGAAAAAATCTAATATGTGCTCAACAAAATCTGCATATCATCTACTTCTTCTCTCTAGTCAAGAAAGACAGAGTAAAGGCCAGAGTTTTCTAGCCCATCACTGGGGAGACAGAAGTACTGATGGGGAGGAGAGGAAACTAGTGCTTCCAGGAGAGGTTTCCCATTCACCTCATTCATCTTTCAGGAGTAACCTGTGAGGGCTGGGTGGGGCAGCCACCACCACTGTAGATGTAACAGAAGTTGGAGGAAGTATCAACCCACCTGTGGACTCCGTCCCCAGCCTTGCACTCTCTCTGCTTCTCCTGCTCCTTTCTTGTGTCTTTGAGCACGCACTCCAAAAGGAGTCACTGAGCAACACACTGCATTTCTTTGTGGGGTCCAAAATCAACCAATAGGCTTTTTCATATCCATAAACTTGCCCTAACCTCCCTCTATGACTGCAATGCTGGAGTTTCAGGGGGGACAGAGCTCAGGAGGAGTCCCGCCACATGAGTGGAACACCCCACCACAACAGAGGTGATGTCAATATCCAGTGCTAAATTCTCTGGAGCCTGATGCATGTAGAGCCACATGAGGAGCTTGGTTGCTCTGTCTGCAGTAGGGAACAAAAATCTTCCAGCAGCCTGTGCTGCCCAGCAAAGGTTTTATTCTAGATGGAACAGGAGCTCAGACCATCCATCTGTGCTGCTATGGCACTTCGTTTGGCAGTGCAGTGAAGTGATGTCCTTCTCAATGAACCTCATCCTAGTATGTCATTAGGACTTCAAGCTGCAACCAGTGGGTTGTTAATGATTTCTTCCAGGTCCTGCAATGCTTGTTGAGGGCAAATTTATTATTTTAATTTGTGGATTATCACAAAGGTACAGCCTTTTTACCAGTGCAACTTCTGGTATCACCTGTGTCTTGGTTTAAAGACAAATATTGGGGCAGAAACTCCAATAAATGAACTCCTGTCCCTTTTATTATCATGAAAAGACAAAGTAAGTTTGAACAAGATTTGAACAGAAATTTGTCCCGGTGTTAACAAGCCCTGCTATCAAGGAGGTTGTAAATGGTGCTCAAACATTCAGGCATTTACATGTAAAGACACTACGTCTCTAAACCAAAAAGACACTATACTAAAATATTCATGTGAGTGAATACTTCTCAAAGCAATGCTAAATACATCTTTTCAAAGTACAAAGCCTGCAAGAACTACAGTATTAAGAATGATGCTGATTAACAATAATTAGTATCTATAGCCAATTTACAGAAAATTATTATTTAATCCTCATAATAACTGTCATTAGTTATGTGATTAACATTACTTTGTTACAGTCCACATATTTAACATTCTTTTTGCAGTAATTCCCTTGAGGGAAACAGCAAGGGTGTTTGTCCACCTGATTAAACACTCCAAAACCCATAAAAATCACCTTCCTCATCCAGAAGACTTAAGACAAAGAGATTTTGCCCAGCTACTCAGAAAGACTGAATAAGTCCAGCTAGACAGTCTTCCAAGGCTAGCAGAAATAGATATGATGGACTGCCTTAGCTCCTCTGACACTGATACATGCTGTCCCCTGACAGCATGAATAGACACCTTCAGTTGTCACCTCCCCGCCCTCTTTCAAAATATTCTGGCCGAAAATGTTCCCTTACCTAGTCCTGTCTATGTGGGGAGCATGGAGGGCAAAAACAGTACACATTTTTTTCAGTCTGGAGCACTGCACATCAGTCGATCATCTGCAGTTGCACTTAAGCAACCGCCTTTTTTTAACAGTGCTTGTGATTTTATTTTTTTCTCCATTTCTGAATGACTGTCGACATGCTAGCATGATGGAAAAGTTAGAGATTTTAAATGTAAGCAATCGGAGAAGACAGCAAATAAGACCAGCCTCCTAAAGATATCCAAACCTTGACCTCTCAGCAGCTTTTCAGAGCTCATGGGAAGATACCAGAGCCAGGGCACAAGCATACTCTGTCAAAGCCTCTGGTGCTCTGTGACTCCTTCTGCTGAGCCATGATGAACTCTGTTCTTATTTTCTCCTTCTCTGCTCTTTTCAAAGTGCTTCAAAAATCAATTTTCAAACCACTGTGCCACACATTCCTACTGTTTTCTTTTTTTCTTTCGAACACATCTTGAGGGATGACAGCCAGAAAGTACACAAATGAAATCCACGATAAAGGAACAAATACGTACATATGCATGTTTATATGTATTGTATGCATACATATTTGTTTCTGTTTATTTAAATAATGACTGATACCTTGTAATCTGTAATTCATTTACAGAAATTTCCCATCATAGCTCTGTTTGTTTGTTTTGATAATGATTTCTCCTACCTGCATATCAAACGACCTTCGGCTGTTTCCCACGCATTTCAGAGCTGACTTGAATGCATGACATACCTCTAGGGGTTTTGTGCTGCAAGAAGTGCTGGGCTAGTCTTTGGAAAGGTTGGAGGGGTGAGATGGGTAGCTGGCCAAGGATTTTATGACTCTATGACTCTTTGGTATGGACAGTAATCACATCATTAATCAAAGCTAATGAGTGCAACCACAGATGCTTAGAAGCAAGGACAACCGATTCCCTGTCTGAGGATCCAACTGAATTGCTTTCCAACTCAACACTAAAGAAGATATTATATTGCAATCTGGGTGTTTGGGCATCTTCATCTGAAAAAGGGGAGATCAAGGTGGTCTCTTTGAAGACACCACGTTGTTGCTTGCAGGAGTGGCTGACCAGCAGCATACCGTCCAGAGATGAAGGGGCTGGCAGCACTGGGAAGCAGAGTGAGATGGACGACTGTTTCCTCCTGCTCCGGTGCAACCTGCCTTCCTGCCCTTAGGCATGTGCATCCATTTGCTCTCTTTCCCCACCCCACCCGCTGTCTCTGCCTCTGAAAGGATTCATGGTAAGGTGCCGGCAACAAAATTGCTGTGAGGATTGTGCAGAATCTCAATAATGTGCCTTATCTCTCAGTTGGTTGCACCTTTACCAAAAATGCCTGTTGCCATGCCACTGAAATAGGCTGCGGGAAGAGGAGAGGCAGGAGCAGGGTGAGCAGAGGGCACAGCACAGCATGCACCCAGTGAGATGAGTCAACAAATGTTGCATAAGAGCAGGGGTGGATACTGCATGAAGGAAAGGAAAGAAGAGTAAACATGCTAGAGCTGTGAGATTTCTTTGAGAAGGTGAACATCCAGCTGCTTTACCAGCCCTTGGCTGTCATCACCTGGGGTTACTAGGGAAATAAGTGGAGTCAGTGGGGTGGCAGCCCTTTGCCATTTCACCCTACTTCACAAAAGGAAGCAGGCCCATGGCTTCCAGAAATTCAGACCAGTGCAGCTTAAGATGAAGTGAGTAGGAAAGATTTTTCAACTAAATGTGGGACTGAGGGAAGGCATTTTGTACCCCTTCTCTGGCAGGAAAGAGGAAATAAAGCCTCAAGCATTGCTCCATGAACATCAGCCTGGAAGCTAATGCTAGATGTCTGCAAACTGCTCCATGTGCCTTATTTAGGGCAAGAGGGAGAGCCTCAGTGGGCTCCACTTGTAATTTGAGACCTTTGAAATTTGGGTCTGACCATCTGGAGGACATGGGGCTAGAGATGATAATCCACATGTCTAAAGGCAGAGATCGGGAGAAAGGAGGTGTTTGGAGTCCCCACAGGCAAACTGATTCATGATTTCTGAGGTGGTCCATTAATAGCCTGCCTGATGTATTTTCATGAGCCACTTCACTGCTCTGTGCCTCAGTTTTTCTAGGTAGGATTTGTGTTAAATGTCCCAAACCAGACACCCCATACTGTTGGCCATGTGGACAGTCACTGCTTTTTTCTTTCTTTCCATTTGACAGTGATGCTGCATTGCTGAAAACTGGAGTCCTTACCCAGGCACATATAACGAGAATACAACCCCAGCTGTGGCAGGGGTTGGGGAAACAAATACCTGTTTTATCACCTGAGAAGGACTGTAAGGCGCAAGCACATCTCTTTTCCCACATCACTTTCTGTCGACTTATCAGCAGACAGAAGGCTGCATGCAGTGGATGACATCAAAGACCAAAGATCAGTGGCTTCAGCAAGGCCAAGGGGATAACTTCTTTTCTTTATGACAGAAGACAGTGTCAAATGCCTGCTTTGCTTAATGATGTTTTCTTTCATGACAGTCTGGAGACTAAACATACAGACCTTCCTGAAGGAGGCTGTGGCTGATAGCACACACAGCTGTCCTCAGGGAGAAAATATATGAATTCACATGGAGAAATGCAACACAGAAGTACAGCATTTATGCTTTGGAGAGGCTCACAAAAGAGATCTTGGAAGTTAGCAGGCCTATTCCCCTGCTGCAAGGCAGAGTCAGTGAAATAAACTGAAAACATTCCTGACTTGAATTCTTATGTCTAACCTGTTCTTAAAAGCCCCCAGTATGTGGAACTCCAGCACTCTTCCATTCTGCATTTAAACCTATATCCACCTAATGACAGAAAAGGTATGGACACAGACAGAGAGGAAAAAAGTAATAGCAAAATCTTGGAGTGAAACATCTGGCCTTTTCCATCCATTTTAGGAGGCTGCATTCTGAGATGGAGCCAAAGATTTATAGGCAAAGTCATTGCGAGTCTTTCCACTGAAATTACCAGGACATTAAGAAGACACTTTCTAGAAGTTACCATAGAGCTAAAACATTTTAGATTGAAATTGATTTTAACAGTGCTGAATATGACAATGACAGGTATTAATGCAAGTTAGCGAAATAATGTGCCTGTGATGAGTTGAGAATTGCAAAAACTGGTCCTGTGCTACTTTCCACAGGACTTTCTAGACTCTTCTGGCTCTGTTTGGCAGCTCCTCTGCATTGATCAGGGCAGAAACATGCTCAAAGACACTCCAGCTCCACGTTTGTACAAAGTAAATTCTGACAGTAATTTTAGTAATACAAAGGAAATTCTATGTGTGATTAACCATTCACACACAGTACACCTGGTGAAATTTTGCAGACTTGACACATATTTTGGTAGTTATTTGTGCATTTTTGGAAGGAAAAGAGAGGAAAGGAAATCAGAATTGGACCTGCTTCAAAAATTTCCCATCCCCTCTGAGAAAAGTGGAAATCATTTGTTTTCTGTCTTGCAATGGATACGGATGCAGTGTGATACACAAAGCCTCAGGCAACACATTTCACGGTAAGAATAAAAATAAGTGTCAAACAATTCCAGTTTTGTAAAGGAGCATGTTCTAGGGAGTCTCACAGTATGATCCTGTTTTGATATTTTCAATATTCAGTATCAAATTCAGATTTTAAAAGTAGAATATGATAATGGAAATAAAATCAACAAGGAAGGCATGGGGAAAATATTCTAAATTCTAAAAACTTGTTATAAAAGCAGCAGCAGCAGATGGATTTGTCCTGAACATGACATTTGGGCCTTGACAAGCGACTGATCCGGGACAGGGATGTGGACTAATCTATTTGCCTCTGGATGAACTGGCTGCACAGGGAGGAGGGGTTTTTACCACCTTTGGAGGCTCCGCAGCCCCGTGCCCATCTCTTCTCTGGATGTGAGGCCACTGCTTTTTCTACTGGTGGGGGCAGAGTGGTCAGAGAAGGAGCATTAAAAAGCAATGACATGCAGGAACTATCAGACTGCTGAAAAGCATGTCCCTGGTTACCAACAAAAGCCTCTTCCATGTTGAAAAGCTTGCTGAGTCATGAGTTTTCAAGACACCACATAACCTTTGCCCCCATCCCAAAGTTGTTTCTGCCATGGCCACAGCAGAGGTGAGCTTTTCATTTGAACAAGCTGAGCCAGAGCTGGTGGAGAACCCATAAGGGAGTGTCCTCTGCCTTTGGGTTGGTGGTGCTCAAAGTCCACTGCAGGCCACACAGGAGTGTAATGTGAGAGACTGTTGGCACAGCACCATTTCTTGCCCAACATCAGGTTGTGATGCAGACTGCTAGATTGCTTAGAGTGAGGTCCTATTGACATCAGTAGTCCTATTGACATCTGTATTCCTATTGACTTCAAAGAGGCAAGCAAGGGATAATATCCTCCAGGATATTTATCTCCTCCTATCAGGAGGTGCAGACCTAAAGCATCCTTCTTGTTTGATCTGGGCAAGCATGGGAAAGTGCTTAGCCCTGAGGAAACAGCAAAATGGCTTTTTATCAGAGAGATTTATTTTTACTGAAACTGTTGACATAATATATGATTTGAACATTGAACATTTTATAAAAAATATTAAGGTTTTCTAAACTGTGTTTTTTATGAAAGCCAGATCATACCATACAGATGAGCTCAGGCAGCTACAGAAAAACAAATTAGAACAAATACCATTATACTCACTCCCCCACAGAAGACTAAATGGAGATTTCTGTGTCTCATAGGCATTCATATCAAGTTCTCTCTCTCCAAGGGTGGGACCAAGGGAGACAGAGGAGAAAAACCTGAAGAAAGGTGAAGAAAAAACTGCACATATCACAAATATTGCTCTCAGTAAAATGCTGAAATATTGTTCTTACTCAGTCTATCTGTCAGTGCAAATGGCTGAGTTAAAAAACAAGTTCTGTTGATAGAATAGGACTAGCAGTGCTAAGAAAAAAGAGCTGTGGTCCCCAGCCAGAAAAGTAAGTGGCTGTTAAGGACATCTGTGAAAAATGACTGAAGGAACCAGGGTCATATGTGTCAAGATGGCGAGACATGGAGATAATAGGTTTGCAGAAGTGTAATTGGCCTTCAGAGGTATCAATGCTGCTGTTGCCACTGCCAGAGAGCAGAACTGGTATATACTTTTTACCAGAATACTTTCCAGTGACACTCCAGATTCTTTCAAATTTTGATTTTATATCAGGAAAGAATGAAAAGATTTATTTTGTCTTTTTAAAATATACTTCAATTTCAAAAGTAAAGAATGGGGGGGCTTATGCTCAAAAATGAGGGCTTTAAACAATTTTTGTTAAATGCTTTCTTTTTACTGTGCTTTCTTCCATGTTCTTGCCTCTATTTACTTCTTCCCATAGAAGAGGAGGACCAGAAGAATAAGAAGAGGCTTTTGGGGGAAATTAATGTTCTTGTGTTCTCTTTGTTTCTTCAAAGTGCAAAATGATGGAGAAGTAGAAATTGTCCTTAGTTTTCAAAAATCAAAATTAAAATTAAGGTAAATGGATTTTCTATCTTTTTAAAAGAGAAAATTGAACACATTGTTGAAAATTAATTAAACAGACCTTTTGATCTAAAAAACCTTGTAGAAAAATTTAAGGCAAATTCAAAAAGGAACATCTGTTACAACATATTTTCTTGAGAAACATTTTTGATTTTCAGTCTGCCAGAAGAAAAGTGGCAAGCTTTGACTACCAGAAGTGTCAGAATTAGAATGAAGTCAATTCCACAGGACCAGTACAGTTGATGCAGAAATCATTACTAACATTAATAATGGAGGACTATTTCTGTAGACTCATTTTTGAAAAATGAGACCAGGTACAGTCCTTTGCTCATGGTGCAGTAATGCCCCTCTTACATACTGCACAGTCTGTTTAAATACTGCTTCTTCTGAATCACCAGAAAATCATTTAAAAAAAAAAGACCATTCAATGGCAGGCTTGTACGTTTGCATTTTTTGGCCTTGTCAAAATGAGCTGCTTGTCCACTAGCCTTCAAAATTTTGCACCAGCTGCATTTGTTACAGCTTACTGTCTCACCACAACTCCTTATTGATCCCAACTAGTGCACAGTTTGACTTTGATGCACTCACTGGAAAAATAAAACCTGCAAGTCATGAGCTTATCTCACTCATGAAGCATGCTTTTAATTTCACTTTTTACTGAGCTCTTGTGTCCCACATTGGTTATCAGACATCCAAAAAGATGTATGCAGAAAGGAGTTCTCTTCCTTACAGGTTGAAATTATTACGGGCTACATTTTTTTATTTGGTTGGTTTGGTTTGTTCTTGTTGGTTGGGTTTTGTTTAATTGTGGTTTATTTTTTTCTGGATGCAGAAGCATAGTTACCTCACAAGCCCATCCTATATGAGTAAATGGTCATTCTCAGGCTGTTTCTTGAGTCTCTCTGCAAAAAAACCCCAAA
Source organism: Chiroxiphia lanceolata (assembly GCF_009829145.1). Classification (NCBI taxonomy): domain Eukaryota; kingdom Metazoa; phylum Chordata; class Aves; order Passeriformes; family Pipridae; genus Chiroxiphia; species Chiroxiphia lanceolata. Next base: position 60,988,421 of record NC_045671.1, on the reverse strand, counting down.
CTTGAAGGAGTTCAAGTTCTGCTAATGTCAGCGGTCATGATATGAACTGTGCAAAGACAAATCCCAAGGCTATTATTTTGCTTATGTTCATCCACTGAATTAGTAAAAGACTGGAGAAAAAGAACAAACCATTTGGCTTTCCTTCTGTTTCAGTCCTTTTGCTGCAAGCTGTTCTGTGGGGAGTCAGACCATTAACAGGTATGTCAGTGTCTGTTTCGGTGCAGCCTTGGAGCTGGAATGCCACTGCCTGCGCCTCTCAGTATGTCTAATGTCTCCTACTACCGTTCTGCCTGGCAACACCTCTGTGCTCTTAGAGACTTTTAAATTGTAGACAAATTTGCTTCCTCTTTAATCTCCACTGTTAGCTTCTGGCAAGAATATCAGCCTATAGTAAAAAAAAATCCTGCAAATTTGCTTCTAGGTTAGATTTTTCTGTATTGGTGCTTAAACTCTACAAATAATCTTGCAGTCATTTCTCTTTTTCAGGCCAATTCTATCCATTATCTATCAATGAATCAATATAAAACTTCTTCTATTTAGACTTCTTTTTTACAGCTTTCAGAACTCATAAGAGTTTTTGTTAAGATGCTGCAGTTACTTATTAACCTCTTGCTAATCGACCTATTTTCTGCATAAGTAGATTTACTTCCCCAAGTCTTTCACTGATGTGTCTTTCAAATATCTCTTCTTTCAGCTCTTCTCTGATCTGTAGCCTAGTTTCTGACATCTACTAGAACTGTGGCTGCAAGAGCTGGACACACCATTTCCATGGAAAGTGGCCAGTGTGTGAATAGAGGATATACAACCTCTCCCCTCCGATTCACCAGCCTACTTTTGTTATGATAGTAGCCATGTAAAGTCTCATATCAGAGGTGACTACCTCACCTACTCTGGACAGGCTCTTCCTTAGGACAAATTTCTGTTAATTTCAACAACTTACCACTCTGCAACAGAAGAAAAAGAATTCTTTCATATATTCCTCTTTTTTGTTGTTATTATTTTGTCCTACATCTATCTCCCTGTCGTATTTTTTTCTGAAAATAAAGAACCTTTTCAAGCAGTTAGCCCACAGCTGCAGGGGTCTGCTCATGTGTTTGAAAGCATATGGTCAGACCTGCTCGTTAGCTGGGGTTAGATGCACAGATAGATTAAACAGATTTTTATACCACAAAGGTCTTTAATGTTGATCTGTGCACCTCTGTGACACTGCCATACATCTTCAGTTAGCAGAGCCTGCATCAGGGTTGGTAATCGTGGCTGAGTTAGAGGACAGTTGGCTCTCAGACACTTCAAATAGCAGAAAATGTTCCAGAAAAACCCCACATATATGTCTTTTTAATTTACCTCTGTACAGTGTACTCCATATAATGTCAATTGTTACATCACAGCCATTACTTCTGTTTCAGCTTCAGCCTGCATTTTAAGAACATGCTCATACTCACCACTTAAAGCTCTTCCTGTGCAGATGTGCCGTAACAGATTCATCCTGACTTTACCTCCAGCTAAGCTATACTTTCATGATTAGTTATGTTCACTATTAAAATCTTGACATGTTGTTTGCAGATTTGTGTAATTCTAGCTTCTGGTCAGTAGGTGTTGCTGGGCTTTCATGATCTTGTTTCCTCGACAAGGCAGGAACTACTGTGCTCACCGCTGAGTGCCTGCAGTCTGGTATTTCACAACTCACCAGAGACTATGATGGATTTTAGCTACCAGCTTAGTTTTTAGGTTATGTCAAGAGGAGATCTAGTGCAGGCACTGCTATTGGCCGTGTAGTAGGATTCTGTAAAGTACTGCTAGTGTGTGCAAATACATTGGTTTTAAGGCCACAAAAGAGCCTTACAGTCAACAAGACCGTTCCTCCAGGCCAAAGGCCATAAGATTTCTTCAACTGTATCTGTCTCCAAGGGGTTCAACTGTTCCGCTTGTCACAGTGTTTAAACAAATGTACTTTTTCTGGAGATGTTTCCTTGAGACTGGAATAAAAGAAATGAAGAGTCAAAAGTTTCTGCCACTTCTCCACTCCCATTTTTGCTTTGTTCCATAACAAAGGTAGTTGGGCTATATGTTTTTAAGCAGTCCACACATAAGGTCTTCTGCATTCCTCACCTTCCTCAGAATAGTGATTGATACATACTTCCTATATGCCCATGCTGGAACTACCTCAGTGTATTCACCAGTATACTGCATTTGCACACACCTTGAGCCCAGGCACATCTCCAGGGGTGGGTGTAAACAATTTCTTGTAGGTATCAATAAATAGGCACATATTTGGAGCTGTCAGTGATGTTGTAACCGGATATTTTTGGCAAAGGAGTGACCTAAACTGGAGCTTGATTAATACAAATAAAACTATAGCTTTCCCTTTGTGCATGGGCATGCCAGGTGGAGAAATCCTGGAAGCTGCCCTCAACATCCTGCTATAGCGAAGAGTCCTAAAACAAGTGGTAGAAAAAAGTGGTAGAATGGGAGAAAAAAAAATCCTGCTAGCATTGTACAACAGTGGTTGCAGGATGATTTAAAATTGGGTTATTTATTGGTTGACTTCTAATTAATATAGTCTTGTATGCTTTACTAAGGTAACGACATTCCATGAAAAAGTATTTGAGTAAATATCTTACAGTAATGGAGCTGATTTTTAGACTTTTATATATATATGTGAGAATAATTTTGTTCTAAAAAGAAAATGACAAAACATCTTTGTCCTTCAAAGTTCAATGTACTTTACACCACATTTTAAACAGAGAGTTTTTCCATTGATGCAGTCTCAGTAAGTTCACTGAGTTAATCACTAAGATACTCAATCCTCATTCCCCATGTTTGTTAAAAGTAGCATTTATATTATTACTACAGCATTAAGACAGTTCCTTCAAACATGGTATGGAATCTATAGCTCACGAATTACAAACACTGCCTGGTTCTTTAGGTACCTACATCTTTAATATACACATAATGCAACAAGGATGATAATGATGATGAGAATATTGAATCATAATTATACACTAGCACTATTGCTTCTCTTGTAAGGCCATGGGACCCTGAGGCACAGTAATTAATCCCAACCCCTATAAGAAATTTGTAACAGAGAACTAAATTTGACTCACAGATCTTGGGGTAACCAAGCCCTCTTTTGACCCTTTGATTTTGATAAAGAATGGCTGTGCAGCTGATAAAATGAGGAGAATTCTTCGCCTCTTCAGAAAGGTGAATTTCTTCCCTTTCCTGTAGCTATCATGGAGCACCTTAGATCTGCATGTAACTGCAAGTCTGAACCATTTTTTCTCAGGATCTTGCTTCCAGGACACATTTTTCTCCTCATTTCTGTGGGGAAACTTCTGTGTTCTATGCATGTGGGTGAACATTATTATATGCTTGTTTAGAGGGAGACTTTTCTTCTACCAGCACTCAGGACTGCCTCTTTTATACTTCAGATTTGTTAGCTATTGCATGACAAAAGAGTACATACACACAAATAAAATATGCACAACTACACATATTGAGAAATGCCATTATAGACTCTCCCTTCATAAAAAAAGGCACTAGGGGTAAAAGTGGGTTTAGCACTGTGCATAAGGAGAGTATGGGTCATTCTATGAGTCATTATGGGGCAAAAAAGGAAAATTTTTTGGAGGTGATGGAACAGCAACGCAGATTAAATACAGGACTCTGAGTACGTGTGTAATTAAGCTTCAGTATACCTGCCAGTTTTTCTTCAATAAGAGAACAGCACAGTAGCCAGCCAGTCAGTGACATCCTACTAGCTTTTATCGGCATAGCTTCACCAGCCTGCTCCAGTGTGAAAGGTGGCAAGACTTGCTCTGCGGGGTTATGCCACCACAGGGATGCTGTAAAGAAGTTATTACTTCTGTTAAGAACTAGTACAAGTGTTCAGTTCTTTACTATATGTATATATCAAACTTTCTATTCATTACTGCTTATTCCTTTTCTGCCAAGACATGCAGTTTGGTGGGGCTTCTTCTGGTTTTGGACATAATCTGATTGCTTTACCCTGTTTCTGCTTTGCTCCTGTTTGCAAGGCAAACATCCAAAGTTTTGCTGAAGTACTCCCACAGAGCATAGAGAAGAGAGCAGCAGAAATACAGTCATGTCCTGTGGCGGTTTATTAATACAATAAATGAGAACAGACCTGCTTCATTGAGGGGTCAGCAACCGAATCCGTTTATTCGAAACAAACAATAACTTTTATATGCATTCTGAAAGTAAACGTCACAACACGTGATTCTACTAAGCAATCACAACAGAGTACTCCACTGCTCATGTGTGCTGGAGTACCTAAGGGACTTCATTTCCCAAGATGCTCCTCGGGCAACATTCCTGTAACGTGAACCCCACAACGTCCTTTTGGCACAGGGGTAGGGGGATGCAGTCCAGCCGTTCTACTGTTGCTTCCCATCCTTTGTATGCTGTGCTTCCAAATCATCCATGCCTTGTGCTGTGTGTTGCTTTCTTCAAATCGCTTAGCTTGGTTCGGCTCAGCTCAGTTCATGCCATAGCAAACAGCCAAAAGGACAAGAGCCTCAGCCTATCTTGGGGGGGGGGAAAAAAATCTAGCTCAAGATGCTCACGGGGACAGTGATGGATGTACAAACAGTGTTGCTCATAAAGATTGAAAACCCTGAAGGTTTAGTGTTTGCAGTGTCTACCATATGGCAAGGCCACATTTGCAGTGAACTAAATTATTATTCTGACATACAACACCACTTCAGAGTTAGAATTTACATGGATATGTGAGGATCCAAGAAGACTAAAGACAGAAAATCATTATTTGAAGTGGATTGCTATGTAAGTCTCAGGAAATGCAACGAAGTGGAACTGCAGTGTTCATTTTTGGGCAGCTACTCAATGTACTGTGTCCATTAGAAATTATCAAAGATTTACTGAAAGACAATTCACTGAAAATAGTTCAATCAGGGAAAGGCACACATTGGGTTTCCTATGGAGTTGCATTAAAATCAAGGGCAATTTATGCTCACTCGTCCCATTTTCCTACCTGTTTCTGAAACTATATATAAGTTAAGCCTGGGGTATTCTGACAGTATCTTAACATATGGTCTGAATTTTAGATCTGGTGTGTAGAAACTAGTAGAGGAAGACAATGTAAAAGTTTTGCAATTGCTGAGAGCAGAGTTATCCATTATGGATGTGAGACATGAGTAATCCATGTTTTTCTGTTTCTGAAGTGTCTTGTGAAGAGCTCCAAGTTGTTTTAATTCTATCATTAAGCACATGTGCAGCTTGTGAACCAATTGAAGCCTTTGACTGGTTTGCATCCTTTGACCATTCTTATACAGTACAGTTTCCACTGAAATGACTGAGTTGTTTACATGCACACTGTTTGCCTTGTGTGATTGTTAATTGTCCTCTTGGAGAGGGAATGCCGTTGTTCATCATCACTGAAAAATTAAAAAAGTAATCTGGAAAAGTAACTGAAGAGCACTCTTGGCTGTGCATGAATCCCTTATTTACGTGCAAACAAAGATACTTTTTGGGGAAAAAAAAAGGAAAAAACAAGACATTACTTTTGAGAGCTACCTTTAGTTCCCTCTGCACCATCTCACTGCATCTGAACCTTGTAGAGCTATCGCTCAACAGTCCAGTGTCTGTTTTTCTTGGCTGGTCAGATGTAGACCTGGAAATTACATGCAAGTAATTTCCATGTGGGACTGAGAGTGATTTCAATACAAGCCCTATGTATCTAGAGCTTAATGTCTCACACACTTTCTGAGCTACAGGATCTCCTATATTTTTATTAGCTCATTCTCATGGCTGTTTTTGTTCCCTGACTTAATGGTCTGCACATTTTGGGAAGCAGTCTTGTAACAGGATGATAAACATGTAGGATACTGGAAAGCTAAAGCAGCTACACGAAGAACAGCTTTCCAAGCTTTTGTCCTCTCTAGTGTCCAGCACTTACTCTGACTGCAGTCATTGGAGATATGTGCGTGTAGAATTTGATAGGAGACTTTTCAAGTGAGATTTTTGGTAGCATTCATCACTGACATTAGACCAAATGGCAAAAGTTCTCGTTTCAGCACTGGCTCCCAAAGCCTTACATCTGGGTCTTTACAGAATGCACTTGAAAATCTCCTCTCTAACTCCCATCATTGCCACGGTGTACCCCAGATAAATAGCAATAATAGTAAACATCACAGAAGGACTATGAAATTCAGAGACAGTTATTTTTTACTTTGAAGATGTTGGAATTAGCCTAGGAAGTAAGATGGAAACTTCCCGTCTTCTGCTGTCACCTACCTGGAGCCTTCTAAGAACAGGGCAAAACCCCAAAGGGATGTCATTTTTTCTGTATTGTGCAGTTTGTCCAGCAGGCTTGTGGGTGGCTGCAAAGCATGGTTTAAATTCCATGGTTACAAGTAAAGCATCTCAAAACAGTAAATTGTTTCTCTGGTTCTCTTTCCTTGCTCAACCAGATGGATGGAAAATGAAACAACAAAAAAAAAAACACCAAAAAACAAACCACTCTTTTCCCAGATGTGGAAAAACAATCTGCAGAGGAGATGGCACAAAATTTGCCTGAAAAGATCAGTTTTACCCTGGAACCCGTCAACATACATGTACTTTCTGCTTTGTAAGGAAACCAAGTCCAGCAGATGGCATTTCCTTCCATCCCCAGCAAGGTCTCAAGTCTGAGACATCTGACTGTGAAACAAAAGGAAGCTCCTCTAAAATAATCCTAGGTGGGAAGGAAATATATCCAAAATCACAGTCTAAAGCCCTTTCTGGACCTTCTGTTGGGAAACTGCTGAGAGATGGGCGGTGTCAGGGAAGCTGCAGTACTGCCTGGCAGAGGTTGACTGCAGCACCTTCTCTGATTTCCACCTGCTTTGGCTTGGAGGGGTCACCATGGTAGTCCATGTCCTTGTCTGAATCCAGTATGAACTCAGGCTTGTTCTACCTGGGCCTTGCAGCAGAAAAGACTGGCACATCCCTTCTGCTAATTACTCTTTTAATAGCATGTTCACTACCTACACTATCCATTTCTGGAGACAGGTCAAAATGTTAATTACTCTTGGCTAAGAGCTCCAGCATCTGACCAATCTCTTATCTTTATTCATCCTCACAGAGCAGTTGCAATTGGGAGGATTGCTCATTCCAGCCACTGGCATTAAATGCTGCTGGCTCTAAGGCATATGAGTGTAATGTGAAAGGCTTATACATCAGTCTGTTTTTTCTCAAAGAAGAAAAGTTTTATGGAAATTTACTAACTTTGACCAAGTTTTTCAGCAAGCATATAAGCTAAATGGATTTGAAATGAAAACTGACTTTTTTTTTTTTTTTAATTGAATCAGACTGAATGGCAAAATATACAAAATCTGCTTCCTTTCCCTCCAATTAGAAAAAAAGTTTGAAGGCTCAAGAACTTTTGTGAAAAGGATCTGTCACCCCAAAGTCACATGCCCTGTGCACACATACAGCATGGGAGTAAGCAAAGGTCACTCTGGTGCACAGGGACTTCGCTCCAGCAGTGTCCAGAGGAGGTTGATTTCATTTAATGCAGAGCAATGAGAGTTTGGGGAAAAGCAGCTTTGATACATTTTCCTCACATGGACAACAGCTGAGTCTGGCAGGCTTCAAAGCACCTGTTAAACGAAACCTTGAAAAATGTTGCATCTAAACATGAATTAAATTGCTAAATGCATATCAGAATTTTCCTGTACTTTTTCATGCAGAATGTTTGATATAGAGCTTGTATTTTACTTGGGAGAGGTAAGAGACAGTATCTCTATTGAGGTAATGCCATCTCAGGAGAAAGAATGGAATGAACTTTTGGCTCCAGAAGCTTTAAAAAAGGAAACACTATTTCTTCAGGTAGTAGAAAACTTCCTTTAACTGCTGGAACTCTTCTGTGTGTTTCTAATAAGTCAGTTAAATGATACGTAGTTTTAAATTTTTTTGAAAGTATAAATTCAAGAAAGCCTGAATTGTGATTAGCAATTCTTGCTTACATCCAGACAGAATAAATTTATGCAAATGTTAAAAGTAGGAGTGACTTCTTCAATAAAAACTAGAAGTATTTAATACATTTCTGTATGTACGTGAATATTCATCTGAATGCATTTTTTTTCTTAAAACAATTGAATATGTGTTTCAGATATTTGCTGAGATTTTGAATGGCTGCTCAGCAAATTTTTTCTTCTTAGGCAGAAGAAAAACCTTGCAAATGCTATCCTAATTTTGTTTGAGAAAAACACAGTGTTGGCTGAAATATGTACCCTTGTTACTCCTGCTCAATGTCATTTGAAAAGAGTCATTCCTTGCGGGTGGATATTCTTTTGAAAATTGCTTCTGGATGACTCTATTGCTTGCTTTGTGCCAGGGTGTGGCGTTTATTAATATAATAAATAATACTCTGACACGACCTGGTTGGTTGAGGGTTCAAACAACCAAATCTGTTTATTGGAAGCAAACAGCATCTTTTATATGCAGTTTAAAACCACACGTGATTCTCTTAACCAATCACCATGGGGTATCCCAATGCCCATCTGTGCAGGAGTACATTTGGGACTTCATTTCCCAGGATGCCCCTTCCAGCATCCCTAAAACACGCCCCCTGCACTAGGGCCAAAGAAATTCCACTTCTGTGGAGGCAGGAAGAGTCAGGACCGCGTTGCACAGGCTTAACCTGTATTGCTGCTGGCAGGAGGCAGAAGCTGATGTGAATCTCTTTGCTCACTAGTTTTAAAATATATTATTTATTTTCAGATATGGGAGATGGTATTAAGAATAAAAGTCTGGTCCACAAAGTGGTGGAACTTGAACCCCTCTGAATTTGAGATTTTTCTGCTCAGCATCCCAGGGAAAACCAAGACATCTCTGCAGTTTCTTTGCCTGTTTTCTTTGGGTTTGGGTGTTATGGTGTTCAATATATGGTCTACCCATATTTTAAGAAAGCAGTATTCTGGATAATGCTGTAAATGGTGTGTTTTTACACTGCTGACAAGTATGATAATTGAATGATTATTGATTATTGAATGACTAAAATCAAAATCTGGAACACATCCCAAAATTTCTGACATTTCTGCATTAAATTATCCCTCATTAATCTGCAATGATAAAAATTATAAGAATGCAATACCTTATTACATGCATTATTATTTACATAATTATCTGCATTAATTTAGCCCTTGCCAGCAGGAAGGGCTGCTATGCCCTTCAAGCATAGCTTGAGGTGTGAGACCTTGACTAAGGATATGTCAGACAAAGGCAAATTCAAATCCAAAGGCAAAGGCAAAGGGAGAGAAAAAAAGGAAGTATGGAATATCCTATATAGAATATCCATATGGAACGGACCCACAAGGATCATCAAAGTCCAGCTCCTGGCACTGCAAAGGACTATGCCAAGAATCACACCATGTGCCTGAGCTTTTCTTGGTCTCTCTCACACTCTCTCCCACTCAAAATACTTTTGCTGTTCTTATTGGTTTTGGTTTCAATTCTAAAATTGTTCTTACCTCAACCCACGAGGTTTATTTTTTTCTTTCCAGTTCTCCTCCTCACCAGATAGGGGGAATTTGGGGAGGAGAGAGTGAGTGAGCAGCTGCATGGTACTTGTTTGCCAGTTGGGGATAAACCATGATAGTCCTTCTTGGCACCCAACATGAGGTTCGAAGGGTTGAGATAATGGGCTTGAGAAGGGTTGAGATCGGACCATAGTGTGTTAAAACAAATTTGTTACAAGCACTTATTCTACTAGTTGAATAGGTGCTGGTCATCACGCTGTTTCATTTGCTCTCAGTGTTCCTGCACGTGTGCTCAGGCACTTGATCCATACTACCACTCTTGCTGTCTGTGTTCCGTGGGGTGATGTTTATCCTCCATGGAGCCTGGGCTACGGTTTTCATTCTCATGTTTTCTGCAGTACTGGTTTAGGAGATGGAGGGACAGATGCTTGCTCAGCAAGTTTGCTGGGGACACAAAGCTGGGAGGAGTGGGCGATACCCAGAGAGTTGTGCAGCCCTTCAGAAGGAGCTCGACAGGCTGAGGAGGAACCATGGGAAGTTCAACCGAGGCAAATGCAGGGTCCTCACCTGGGGAAGAATAACCCCACACACCAGCGCAGGCTGAGGGCTGGCCTGTTGGAAAGTAGCTCATGGGAAAAGGAGTTCACTTAGGCAGGGCAAACAGGAAGGGCACAGCCACCTCCCAGGTCTTTTGGGTGAGGTTTTTTTTTTTCCCTCTGCCCTGCAACTCGACTAAAGCCAGCCATGGTTTCCAAGAAAGTGAAAGCCATTGCTGCAGTTATCACAAGAGGTGTGTCAACACAGACGGAACCCCCCAAGAAGGACACCAAGATGGATGCAGCTGTTCAGGTCTCTGGTTGTGCAGAGTGTTTCAGCCTGGCGTTAGTACCTGAGGACAGTGTGAGTGACATCTGTGTACAATATGAACAGGTGAATGAATGATTTGCTGTGCCTGGTGGCAGAGCTCAAGAAGAGGTAGGGAGGCTAAGAAGCATTTTAGGGAAAGTGAAAGGGAAACAGACTGAGGGAGTCTTTCGACCCCAAAAGAAGTGCAGCAGGAGATGGTGAAGCCCTGCCCCTCCTGCTATCAGGCAGTTGGAGCAAACCAAGTAGATGGGGGGGAATGAAAACAGGTCCCTGATCAGAGAGGTAAAAGAATCCCCTCCTGACCCCCATCACCTCCCTGGGTGCCCTTAAAAAACAGGTATGAGGCCCTGGACCCAGAGAATCAGATAGAGGACAGTCAGGAGGAAGATCTGTCGAGAGGGTCTCCCGGTTGCACCCTGTCTACCAGACAGATTACAACCACATCTATAAAGAAAAAAAGAAGGGTGGTTGTAGTTGGTGACTCCGTTCTGAGGGGAACTTAAGGCCCTATATGTCGACCGGACCCATCCCACAGGGAGGTCTGCTGCTATGGAGCAGATCATCCTCAGTGCAATCACTTAGCACCTACAGGATGGACAAGGGATCAGACCCAGCCAGCACGGGTTGAGGAAGGACAGGTCCTGTCTGACCAACCTGATCTCCTTTTATGATCAGGTGACCGGCCTGGTGGATGAGGGGAAGGCTGTGGATGTGCTCTACCTGGACTTCAGCAAAGCCTTTGACACTGTCTCCCATAGCATTCTCCTGAAAAAAGCTGGCAGCCCATGGGTGGCAGCCCAGGGGCACTCTGTGCTGGGTTAGGAACTGGCTGGAGGGCCGGGACCAGAGAGTGGTGGTGAACGGGGCTGCATCCAGTTGGCACCAGTCATTGGTGGTGTCCCACAGGGATCAGTGTTGGGCCTAGTTCTGTTTAATATCTTTACTGATGATTTAGATGAGGGGTTTGAGTGTACCATTAGCAAATTTGCAGATGACGCTAAGTTGGGGGGAGTGTCAATCAGCTGGAAGGCAGGAGGGCTCTGCAGAGGGACCTGGACAGACTGGAGAGTTGGGCTGATTCCAACGGGATGAGGTTCAACAAGACCAAGTACTGGGTCCTGCACTTTGGCCACGACAACCCCCTGCAGCGCTACAGGCTGGGCACAGAGTGGCTGGAGAGCAGCCAGGCAGAAAGGGACCCAGGAGTTTGGATTGACAGGAAGCTGAACATGAGCCAGCAGTGTGCCCAGGTGGCCAAGAAGGCCAATGGTATCCTGGCCTGGATCAGGAACAGTGTGGCCAGCAGGACCAGGGAAGTGATTCTTGCCCTGTACTCAGCATTGGTGAGGCCACACCTCGAGTACTGTGTCCTGCCACGGTCCGATGGGAAAGAGAAATAGGATCGTGACACTGCACAAAGGGGTCCGACAAGGTAGAAGGTCAGAGTGCGATGGCTACTTTATTAGGGTAGAACATGGACTTATATAGGGTTTGGCTCAGGGAGGCTTGGCAACTGGGGCAGAGCATGAGATGGACATCTCAGGGTATAGCGGGATAGGAGAATACAGAAAAGGAGGAGGAACTTGCGAGGAGTTGGGCATCAGGGACCAATGGGGATTCACTCCACACTGCGGCACTTCATAGCCAATCAGTGTGGGATGAGCGGGAAAGCTAGAAAGAGCAAAGGAGTAAACAACTTTTGGTGGGAAAATGACCTGGGCAAGCCCGGGCAAGTCCTGGGCTATACAAACAAGTGGGATTAATACAGGGAAATGGGGGAAATACATTAAACAGTGCTCAGAACTGAGTATAAACATGCAAGTCCATAAAATGTGATGTCTTCAGGCCCCATAAATGTCCCTCCATGCCTGAAAGCGTTCCCATTCTGATTCGTGTTCCTTGGCAGTGTCCAGTTCTGGGCCCCTCAGTTCAGGAAGGACATTGAGGTGCTGGAGCAGGTCCAGAGAAGAGCAACAAGGCTGGGGAAGGGACTGGAGCACAAGTCCTGTGAGCAGAGGCTGAGGGAGCTGGGGTTGTTTAGCCTGGAGGAGGCTCAGGGGAGATCTCATCACTCTCTGCAACTCTCTGACAGGAGGTTGTAGCCAAATGGGGGTTGGTCTCTTCTCCCAGGCAGCTATTGGTAAGACAAGAGGGCATGGTCTTAAGCTATGCCAGGGGAGGTTTAGGTTGGATGTTAGGAAGAAATTCTTTACAGAGAGGGTAATCAGGCATTGGAATGGGCTGCCCAGGGAAGTGGTGGATTCCCCGTCCCTGGAGGTTTTCAAGATGAGACTGGATGTGGCACTTAGTGCCATAGTCTAGTAACCACAGCAGTGTTGAATTAAGGGTTGGACTTGATGATCTCAGAGGTCCTTTCCAACTCTGCTCATTCTATGATTCTATGATTCTAGGATGTGAGGATCCTGGTGGACAACAAGGTGTTCATGAGCCAACAGTGTGTCCTGGTGGTCAAGCAGGCCAATGGTCTCCCTGCTTCCCTCCGTCTCTCATTCTTTGGAAGCCCTCTTTCCACGGCCCATGGGAAAAGGGAATAGGGACGTGACCCTGCACAAAGGTTTCTGACACAGTACAAGGTCAGGGTGCAATGGCCAGTTTATTGAGGGGAACAAGGATTTATATAGGGTTTGGGTAAGGGGAGGTTTGATAACATGGGCGGAGCGTGAGATTGACATCTCAGGGGAATACAGGATTGGGGAACATGGAGAAAGTGGGAGGAACTTAGGAGTATTCAGGGGAAAGGGACCAATGGGAGCTCACTCTGCACTGCAGCACCCATCAGCCAATCAGTGAGAGATGAGCGGGAAACCAGGGGAGAGTAAGGGAGTAAACAACTTTTGGCGGGAAAAATGTGAGGGCAAGTCCAGACAAGCCCTGAACAATACAAACCAAGGGGATTAACATAGAAACATATGTGGGGGTACATTAAACGCGGTATAAAACTGGGAAATAACATGAAAGTCCGTGAATTATTAGCTCCTTCAGGCTTCATAAAAGTCCCTCCAGGCTTTAAATCTCTCCCAATCACTTTGGTGTTCCTCCTCACCCTCTAGGCTGACTGCAGAGATATTTGAGAATTTTGAAGATTTTGAATGTCCTTTGAATTACCCTTGCAACCAGCCTGGCCCTTTTGCTGGGAATCAGCATGGGCTTGCCTGTGGCTGAGATCTTGTTTAGGCATGAGCCATGAGTGGTGGTCACCCCAACCCAGGGACAAGCACTGCAGCTCGAAGGAAAAGGAGAGCGACTGCAGCTGTACAAATTCTGCTGACAAGCATGGGGGCTACATCAGTCCCCACAACAAGCACTGCAGTCACTCAATCTCCAGCCACAGGCTGCAGCCACTTCTGTCCCCACACCAGGCACTGCATTTACTGGGGGGGCCACTCAAACTCCAGCTGCTTCATTCCCTGCAATAAGCAGTGCAGCTACTCAAGTTCCAGTGGCAAGCACTGGGGCTACTCAGATCCCAGGGACTGACACTACAGACTTCGATGCCGGGAAGTGCAGATGAACCAACAACTATTTATTACAAGCCATTCCACCATCTTCTTCTTTTTTTTTCTTTTGTCTTGACATCCAGTATTGAAGAGTTTCCAAAGCAGAGGTTGTCTGGCGGATGACCAAGCAGTGTGTTCCTATGAGGAAGAGAATTGAAGTTAATTGAAAAGGCACCTGAGGAGAAATTGTCTTGGACTGGAAGGTCTCCACATAGCCCTTTCGAGAGATGGAGAGGGCGGAGCCCTCCTTAGCAGAATTCTCCCTGGACTTGGCAAATTGCAGTTGATGGGCCAATGAAGCTTCTTTTTGAGAAGTGTCCCCATCAAAACAGAAGAAAAGAAACACCCTTCTCCCATTGTCCACTTATTTGCTGATGTGGGCAAGAAGCCAGCCAGACCTGCATGTCCCTGACAAGCCTGGTCAGGGCTCCTACAGGGTTTGGCATCAGGAGAGGGTTTCTGCCACCACTTGAGGGTTTCTGCAGGGTTATAGGATTGTGCAGCGAGGACAAGATCTTTAGGATCATCCAGTCTAACAAAACACAGCCATGTCCACCACTGAACTATGTCCCTAAGGGCCATTCAGCATTGCTGTCCCCTCCATGCTTTGGGAGCCGTCTACTGGGAATGAGCCAGAATTACACCTTTTACCTTTTCACCTTGGTGAAATGCCTCTCGCCCTTCCTTCCTGCCTTTCTCCTTCTGGCCTTCTTTCCTTCCTGCCTCTTTCCCTCTCTCCCTCCCCTCACCTCCCTTCCTCTCCTGCCTCCCTCCCTCCCTCTCTCCTCCTCCTCCCTCCCTCCCCTGCCTCCCCCAGCCCTCTCTCCCTCCCTCCCTTCCTTCAGTTCAGTTCCGTTCCGTTCGGTTCACTGTGGAGTTGATCAAGGAAGGAGACTCTTCCCAATTCCAGACCATACTAAAAACCGTAGAATTGGGACTTTCCATCTGTAAGAAACAATGGACAATTGAGAAGTGAATGTAGAGTTTCTTCACAGGGTGACAAGGAAGGGAATCTTCCAGTGGAGTTGAGGTCTTACCGAGTTTTTATTCTGAGTCCCAGTCAAGAAAGCCGTCCGGAAATGGTCTTGTTATCTCCTGTACTCCCTTGACTGCTTCGCTGCAATGATCACAGGAACCAGCCTGGAGAGAGGCTCGGCTGATTGTAGAAATGGATGCTGCCCAAAGGGGAAAAAAAAAAGAGAGGAAGCATTACTTTCCAAACTCCCTTCCTCACAGGCTCAAGCAGGCCTCCTCTGCTTGCCAGAAAGATGCAGAAATAGGATGGAGGGGACCATCTGCATCTCTGTCTTCATGTCCAGGACCTTGCTATCCCAGGCAAAGCTGGCCCATAATCCACAAATCCATTCCTCAGGGTCTCTTCTGCTTCCTGGGTGTTTCGCCCTGACAGCACTCTGGGAATGCTGCTTGCTGTCCCAGGGCTTTGCTCCTTTCAGGAGACTCCCTTAGGTTCCTCTTTTCTCCAGGCATGGGCTAGTTTAGTTGCCCAAAGAGAGGAGAGGCATAAGCCATTGCTCAGGATCCTCCACCACCTCAAACACAGCCAAATCTCAGACCGCTCGGCTGGGACTGCTTCCGTTGGGCTCCTCCAGCACCATTTCAGGCCTGGCATTGTCCTACTTCAGGTCTTTTGCTACCAGGTCAAACTGAATGCAGCATCAAAGTGCAAAAGCAGGCCACAGGAATGATCAGAAGGTGGAAGCTCTCCTCTGAGGAAAAGCTGAGAGAATGGGGCTTGTTCAGCCTGGAGAAGAGCAGGCCCCAAGGAGACCTTCTTGCCACCTTTCCATACTTCAAGGGAGCTTAGAAGAAGCATGGGGACAACAGTTGTTCACCGGGCCAGTTGCAATAGGGGAACTGGATTGAAACTAAAAGAAAGTCAACTCAAACTGGGTCTAGGGAAGAAACTGTTTACGGGGAGAGCGGTGAAACGCTGGCACAGGTTGCCCAGAGAGCTGGGAGGTGCCCCAGCCCTGGAAACATTTGAGGTCAGGCCAAAAGAAGCTGGGAGCAACCTGATCTCCTTGAAGGTGTCCCCGCCCAGGGCAGGGCGGTTGGACTTGATGACCTTCACAGGTGCCTTGCAACCCCAAGCAGTGTAGGATCCTATTTAGTTTTCATTGGAAAAGCACCAGGCGTGGAGATTACCAGGAGGGGGTCCCATTCTGATGCCTTGGAGTTTAGCCGAGAAGCCATGCCTGAGATGGGACAGCTGTTCCACCTGCAGCCGCTTCCCTCTTTACCTGCAGAAGTTCCTGGGCAGACGCTCGCCTCTCCTCATCCCTCTGCAGGCAGCAGTTCAGGAAGTCATGCAGGAGAGAGGAGTGTAGCCAGGGGTTCTGCAGCTTTGGTGTCCTTCCTGTGGCTATCAGGTCTTGAGCCTGAAGAAGAAGGAAACATGAGACTCTCTCCCTCTTTCTTCCATAGCCGCACCTGAGCACCCAGACCCCACTGGTTAAGCTCCAGCCACGTTCACCCGACTGCGGAACAGCAGTGCCAGGACAAGCGGAGCTCTTTCAGTTGCCAATTTCTTCAGCACCACGAATCGTGAGGGAGTCATCTTTAGCTAGGTAGCACCCCTTTGCAAGATTTCTACAAGCACGGAAAAAGGTCTATGGGAAGCTGAACTCTGGTTTCCTGTGATGCAGCCGGCAAAGAGAAACAAGTCCAGCTCAAAGGAAATCCGTGCTTGCAGGAGGTGCAAAGGGGCAGTAAGCCCCTCAATTTCTTTCTGCCAAGGATTCGGCAGACAGTTAGGGCTGCAGTCTGTGAAAGCAAGATCCTAAACTTACCCAGACCACCCAGCCACAGGACAGAACAATAGAGAGATGATTTAGGAGCCTGAAACTGTCTAGTTGAGAGACAGAGCTCAGAGAGATCCAAAAGCGCACCAGATATTTCAAGCATCGCTGAAGGTCAAGAGGAAAGGTTTCCGAAGTGGCCACGTGCCACTTCCCTTCTGAGGTTCTCCCGGTGAGGGCAAGAGAGCTCCAGCAGATGCTGGTGTGCTGCAGGGACATTTTTAGAAGGGGACCTTGGTGGAAGTAGTTCAAGCAGGTGGGAATGGCATTTTGTCTCATGGGAGACAGAAGATGGGACAGATTACAAAGACACCGGTGTCTGAGGGTCTTTGCACCTTACCATGGAAGGGCTCTCCTTAAAGTAAGGAGGCTCTCCTTCCAGCATCTCTATTGCCACGATGCCGAGAGACCAGATGTCCACCTTGGGGCCGTAGGGTTGGCTTCTCACAACTTCAGGGGCCATCCAGTAAACAGTCCCGACCATGGAGCTCCGTTTCCTGTGCTCAGGGCTGAGCTGAGCACAGAGGCCAAAATCAGCTGAGGAGAAAGACAAACCCTGTTCAAACAAGCTTCAGTGAGGAACCCAAGGAAAAGAATTGCCCACTCAAGGTCTGAGAGTGCGGTGCTGGATGTATCAGGGAAAGTGGCCATGCTCTGTTTCCTCAAGGCTGCAACCAAGCAAATAAGGCATTGTCCCCTGAACAAAAATCCCCATGCTTCATGCGGTGCCTTCCATTTATTCACCTGAAAGTTTTGATTGTAACTCGCTGCCCCTAGAAGGGACGCACCCAAACCAAGCCACTCTTAACATCATGTTCCTGTCTAGACCTCTCTGCCCCTTGCAGCTGTGCTCTTTGCCTGCAGGAGTGGTCCATGCACTCTGCCAAGCACCACTGTTGGGGACGTGGCAGTGACTCCACAGCAGCCCCACACCGCATCCCCGGAACGCTGAGCCCAAGCAAGAATACCCACCCAACTTCACCGCTCCGTCCAGGCCCAGAAGAATGTTGTCGCTTTTGATGTCTCTGTGGATGACCCAGTTGGAATGAAGGAAAGCCAGTCCCTGCAGGCACTGAGAGAGAAAAAACAAACAGGAGGGTAAAACTTAGTGATGGGATTTCATCACCCAAGAACTGCTGTAAAAGATTCCACCGTTTCTAGGGGAATAGTGAGCAGTGACAGGGCACGGTGCTGTCAAGAGGAAGAGCTTGCTGCTGCAACACTAGGAGAGCAGTGTCTTTCCAAGTGAAGGCATATTAGCTTTGAAAGACAAACAGGCCTTGTTGCTCCAGTGCCCAGCAAACCCAGCCAGAATGACTGCTGCTGCAGTGCTTGTGCTCTCTGCCCCCAGAAGACAAAGGAGGCTTTGCCAACAAATGGCACAAAGTTGGTGGCTTCTGGGCGGGAGGCCGCACGATCAAGATTTTCTTGCTAGCGTCGCCAGCAGCCTTGGAAGTAACACATTAGTCAGTCTTCAGAAGCAAACACCATCTTGCGTGCAATGCTGTCCTTTGAAGCTGAGGAGTGGCAGCAATGAGTCTGGAGTTTTCTTTGCCATTCCTTCCAACTTCTGCCACCAGCACCTTTGCTTTTACAGGCAAGCAATGCAGCACAGACAGGTTCCAGGCAAATGTTCAGAGAGGCCAAGTGGGGAACAAGAAATGCATTTGAAAAACCACAGAGGGAGAGAGTACAACCAGGGTAGATAAGAGTATCATAGGAGCAGAGTATAGGAAGTGCAGGGACACTGGCAGGCAGTTCACTTGAGAGCCTCTTTCTCCTCCGGATGATAAGAGCAAGAGAGGACCAAAGCTCTGAAGATGAAATCACTGCTGTTCACACCACCTCTTTACAAGGACAATCCATTCCAAGCCATCAGAAGCACAGGTGGGATCCCTTACCTCCCGACAGACAGCTGCTATCTGTCCTACGGCCATCCATGTCTCGCTAATAACGTCAGTCAAAGAGCCTCCGTCCATGTGCTCCATCACCAGCCAGAGCTCCTGACTGACAAGGTAGCTGGAAGAAGAAAACAACAGCGTGGAGAGGAATGTGCACAGCTCAATTGCCTTATGGAAAAGCTGCTCTCCTGAGTCAACCCTTTGAGAAAAGATGGAGGGAGAGAACATAGAGGCTGTTGATTTAGTAAGAGATCCAGGTTTTGGAAAACAGTCTTCCAACTGTGTCTGCCGGGAAGCACTAATGCAGACAAAATGCAATCTCCTCCCATACATGCTATCCAAGTAGATTAATAACAATGAAAAGATCCATTTTCTGCCAGGGAGTCAAGGGCGTTTTAACCTTTGCCTTGAAAGCCTGTAAATGAACATTCCCATGATAACACCAGAACTGCTTACCTGTCTACATAGGTAACAATATTGGGGTGGTTCTTCTCCCTCAAGACCAGGATTTCTTTCAGGAGTTCCTCTTTTCTCTGTTGATGGAGATTGACTAGCTTGATGGCCACCTAAAATGACGTTGAAAACCACGAACTTGAGACGTCTCTTGCAGGAGACCACAAGGAGCATGGAGTGCACGATTGTGACACAGCCAAGCCGAGCCCAACGGCCTCGTGGTTTGACATCAGAGCAATTCATAACTGACCTGACAACAGCCCCTTTCTCCTCTGGCTCGGGTGCCAGTTACAGGGCCCAGGCCCATGGATATTTTGCCTTATCCACTTGGCAGAAATGGTCTCTAAACTAGCAACCCCAAAGCTCTAACAACACTCTGCACCCACATTCTTCCCCAAGGGCCTTAGTCCGTCACTGCTGTTATCATTTACACACGATTTGCAAGCACAAAGCAATGATGCTCTTGTGAAAGTGTATCCAAACAGCTGGTAATCCCTTAGCCTTTCTAGGGGGTCTGATGCGTATTTCACAAACTGCTGCTATTCTCACTTGTGCAGGAAAGCAATCATATTACAGAGCAAATGGTTGAGATTTGCAATTGGATATGGCCTGGGTGATAAGAGAGGCTTAGTGCTTTTAGACGCCTTGAGCACCTCTCTCTAAGCACAGTTCCCAAGCACAGCAGTGCAGGTGGATAAGGAAGTAGCAGGAAGATCCTGATGTCTTTGCTGACAGCCAGAAATGAGAATTCAGGAATGTGGAGCTGGAACCCCAAAGAGCAGTGAGACTCTCTAAGACACTACCGTGTCTGCTTATTACAAATAGCATCTCTGTAATGGGCTGTCCTGGACACCAGATCAAACCAGGATGGTACTGCTCAGGAGAGATCTTTGCTCTTGGTAAACACGTTCTCATTGATCACTATGTGTGCCAACTAGCTTCACTAGGACTGAACCACAAAGCTGTGTTGCAAACGTGGTCTCTCCTTCATTGGCTTTTGCATTAGATTTTCAAGATGAAAGCCCTGGTGGGAAAAAAGCTAAATCCTCTCTGTGTCTGAACCTGGGATGAAGAGAAATTGGGCCTGAATGAGGGCAGTCGCCATCAGCCAGTCAATGCCCATTTATCAAGTGAGACCACGCTAGCGTGTCCTTCTCTGAAAGATAACGCTGCCCTCCTTGCATTCTTTCAGGTAGTGAAGAAGGACAAAGTCTGCCCCAGATGCATTTTGCAGGCTGCCTCTAGCCTGGGCTTCAGGGCAACAGCCTGTGCAGCAAAGAGCAGTGACCCAGAGCTCCAGCCACAGAGGAGAGCACTCGAGAGCTGCAAAAGCTGCGGGGTTGTTGGCACTTACCTCTCCTCCCGTGACAGCATCGAATGCTCTGTACACGGTGCCGAAACCCCTGGAAACAGAACAGCAGCGAAGAAATTCTGATCAGCACTGAGAGACGGGAGACTCTGAGCCCCAGGTCTGAACACACTGGGAGCTTGCCTGACTTCGCGCTTGAATGTGGTACCAGCAAAACACCTGGCCCCTGGTTTTGTCGAAGGAAGTGTGGTCGCACTCACCCTTTGCCAATGTTTTCCCATCCAGTGTATTTCTTCAGTGGATCTCCCACACTCACAATGCTCCCTGAAAGAAGCAAAATGCAACATGCTCACTTCATAGCAGAGATAGCAGTTTCCAGCAGATCCAAAAGGCAGCCCCTCTGTGACAGCAGAGTGAGGAGGAACATGTGGCACAGCTCATGCTGAGACATGCACACAGCACACTGCTCTAGCAGACAAGAAATACACAAGACGTACTCAGCAGCTTCAGGGACTCCTCCTCTCTCAGCTCTCGCAGCTGCTCTGTGTCCAGGCGTGAGCTGGATGAACTGCTGGGGCTCGAGTTCTCAGGCTGGGGAGTGGAGGCTCCGTTAGAGGGGGCTGCTGCAGCCACTGGTTCGCTGGCAGGTTCGCCTCTGTAGATCTGGAACAAGCAGTTGGTTTGTGTCAGAAAGGTGGCTGGCAGAGATGCCCCAGAGATCACATTTCAAATGCAAGGCTTCACGATGATGCCGCCTCCAGGACTCTTAAACTGATTCATTAAACATTTTCACAGATTTTCTGAGAAATGGCTGCAACAATGACCGCTCCACTTCGTCCCAACTACTCCCTTCACCCTCCAAGGACTGCAGACACCCTTGCAGCTCCCTGTTGTGATGCTCTATCTCCTCCCTTTGTCTCCTCTATTCCTTCAAATCTTAGGCAAGTGTTCAGCCTGCAGCACCTTCTGCCTTGACAGTTCCTGTGCCTCACTCAGATCTTGCTCAGCTTTGACACCCATCACCTGCTGGGACTTGCCTGCAGTGGTCCTTCCCTCCTCAGTCCCAACATCTACCTTGCAGGCCCTTGTTACTGCCCCCCCCCACTCAGGCTTACCTGCCCATTCTCTCGCTCCTCTCTTGCCTCCTGCCTGCGCTGCTCTAGCTGCTGCTGGGTTTGGAGCAGCTCTACCTGAGTCCGGCACAGCTTCTCCAAGAGAGTTGTCTTCTCACGTGCCTTTTCTTGCAGGACCTGCACAGGAAGGTGGAGGAGATGGCTTTCAACTTGCCACACAACATTGGTGTGAGGTTGCGAGCTGACATGTCCACTCTGCCACCTCCAGGCAAACAGAGCAAAGCAGTCTGAGACTACAGCTTGTCACTGTCAGCCATATCAGTGACGATGAGGAAAGGGAAAGAACAGCTTGAAAGTTCACCCCATGCTGAATGAGGACAAGACGTACAATGGATAAGGTCGACTTGTTCCCAGATGTATCTGGGTCCCCATGTTCAGCTGAACAAACACCTCAAAAACTAGGCTGGCAGTCACAGGCCAGCACAAATGCATGGGGATGATTGCTGGCCAAGCAGCCAGAGGACTAGCCCTGCTGTCCAGGGTGGCAGCTGAGAGTCAGCGGCCCAGTAAGTCTCCTCCAGAGCAGCTGTAACGCAGACCACAGCAGGATGGCAGTCAGAGGGATTACCCCCAGCAGCCTGCTGCTCTGCAATGGAAAGGCAAGAAGGGCAGAGAGCACCTGTTGCGTGACTGCGGTGCCTACCGCTGTTTCACTCACCTGGTTTTGTAGAGCCTCCCTGTGCTGAAGCAGGAGACTGATTTCCTCTTGCAGTCTTGCCATTTCTTCCTTTTGCCTCCTCTCCACTGCCTTCATCTTACTCTGAGCTTCCTGCAGCTCTGCTTCCAGCTTTTCCTTGATGTCCTGGAAACACAAAGGGAGAGAAAGTTCCTGGGACCTGCCGTCACGCTCGGGTTTTCCCTCTGGCAAGCTCAAAATCCCATTCATTCAGTCACTTGGCTCTGCTTCTGCACCCAGCTCTGCTTCCAGCCCAAGCCTTCCTTCCTGGGGCTCATCTCTGGAGCCTGCAGGGCTCTTTGCTTTCAGGGCCTGCTGTAGTCCTTCCCTCCTCAGTCCCAAGGTCTACCTTGCAGGCCCTCTCCTCTGCCAGTGGGCTCCTCAGGCTTACCTGCCCATTTTCTCTCTCCTCTTTCACCTGCTGCCTGAGCTGCCCTAGCTGCTGCCGGGTTTGGAGCAGCTCTACCTGAGTCTGGCAGAGCCTCTCCAACAGCGCAGTCTTCTCACGCTCGACTTCTTGCAGGAGCTGCACAGAAAGGAAGACACGATGGCTTTAAACTTCCCACACAACGTTGGTGTGGCAAGCTTCAAAGACTGATAGGCTCATGCATTCCCAAAGCACTGGGCTGCTGCTCTCCTGGGACATCCTCTGCCCAATGGGAGGCACAGACTCCTAAGTGAGACAGGCCGTATGAACATGATCCAGCCACAACTGAAACTCCAGCCAGCTCTTAGGCAGCTAAGAGGAAAGGGGTGGCATTGCTGAAGTGTCTGATAGCCTTGCTGGCCAGGCTATCCCTCCTCTTGTGCAAGAAGAGACACTTCTGGGCTTTGTGTTCTCTTCAGGCCTGCAACGCTGTCCCTGCCTTCCTTCAATCTATGCTCTGGGAGCCTCTCACGTGAGAGGCCCTGTCCCTCATGGCCCAAGCTCCCATGGTTGCTAAAGCATCACTCCTGTCTACAAAGGGGCATCTGAGACACAATTCTACCCAGACGGGCAGTGTCCAGAGAAGCACTAACCCGAGGGAGCCCAGAAGATTCAAACGTACCACACAAACCCTCCTTTCACAGTTTTGCCCTCTTGCTTGGCTCTGCCTCCTACCTTTGCTTGTTCAGCTTTCACGGTGGCAGCTTCCTGCATCATCTCAAAGAGCGTTCTCTCGTGCTCCCTTTCTGCCTCTGCCATGAGGTTTTGCTGTTGCTTCAGCAGCTCCCGTGTCTCCAAACGCTGGCCTTCCAGCTCGCTTGCCTGATGAGGGGAGGAAGACACTTGGACGTGAAGCCCCAGCCAAGCTCCTCAAATCAAGAAAGGGAAGCTTCGTCTGTGCCCTCCAGAAATCCTGTCTGAGCAAGGAACTGAAAAGGAGGCTCAGCAGGGGGAAGAGTGGAGAGGTCCCCTTCCCCTCTCTCGTGGCTGCCCCTTTCCTGGCACCTCTCTCCTCAGGATTCCTCCTTATTCTCAGAGGCTCTGTAGTCAAAGTTCACAGGCCTTTTCATGCAGGACAAGCTGCAGACGGACTGCAGGGCCAGGAGGAGGCCAGTACCCCAATGCCCTAGTCACAAGACAGGCCACCAACTGAAGGACCAGGAATAATAAGGAGCCTGTTCCATAGGCTTCAAGACCAAAGGTAACTTCTCTGTCCATGGTGGAAGGACAGCAAGAAAGGAAGCCATTTCCTGTGACTGCACTTGGCAGCAATGTTAGCAACCCACTTCATGGCAGGGGGGAGTCAGGAAGATCCTGCCCTTTGCTGCCATGCTTTGGGTAGAGATTAGCAGCCTTCTGGGGAACTCGTCTTATGCTCCTCACTCAATCAGTGGCTGCATTTACTCTCCCAGCACAGTCCTGTGGGTCTTCACGGGCCTTCAATTGCGAGCCCTTGGCTCTGTTGCCTTGCCCAGCAAGGTCTGGCCTATGGCAGAGGAGTGCTGCCCTTTCATGCTGTTATTCTGCTACGGGCAGTCACAAAGTTTGCCTGAGACATTCAGAGGTGTATTGATTCCTACCAGGTTTTGCAGGAGCTTTCTTTTTTCCTCTTCCTGAGCACGTTCCCAAAGCCTGAGCGTTTGGCTGCACTGCTCTTCTGTCCACTGCAGCCGTTGTGCCACCTCTTCCCGTTCCCGCTTCATGAGGGATCTCTGTGCTTCCAGGTCACGCCGAAGGCACTTGAGATCCCCTGCAAACACGACAAAGGGCAAGATTCAGAGTCTACACAAGCAGTAGGACTTTACTGACCTTAAGCCCTTTCAGTTTCAGTCCGGGAAGGACCTGCCCCCAGCTCCTTCTCTCCCCAGAGGCCCAGCGGACAGAGCTGGTTTCACAGCAACTTCTCTGGGCAGGGGGATCACCAGAAACAAAGTGCATGAGGCTCTCACCTTGTATCACCTCCTTGGCCTGCGTGACTGTGTGAACTTGGAGTTGCAGGCGACTCCTGACCATCTCCAGCTGAGAAACGTGCTGCTGAGCCTCAAAGAGGCTGCATTGCACGCTCTCCTTTGCAGACCTACAAATTGTGGAGATGAAGAGAAATCACTTTCTTGCTCCTGACACCCACCCTGAGAGGGTTTCCAGTCAGATGTGGCTCAAGGTCCTGCAGTTTAACTCACTGGAAGGTAACAGATAAACTTGCTACCTTTACTTATTGCTCCCTAAGCAGATGGGAGCCCAAATGACTTGACTGTGTTTAAAGAGGAAGAGGACCATCCAAAGGAACTTGGCAGTTTAGAGAGGTGGATGGACATGAATGAGGAACAAGAATGCCCAGATACTGTTGAGAAGTCAAAAGACCTTTCCCTGCTGTTGCTGCTGTACCCAACTCTAGGTCCTGTACATGCTTCACAAGAGTTAGCTCAGAAGGCTCTCAAGATTTTCAGCGTGACCCTCCAGCTTCACCCTAAATGGCAGCGACCCGCTCACAGTGTTTGCACGTAAGGGCCTGGAGTTCTGAAGATTCCATGTCAAACTACTTGGCAAGGAAAGATTGCTGTTCAGAAGCATAGAAGAAGAAACCAAAACCAGAGGGAAACTTCAGGATTCAGTGAGCGTCTGCATGGTTTCCCTACTACTCCATTCAGAGCCAAGTTGGCTTTCTTGGGACTTGGTACAGGAATGTGCAGGGGCTCACAAATGGCAGCCCAAGGCTCAGGAGAGCTCTGCCAGCTTAAGCTGCCCAAAAAGTAACATTCAAATCACAGTCTACTTTACTTTTTCCTCCGGACTCTTCCATTGTCCATGGAAGGTGAAGAGCATCTGCAGAGCACACGGGATTCAATTAGTGCTCCTGTAGTGCTTACCACCTTTACAATTGCAGACCTTCAATCCTGTCCCCCCCACCAGGAGGTCTCCTCCCTGCCTTTACCTGGCCTCTGCCAGCTGCTCTGAAAGGCCTTGTAGGTCCTGCTCCATGGCTGCCACTCGGGCCTCTAGGGCAGCCCTCTCATGCACCAGCAACTCCTTCTCTCTGGTCACCTGGGCCAGGGCGTGCCCTTGGCAAGAGAAGTCCTGGAGCAGCTGCTCCAGACCCCTGCTAGCTGACTCGGGCTGGTGGCAAATCTGAAAGCAGGGCAAATTACAGTTAGAGTCCTTCCTCGGGAGCTCTGTGCAGAGCCAGACCCTGCCACTTTGGAATCTATGGGCTCAAAGTTTCAGAGCATCTGCTGCATGGCACACTCTGGTAAATGGTCAGAATGGTACACTGTTGCTTTAAGACAGTGAAGACCTGACTGGTGAGGCTGGGGGAGAGAAAGAGGAGCTGGGCCTCTTGCTTGTCTTGCACCTGGCTCCAGCAAAGCCTGAAAACTGTGGGATGTCTGGAGTGAAGCAGAGGTCTCACGCACCGCTGTCGCTTCAGTGAGGCACAGAAGAGCACCACGCCTCTGTAGCAGCCAATAGACACGCTCCCTTCCCTGTGAAAAAGCAAAAGTGTTAAAAGGCAGGCTCAGGCTCACTAAAGAGACAAGGGAGCGTTGCATTCTAGCATACCCAGGACTACAGATATTTTATCTATCTATCTGTCTATCTATCTATCTATCTATCTGTCTATCTATCTGTCTATCTATCTGTCTATCTATCTATCTATCTGTCTTGCGTTTCGGTCTCCCTTGCTACACTTTCTGTTGTGACACACACCAACATTTAGGTAGTTAGTCCATTTATCACTGGCAATTCTGAACTTGCTTTCCTGTTGCTTCACTAAACAGCACTATTGGTGACTGGAGCATATGAGTGCTTAGGGAATGCGATCAGACCTATGGCACTGGACTGGTAACTGCACCAGTTGTGCATCTGTGCTTGTGCAAGTTGTCCTGTAAGTTCAACAAGACCCTCTGGTCTTAACAGTGCTAAAGTGGCTATAATCAGAAATGAAGGCCAGCCACACCCAGCCCCTCTGATCCCTGAGGACCAGCTGGGATGCAAGGGGGGGCGGTATTTTCTGCTAAATTCCCATGCCCATAACACAGCATATACTAATACCCAGGGCTGCCACAAGGCACAGGCACTGCTAACTCCAAAGGGATGTGTAAGGTCCTACTGGCTTGCCTGGGACCAGAACAGCTCTATTCCCACAAATGTTCCTCCTCCAAACAACATGTTTTCCTACAACAGTACTTCCAGAACTGACACCTTACAAACTGAAACTCTAGTGCTGGAAACTTTCAGGAAAGGTTGAGCAAAAGCAACTTTGCTTGCTGAAGGAAGTGAGATGACACCAGAATACTCCTTGTCAGGAAAAAACAAAAGACAAAAAGCCCAAGAGGAAGGTATCACCTCCGTCAGTGTGTCAAGCAGCAGCATGCAATGAGGGGAGGCTTGGCAGGGAGCAGCCCACTGTCATTTCTAAACTCAGGGAAGTCTGGCTGAAGACCTCCCTCAGCCTCCTTTACTCCAGGTTGAACACCCGCAGCTCCCTCAGTTGCTCCTCATCAGACTTGTGCTTCAGAATCTTCCCAAGCTCCCTTGCCGTTCTCTGGACACACTGCAGCCCCTCAATGTCTTTCTAGGTGTGGGGGGCCCAAAACTGAACACAGGATTTGAGGCGCGGGCTCACCAGTGCCGAGTACAGGGCAGTGGTCACTGCCCTGGTCCTGCTTCTTTCCAAGAAGGAGAACAAGCCTGTCCCTGCCTTCTACTGCCCGGAACAGCATCTGGGCTGGTCTTGCCAGTGCAACTCCCTCTCCCACAAGTGCCACTGAGGAAGAAAGTGACCATACCTTTGCCAGTGCCTGGGTAAGGTCAGCTTTCTCCTCCTTCAGCAGATCCTTCTGGAGCTGCCATTCCTCCACTGCCAACTCCTGCTCTGAGAAGGAGGGTTTTCTCTCAACTACCGCCAGCTGCTTTGGTCTGTGAGAATGGGACAGACAAACAAGTCTTTAAGAGCAAAACAGTCTCCTTTCCAAAACCAAGACTACATCCTGTGTCCCACAGATGGCAGCTGGAGTGACTTCCAACAGCCTTCTAGTTCCACTGAAGGAATGCTGGAATTCCCTGACTAGAGCTGTGTCACTCTTTGTCCTTGACGCAGGTGAAACAATTGTCCTTGAGAAAGGGAAACAAGCTTCCAGAAATCAGCTTCCTTTTCCAGGAAGCTCAGGTATACTCAACTGAACAGCTTCCTGCCTGCTAGGTCTTATTCTCCTTTTTGATACATTGGATATGGGACTTCCCCAAGCCCAAGTGCTCCCTTCTCCTGTCTGTGCTACAAACGACGAGGCGGCAAAATTCCTTCTTTGACGGTGGGCCTCCTAAAGCCCAGCAATGCCCACCCCTGCCCAGAGAAAGCAAGAAAGCTTAACACTCACAGGAGCTCCTGGACACTGAGCCCTCCATCCATCCTCTCCTGCCACTCCACCTTTTCCGTCTGGGCTGTGGAGTCCTGACGGGCAGAAAGCTCTTCTGTCAGGGCCTGCAAAATGACTCTGGAGTTGGTATGTACGTGTCTCAATAGAAGCAGGGAGCATTTCCCTTCTCTGATCTGTTCAACTGACTTCTCCTCAGTCTTCCAAGGTTTAGGGAACGGCCCTTAGGAAGTGCCTGCCAGCCCTTCAGCCCTTCCCTCTCCAATGCAGAGCTGGGTAGGATTCTTCTCCCCAGCCTTGGGGCCTGTCAAAGTTAGGGGTGTGGTCTAAGCTGTGCCAGGAGCTCCTTAGATAGTCCATGGAGAGGGGCAGCTGCCCCCAGGGGAGGGGAGGTTCTGATGCTGGTGTTGTGCTCTGTGGACAGACAGCAGCGTGAGGGACAGGGAGTAACGTGTCTTTTTGGACCTGATTTCTGCTGAGCTTCTGTTTCCTGCTGACTGCGGAGAAATCATGAACTTGGATGGAAGGAGGATTCTAAGTCCATTCTAAGTCCAAAGTACATGCAAATGGGCTAATTTGCATGAGACAGTAATGCATATTATTGAGACAGTAATGCATATTATTGTGAATTCGATATTGCACCCTGGCTGCAATCAGCAAGCAACCTTCTGTTGCAAACCTTGACTTTTCTCTGTTAAAAAGCTCTTTGATGGAACATTAGGAAACAGGCAGCGATCCCTTTGCTACTGCTGATGCAGGCACGGAAATGGACTGTCTTTCAGCCCACCAGGCTGGCACTCTACTGCAAGAGGCCAAGCTCACAGCTTGCTCCACAATTCTCAAGCACCAGGAAGGTCAAAAGGGCCTTTCCCACTTACTGAAGGATGGGCTTCTCTCCATCCACGTGTGATGTGTCCTGCAAGAGGAAAGGGAAAAGCAACCAGATACTGTTAGAAAACTGTCTGTGCTGGGGAATCCCACAGAACAAGTCAACCCAAACTGGGAACATGTTCCTGTACTTTAATTTTTTTTAATAAATTGCAGGCACTAATTCCCTTTAGCTTGCTGAAGACATTTCCCCAGAAAAGTTCCCCCAGAATCCCCCTTAGCTGTGGTACTTCTGTCATAGAAGGGGAGCAGCTGCTGTGTTCACAAGCATACAGTAGCTGTTTTGGAGTTTGCACTTCATCACAAAAGGAATCTCTATGTCAGCACACACAGAAAGTGTCAAGTCACAAAATCAAATCCTTTACTGAGGGAATGAAGAAAAAAGATGCTCTCCCTCAATTCTGGAGAGAACTGCACAGTTTTTAGAAGGACTCCTGGCAAGGTCTCCCTGTCTGCATTGTGCAAGTTGAGCCAGCAAACTGAGGAAATGACAGACTCCACTGGTACAGACCACCTCGTGGAGGGAAGGGAAGCCCTGCAGGTTACATTCCAAATGCTGCCCACACCCCACTGGCCAGAAACATCCCCTTCTTAGCTGAAGCTGTTGAGAGGAGCTTTACCTAACTAATGCCATCTTTGTGGCAGTTTTGTTTCAAGATGCTGCACCTCGGATGCAATCATCATTTGTTTAAGATGCTGCACCCTCTACTTACTTGTCAGGTGAGTCAAAAAGTAGCCGGAATAGGCCAAAGAAAAAGCAGTGCAAACTGCTCCACAGAGTGGCTCCATCGTTGGAGCGGTGCTGCACAAGTCCGTCGACCGTACAACACAAGAGTAGAACAAAAGAACGCTCCCGTCAGGGTGCAAACTGTTGGCTGAGACGCCTCGATCAGGAGGATCCTCCTGCACTGAGCCCGCCAAAGAGCTGCTCTGGACACTGAGGCCTCCCAGGTACCAGGGTAACCTTCCCTTGACAGCATTGTGACGTGGCAACATCCCATGATATCACAATGGCAGCCGCTGCAGGTGGGTTTGTGATTCTATGCAGAGCAACCCAACCTTCTCTACAGCAAACACAGAAGATGAGCCTGCAGAGTTCTCCTCTGTCCCAAAGCAGTACCAAACCCCCTTGTGGTGCACAACCTTGCACAGACATGCCAAGACTCTTGTCTATTGGTGGGCAACAGAGTGTGTTTCAGGAGCTTTACACTGGACTTTTCACACTTAGCAACTCAAACACATTTTGCTGAAATGATCACTGCTGTCTGATTGAAAGGGAATTCCCTTCCCGACACAATTCCCTTTCAGCATGCCAGGGAACACTGCAGGGCAGAGGATCTGCCTTTCAGCTCTCACAGTCCTAACACTGAGGGGTAGCACAGCTGCTAAGGAGGTGTCTTTGTCGAGCTCTTGTAGGTTCTCTGCTGTAAATAGAGAGAAAGCAGGCACTTGGAGAACAGGCTGAGAGGTGGATGAATTCCTGGAGGTATGGCTGAGAGCGGCATTGGAACACTGATGCAATCGCTGAAAGCCCCAGCTCTAGATGGGAACTCTGTTGAGGAAATCTTGCTTCAGTTACCCAGGAGAGCTCCCTAAATTTGAAAGCCTGTCATTTTCCCCATTTACTGCACGGCTAACATTGAAGAGAGAAAGACCTGGGCTTCTGCTCTTTGTCTACTTTTGCGGTCATGATAGCATTTTCAAATGGCTCTACACAAGTTCTTTCAAAGCCCTGGGATCACCACTGGCAGTGCCTAAGCCCACAAAGTGCAGTGGAGAGAGCAGCTGGTTCAATTCCCACTGTGAAATCTGGGAAATTGCATATTGTCCTGACTCAAATCCTGTGTGGGTCTGACTGAAAGTCAGGACAATTCCCAAGACAAGCTTGATTAGATGAGGAACGTGCAACCTCTTTGCATCTACAGACACCACTCTTCCTGCTGACTAATGGCATAATTCTGAAGCTTGAAAATTTTGGTGGGTGGCCATTTTCTTCCAGATCAGTGATCAGGAAACTGCTTCAAAGACACATGCCTTGCAAAAACACTCCCCAAAGCCCTGCTAACCACACGTGGTCCTCCATTCAGGAAACACAACTGCGCCTTCAAAACAAAGGAACAGAAAACTCTAGCAGCCTGCTCCCACCTAAGTGTTTCCAATCAATTTTATTCTCTGCTAAATCCTATTTCTTAGCAAATGCGGTTGCTCCAAGCACAGTGAAATGGGGACAGAACATTCGTTCATGAGGAACACCACAGCTTGGTGTTCTAGGCTGAGAGCTGGAACTCAGGAGCCCGGGCAACTGTGCTTTGACATGCAAGTAAACAGCAACCGGGGAATGTGGCTAGGAGTGACTGCTGGGGATGAGAAAATGGCCCAAAGCATTGCACAGAAGCAGCGGAGGAGGCACTATTGCCAGGACAGCTGTAATAATTCCAAGCAACGCCCCTCCTGGGCCATATATTTGCACATTTATCAGACATTGCCACGGCTCCTCTGCCTGTCTGTCTGTATCTCTGCCTTTGTCACTTTTCAGAAGCAGTCGGAACCCACAGGATCTGCCCACCAGCAGGAGCTGATCCAAGCTGGGAACCTGCTGAGCTACAGAGGCCTCTGGCTTCCCAGGGGAAGGCAAGGCAAGGCGGGTTGAGAGGGGCTTGTGCTGCTGCTGCTCTGCCAGAGAGCCCCGGCTGGGCAGGGGCGGCGCCCGCTGCGCTGCGGGCTCTTTCTCCTGCCAGAGCTGGGCGGTACTTTGGAACAAGTGATGACAATCTGTGGGACAGCCAAGGGGGTTTTGAGGGGGCTGCATTTCTGTAGACACTCGGGCCGCCTCCAGCAGAGAGCTTCGCCCCCCCAAAAATAAACGAGTGGGAAACGGCAGGAAAGTGTTTCATTTCAAGCCTTCTTTACTCTTCGCTACGAAGAGACCTCAATGACAGGGGAACAAGCACAGGCCGATCCCTTTTGCTGCGGCTCGGAGCTGGCGAAGGCTTTCCCCTCACTGAGGAGCCCCGGCCCGCGCGCACCGCCGCCATGGCGCCCCCGGCCCCTGGCGCCCCCCAGCGGCAGCCGCCCCTCATGGCAGTGGTCAGCAGGTGGTGACCAACCGTGCTGTGCATCACTTCCTTTCCTTGGTCTCTGTCACTCTCTCTCCCACTCCTTATTACTGCTAGGCTTATTGTTGTCATAAGCATTATTATTAGTACTATTAATAAATTATCTTTATTACTTTGGTGTTCTTATTGTATTTGGTTTCAAGTCTAAAATTGTTCTTACCTCAACCCACGAGGTTTATTTTTTTCTTTCCAGTTCTCCTCCTCACCAGATAGGGGGAATTTGGGGAGGAGAGAGTGAGTGAGCAGCTGCATGGTACTTGTTTGCCAGTTGGGGATAAACCATGATAGTCCTTCTTGGCACCCAACATGAGGTTCGAAGGGTTGTGAAAATGGGCTTGAGAAGGGTTGAGATCGGACCATAGTGTGTTAAACAAATTTGTTACAAGCACTTATTCTACTAGTTGAATAGGTGCTGGTCATCACGCTGTTTCATTTGCTCTCAGTGTTCCTGCACGTGTGCTCAGGCACTCGATCCATACTACCACTCTTGCTGTCTGTGTTCCGTGGGGTGATGTTTATCCTCCATGGAGCCTGGGCTAAGGTTTTCATTCTCATGTTTTCTGCAGTACTGGTTTAGGAGATGGAGGGACAGATGCTTGCTCAGCAAGTTTGCTGGGGACACAAAGCTGGGAGGAGTGGGCGATACCCAGAGAGTTGTGCAGCCCTTCAGAAGGAGCTCGACAGGCTGGGGAGGAACCATGGGAAGTTCAACTGAGGCAAATGCAGGGTCCTCACCTGGGGAAGAATAACCCTCTGGGCTGACTGGAGAAGTATTTGAGAATTTTGAAGATTTTGAATGTCCTTTGAATTACCCTTGCAACCAGCCTGGCCCTTTTGCTGGGAATCAGCATGGGCTTGCCTGTGGCTGAGATCTTGTTTAGGCATGAGCCATGAGTGGTGGTCACCCCAACCCAGGGACAAGCACTGCAGCTCGAAGGAAAAGGAGAGCGACTGCAGCTGCACAAATTCTGCTGACAAGCATGGGGGCTACATCAGTCCCCACAACAAGCACTGCAGTCACTCAATCTCCAGCCACAGGCACTGCAGCCACTTCTGTCCCTGCACCAGGCACTGCATTTAGTGGGGGGCCACTCAAACTCCAACTGCTTCATTCCCTGCAATAAGCAGTGCAGCTACTCAAGTTCCAGTGGCAAGCACTGGGGCTACTCAGATCCCAGGGACTGAAACTACAGATTTCGATGCCGGGAAGTGCAGATGAACCAACAACTATTTATTACAAGCCATTCCACCATCTTCTTCTTTTTTTTTCTTTTGTCTTGACATCCAGTATTGAAGAGTTTCCAAAGCAGAGGTTGTCTGGCGGATGACCAAAGCAGTGTGTTCCTATGAGGAAGAGAACTGAAGTTAATTGAAAAGGCACCTGAGGAGAAATTGTCTTGGACTGGAAGGTCTCCACACAGCCCTTTCGAGAGATGGAGAGGGCAGAGCCCTCCTTAGCAGAATTCTCCCTGGACTTGGCAAATTGCAGTTGATGGGCCAATGAAGCTTCTTTTTGAGAAGTGTCCCCATCAAAACAGAAGAAAAGAAACACCCTTCTCCCATTGTCCACTTATTTGCTGATGTGGGCAAGAAGCTGGCCAGACCTGCATGTCCCTGGCAAGCCTGGTCAGGGCTCCTACAGGGTTTGGCATCAGGAGAGGGTTTCTGCCACCACTTGAGGGTTTCTGCAGGGTTATAGGATTGTGCAGCGAGGACAAGATCTTTAGGATCATCCAGTCTAACAAAACACAGCCATGTCCACCACTGAACTATGTCCCTAAGGGCCATTCAGCATTGCTGTCCCCTCCATGCTTTGGGAGCCGTCTACTGGGAATGAGCCAGAATTACACCTTTTACCTTTTCACCTTGGTGACTCAACTCCCAGGAGAAATGCCTCTCGCCCTTCCTTCCTGCCTTCCTTCCTTCCTGCCTTTCTGCCTTCTGGCCTTCCTGCCTCTCTCCCTCTCTCCCTCCCCTCACCTCCCTTCCTCTCCTTCCTCCCTCCCTCCCTCTCTTCCCCTCCTCCCTCCCTCCCCTGCCTCCCCCAGCCCTCTCTCCCTCCCTCCCTTCCTTCAGTTCAGTTCCGTTCCGTTCGGTTCACTGTGGAGTTGATCAAGGAAGGAGACTCTTCCAAATTCCAGACCATACTAAAAACCACAGAATTGGGACTTTCCATCTATAAGAAACAATGGACAATTGAGAAGTGAATGTAGAGTTTCTTCACAGGGTGACAAGGAAGGGAATCTTCCAGCGGAGTTGAGGTCTTACCGAGTTTTTATTCTGAGTCCCAGTCAAGAAAGCCGTCCGGAAATGGTCTTGTTATCTCCTGTACTCCCTCGACTGCTTCGCTGCAATGATCACAGGAACCAGCCTGGAGAGAGGCTCGGCTGATTGTAGAAATGGATGCTGCCCAAAGGGGAAAAAAAAAAGAGAGGAAGCATTACTTTCCAAACTCCCTTCCTCACAGGCTCAAGCAGGCCTCCTCTGCTTGCCAGAAAGATGCAGAAATAGGACGGAGGGGACCATCTGCATCTCTGTCTTCATGTCCAGGACCTTGCTATCCCAGGCAAAGCTGGCCCATAATCCACAAATCCATTCCTCAGGGTGTCTTCTACTTCTTGGGCGTTTTGCCCTGACAGCACTCTGGGAATGCTGCTTGCTGTCCCAGGGCTTTGCTCCTTTCAGGAGACTCCCTTAGGTTCCTCTTTTCTCCAGGCATGGGCTAGTTTAGTTGCCCAAAGAGAGGAGAGGCATAAGCCATTGCTCAGGATCCTCCACCACCTCAAACACAGCCAAATCTCAGACCGCTCGGCTGGGACTGCTTCCGTTGGGCTCCTCCAGCACCATTTCAGGCCTGGCATCGTCCTACTTCAGGTCTTTTGCTACCAGGTCAAACTGCAGCATCGAAGTGCAAAAGCAGGCCACAGGAATGATCAGAAGGTGGAAGCTCTCCTCTGAGGAAAGGCTGAGAGAATGGGGCTTGTTCAGCCTGGAGAAGAGCAGGCCCCAAGGAGACCTTCTTGCCACCTTTCCATACTTCAAGGGAGCTTAGAAGAAGCATGGGGACAACAGTTGTTCACCGGGCCAGTTGCAATAGGGGAACTGGATTGAAACTAAAAGAAAGTCAACTCAAACTGGGTCTAGGGAAGAAACTGTTTACGGGGAGAACGGTGAAATGCTGGCACAGGTTGCCCAGAGAGCTGGGAGGTGCCCCAGCCCTGGAAACATTTGAGGTCAGGCCAGGAGGAGCTGGGAGCAACCTGATCTCCTTGAAGGTGTCCCTGCCCAGGGCAGGGCGGTTGGACTTGATGACCTTCACAGGTGC
The DNA here is from genome assembly GCF_009829145.1 of Chiroxiphia lanceolata. Classification (NCBI taxonomy): domain Eukaryota; kingdom Metazoa; phylum Chordata; class Aves; order Passeriformes; family Pipridae; genus Chiroxiphia; species Chiroxiphia lanceolata. The sequence goes on along the minus strand of NC_045671.1, from coordinate 60,953,120 downwards.
CTTGCAACCCCAAGCAGTGTAGGATCCTATTTAGTTTTCATTGGAAAAGCACCAGGCGTGGAGATTACCAGGAGGGGGTCCCATTCTGATGCCTTGGAGTTTAGCCGAGAAGCCATGCCTGAGATGGGACAGCTGTTCCACCTGCAGCCGCTTCCCTCTTTACCTGCAGAAGTTCCTGGGCAGACGCTCGCCTCTCCTCATCCCTCTGCAGGCAGCAGTTCAGGAAGTCATGCAGGAGAGAGGAGTGTAGCCAGGGGTTCTGCAGCTTTGGTGTCCTTCCTGTGGCTATCAGGTCTTGAGCCTGAAGAAGAAGGAAACATGAGACTCTCTCCCTCTTTCTTCCATAGCCGCACCTGAGCACCCAGACCCCACTGGTTAAGCTCCAGCCACGTTCACCCGACTGCGGAACAGCAGTGCCAGGACAAGCGGAGCTCTTTCAGTTGCCAATTTCTTCAGCACCACGAATCGTGAGGGAGTCATCTTTAGCTAGGTAGCACCCCTTTGCAAGATTTCTACAAACATGGAAAAAGGTCTATGGGAAGCTGAACTCTGGTTTCCTGTGATGCAGCCGGCAAAGAGAAACAAGTCCAGCTCAAAGGAAATCCGTGCTTGCAGGAGGTGCAAAGGGGCAGTAAGCCCCTCAATTTCTTTCATGTCCCAAGAAACAGCCAAGGATTCGGCAGACAGTTAGGGCTGCAGTCTGTGAAAGCAAGATCCTAAACTTACCCAGACCACCCAGCCACAGGACAGAACAATAGAGAGATGATTTAGGAGCCTGAAACTGTCTAGTTGAGAGACAGAGCTCAGAGAGATCCAAAAGCACACCAGATATTTCAAGCATCGCTGAAGGTCAAGAGGAAAGGTTTCCGAAGTGGCCACGTGCCGCTTCCCTTCTGAGGTTCTCCCGGTGAGGGCAAGAGAGCTCCAGCAGATGCTGGTGTGCTGCAGGGACATTTTTAGAAGGGGACCTTGGTGGAAGTAGTTCAAGCAGGTGGGAATGGCATTTTGTCTCATGGGAGACAGAAGATGGGACAGATTACAAAGACACCGGTGTCTGAGGGTCTTTGCACCTTACCATGGAAGGGCTCTCCTTAAAGTAAGGAGGCTCTCCTTCCAGCATCTCTATTGCCACAATGCCGAGAGACCAGATGTCCACCTTGGGGCCGTAGGGTTGGCTTCTCACAACTTCAGGGGCCATCCAGTAAACAGTCCCGACCATGGAGCTCCGTTTCCTGTGCTCAGGGCTGAGCTGAGCACAGAGGCCAAAATCAGCTGAGGAGAAAGACAAACCCTGTTCAAACAAGCTTCAGTGAGGAACCCAAGGAAAAGAATTGCCCACTCAAGGTCTGAGAGTGCGGTGCTGGATGTATCAGGGAAAGTGGCCATGCTCTGTTTCCTCAAGGCTGCAACCAAGCAAATAAGGCATTGTCCCCTGAACAAAAATCCCCATGCTTCATGCGGTGCCTTCCATTTATTCACCTGAAAGTTTTGATTGTAACTCGCTGCCCCTAGAAGGGACGCACCCAAACCAAAGCCACTCTTAACATCATGTTCCTGTCTAGACCTCTCTGCCCCTTGCAGCTGTGCTCTTTGCCTGCAGGAGTGGTCCATGCACTCTGCCAAGCACCACTGTTGGGGACGTGGCAGTGACTCCACAGCAGCCCCACACCGCATCCCCGGAACGCTGAGCCCAAGCAAGAATACCCACCCAACTTCACCGCTCCGTCCAGGCCCAGAAGAATGTTGTCGCTTTTGATGTCTCTGTGGATGACCCAGTTGGAATGAAGGAAAGCCAGTCCCTGCAGGCACTGAGAGAGAAAAAACAAACAGGAGGGTAAAACTTAGTGATGGGATTTCATCACCCAAGAACTGCTGTAAAAGATTCCACCGTTTCTAGGGGAATAGTGAGCAGTGACAGGGCACGGTGCTGTCAAGAGGAAGAGCTTGCTGCTGCAACACTAGGAGAGCAGTGTCTTTCCAAGTGAAGGCATATTAGCTTTGAAAGACAAACAGGCCTTGTTGCTCCAGTGCCCAGCAAACCCAGCCAGAATGACTGCTGCTGCAGTGCTTGTGCTCTCTGCCCCCAGAAGACAAAGGAGGCTTTGCCAACAAATGGCACAAAGTTGGTGGCTTCTGGGCGGGAGGCCGCACGATCAAGATTTTCTTGCTAGCCTCGCCAGCAGCCTTGGAAGTAACACATTAGTCAGTCTTCAGAAGCAAACACCATCTTGCGTGCAATGCTGTCCTTTGAAGCTGAGGAGTGGCAGCAATGAGTCTGGAGTTTTCTTTGCCATTCCTTCCAACTTCTGCCACCAGCACCTTTGCTTTTACAGGCAAGCAATGCAGCACAGACAGGTTCCAGGCAAATGTTCAGAGAGGCCAAGTGGGGAACAAGAAATGCATTTGAAAAACCACAGAGGGAGAGAGTACAACCAGGGTAGATAAGAGTATCATAGGAGCAGAGTATAGGAAGTGCAGGGACACTGGCAGGCAGTTCACTTGAGAGCCTCTTTCTCCTCCGGATGATAAGAGCAAGAGAGGACCAAAGCTCTGAAGATGAAATCACTGCTGTTCACACCACCTCTTTACAAGGACAATCCATTCCAAGCCATCAGAAGCACAGGTGGGATCCCTTACCTCCCGACAGACAGCTGCTATCTGTCCTACGGCCATCCATGTCTCGCTAATAACGTCAGTCAAAGAGCCTCCGTCCATGTGCTCCATCACCAGCCAGAGCTCCTGACTGACAAGGTAGCTGGAAGAAGAAAACAACAGCGTGGAGAGGAATGTGCACAGCTCAATTGCCTTATGGAAAAGCTGCTCTCCTGAGTCAACCCTTTGAGAAAAGATGGAGGGAGAGAACATAGAGGCTGTTGATTTAGTAAGAGATCCAGGTTTTGGAAAACAGTCTTCCAACTGTGTCTGCCGGGAAGCACTAATGCAGACAAAATGCAATCTCCTCCCATACATGCTATCCAAGTAGATTAATAACAATGAAAAGATCCATTTTCTGCCAGGGAGTCAAGGGCGTTTTAACCTTTGCCTTGAAAGCCTGTAAATGAACATTCCCATGATAACACCAGAACTGCTTACCTGTCTACATAGGTAACAATATTGGGGTGGTTCTTCTCCCTCAAGACCAGGATTTCTTTCAGGAGTTCCTCTTTTCTCTGTTGATGGAGATTGACTAGCTTGATGGCCACCTAAAATGACGTTGAAAACCACGAACTTGAGACGTCTCTTGCAGGAGACCACAAGGAGCATGGAGTGCACGATTGTGACACAGCCAAGCCGAGCCCAACGGCCTCGTGGTTTGACGTCAGAGCAATTCATAACTGACCTGACAACAGCCCCTTTCTCCTCTGGCTCGGGTGCCAGTTACAGGGCCCAGGCCCATGGATATTTTGCCTTATCCACTTGGCAGAAATGGTCTCTAAACTAGCAACCCCAAAGCTCTAACAACACTCTGCACCCACATTCTTCCCCAAGGGCCTTAGTCCGTCACTGCTGTTATCATTTACACACGATTTGCAAGCACAAAGCAATGATGCTCTTGTGAAAGTGTATCCAAACAGCTGGTAATCCCTTAGCCTTTCTAGGGGGTCTGATGCGTATTTCACAAACTGCTGCTATTCTCACTTGTGCAGGAAAGCAATCATATTACAGAGCAAATGGTTGAGATTTGCAATTGGATATGGCCTGGGTGATAAGAGAGGCTTAGTGCTTTTAGACGCCTTGAGCACCTCTCTCTAAGCACAGTTCCCAAGCACAGCAGTGCAGGTGGATAAGGAAGTAGCAGGAAGATCCTGATGTCTTTGCTGACAGCCAGAAATGAGAATTCAGGAATGTGGAGCTGGAACCCCAAAGAGCAGTGAGACTCTCTAAGACACTACCGTGTCTGCTTATTACAAATAGCATCTCTGTAATGGGCTGTCCTGGACACCAGATCAAACCAGGATGGTACTGCTCAGGAGAGATCTTTGCTCTTGGTAAACACGTTCTCATTGATCACTATGTGTGCCAACTAGCTTCACTAGGACTGAACCACAAAGCTGTGTTGCAAACGTGGTCTCTCCTTCATTGGCTTTTGCATTAGATTTTCAAGATGAAAGCCCTGGTGGGAAAAAAGCTAAATCCTCTCTGTGTCTGAACCTGGGATGAAGAGAAATTGGGCCTGAATGAGGGCAGTCGCCATCAGCCAGTCAATGCCCATTTATCAAGTGAGACCACGCTAGCGTGTCCTTCTCTGAAAGATAACGCTGCCCTCCTTGCATTCTTTCAGGTAGTGAAGAAGGACAAAGTCTGCCCCAGATGCATTTTGCAGGCTGCCTCTAGCCTGGGCTTCAGGGCAACAGCCTGTGCAGCAAAGAGCAGTGACCCAGAGCTCCAGCCACAGAGGAGAGCACTCGAGAGCTGCAAAAGCTGCGGGGTTGTTGGCACTTACCTCTCCTCCCGTGACAGCATCGAATGCTCTGTACACGGTGCCGAAACCCCTGGAAACAGAACAGCAGCGAAGAAATTCTGATCAGCACTGAGAGACGGGAGACTCTGAGCCCCAGGTCTGAACACACTGGGAGCTTGCCTGACTTCGCGCTTGAATGTGGTACCAGCAAAACACCTGGCCCCTGGTTTTGTCGAAGGAAGTGTGGTCGCACTCACCCTTTGCCAATGTTTTCCCATCCAGTGTATTTCTTCAGTGGATCTCCCACACTCACAATGCTCCCTGAAAGAAGCAAAATGCAACATGCTCACTTCATAGCAGAGATAGCAGTTTCCAGCAGATCCAAAAGGCAGCCCCTCTGTGACAGCAGAGTGAGGAGGAACATGTGGCACAGCTCATGCTGAGACATGCACACAGCACACTGCTCTAGCAGACAAGAAATACACAAGACGTACTCAGCAGCTTCAGGGACTCCTCCTCTCTCAGCTCTCGCAGCTGCTCTGTGTCCAGGCGTGAGCTGGATGAACTGCTGGGGCTCGAGTTCTCAGGCTGGGGAGTGGAGGCTCCGTTAGAGGGGGCTGCTGCAGCCACTGGTTCGCTGGCAGGTTCGCCTCTGTAGATCTGGAACAAGCAGTTGGTTTGTGTCAGAAAGGTGGCTGGCAGAGATGCCCCAGAGATCACATTTCAAATGCAAGGCTTCACGATGATGCCGCCTCCAGGACTCTTAAACTGATTCATTAAACATTTTCACAGATTTTCTGAGAAATGGCTGCAACAATGACCGCTCCACTTCGTCCCAACTACTCCCTTCACCCTCCAAGGACTGCAGACACCCTTGCAGCTCCCTGTTGTGATGCTCTATCTCCTCCCTTTGTCTCCTCTATTCCTTCAAATCTTAGGCAAGTGTTCAGCCTGCAGCACCTTCTGCCTTGACAGTTCCTGTGCCTCACTCAGATCTTGCTCAGCTTTGACACCCATCACCTGCTGGGACTTGCCTGCAGTGGTCCTTCCCTCCTCAGTCCCAACATCTACCTTGCAGGCCCTTGTTACTGCCCCCCCCCTACTCAGGCTTACCTGCCCATTCTCTCGCTCCTCTCTTGCCTCCTGCCTGCGCTGCTCTAGCTGCTGCTGGGTTTGGAGCAGCTCTACCTGAGTCCGGCACAGCTTCTCCAAGAGAGTTGTCTTCTCACGTGCCTTTTCTTGCAGGACCTGCACAGGAAGGTGGAGGAGATGGCTTTCAACTTGCCACACAACATTGGTGTGAGGTTGCGAGCTGACATGTCCACTCTGCCACCTCCAGGCAAACAGAGCAAAGCAGTCTGAGACTACAGCTTGTCACTGTCAGCCATATCAGTGACGATGAGGAAAGGGAAAGAACAGCTTGAAAGTTCACCCCATGCTGAATGAGGACAAGACGTACAATGGATAAGGTCGACTTGTTCCCAGATGTATCTGGGTCCCCATGTTCAGCTGAACAAACACCTCAAAAACTAGGCTGGCAGTCACAGGCCAGCACAAATGCATGGGGATGATTGCTGGCCAAGCAGCCAGAGGACTAGCCCTGCTGTCCAGGGTGGCAGCTGAGAGTCAGCGGCCCAGTAAGTCTCCTCCAGAGCAGCTGTAACGCAGACCACAGCAGGATGGCAGTCAGAGGGATTACCCCCAGCAGCCTGCTGCTCTGCAATGGAAAGGTAAGAAGGGCAGAGAGCACCTGTTGCGTGACTGCGGTGCCTACCGCTGTTTCACTCACCTGGTTTTGTAGAGCCTCCCTGTGCTGAAGCAGGAGACTGATTTCCTCTTGCAGTCTTGCCATTTCTTCCTTTTGCCTCCTCTCCACTGCCTTCATCTTACTCTGAGCTTCCTGCAGCTCTGCTTCCAGCTTTTCCTTGATGTCCTGGAAACACAAAGGGAGAGAAAGTTCCTGGGACCTGCCGTCACGCTCGGGTTTTCCCTCTGGCAAGCTCAAAATCCCATTCATTCAGTCACTTGGCTCTGCTTCTGCACCCAGCTCTGCTTCCAGCCCAAGCCTTCCTTCCTGGGGCTCATCTCTGGAGCCTGCAGGGCTCTTTGCTTTCAGGGCCTGCTGTAGTCCTTCCCTCCTCAGTCCCAAGGTCTACCTTGCAGGCCCTCTCCTCTGCCAGTGGGCTCCTCAGGCTTACCTGCCCATTTTCTCTCTCCTCTTTCACCTGCTGCCTGAGCTGCCCTAGCTGCTGCCGGGTTTGGAGCAGCTCTACCTGAGTCTGGCAGAGCCTCTCCAACAGTGCAGTCTTCTCACGCTCGACTTCTTGCAGGAGCTGCACAGAAAGGAAGACACGATGGCTTTAAACTTCCCACACAACGTTGGTGTGGCAAGCTTCAAAGACTGATAGGCTCATGCATTCCCAAAGCACTGGGCTGCTGCTCTCCTGGGACATCCTCTGCCCAATGGGAGGCACAGACTCCTAAGTGAGACAGGCCGTATGAACATGATCCAGCCACAACTGAAACTCCAGCCAGCTCTTAGGCAGCTAAGAGGAAAGGGGTGGCATTGCTGAAGTGTCTGATAGCCTTGCTGGCCAGGCTATCCCTCCTCTTGTGCAAGAAGAGACACTTCTGGGCTTTGTGTTCTCTTCAGGCCTGCAACGCTGTCCCTGCCTTCCTTCAATCTATGCTCTGGGAGCCTCTCACGTGAGAGGCCCTGTCCCTCATGGCCCAAGCTCCCATGGTTGCTAAAGCATCACTCCTGTCTACAAAGGGGCATCTGAGACACAATTCTACCCAGACGGGCAGTGTCCAGAGAAGCACTAACCCGAGGGAGCCCAGAAGATTCAAACGTACCACACAAACCCTCCTTTCACAGTTTTGCCCTCTTGCTTGGCTCTGCCTCCTACCTTTGCTTGTTCAGCTTTCACGGTGGCAGCTTCCTGCATCATCTCAAAGAGCGTTCTCTCGTGCTCCCTTTCTGCCTCTGCCATGAGGTTTTGCTGTTGCTTCAGCAGCTCCCGTGTCTCCAAACGCTGGCCTTCCAGCTCGCTTGCCTGATGAGGGGAGGAAGACACTTGGACGTGAAGCCCCAGCCAAGCTCCTCAAATCAAGAAAGGGAAGCTTCGTCTGTGCCCTCCAGAAATCCTGTCTGAGCAAGGAACTGAAAAGGAGGCTCAGCAGGGGGAAGAGTGGAGAGGTCCCCTTCCCCTCTCTCGTGGCTGCCCCTTTCCTGGCACCTCTCTCCTCAGGATTCCTCCTTATTCTCAGAGGCTCTGTAGTCAAAGTTCACAGGCCTTTTCATGCAGGACAAGCTGCAGACGGACTGCAGGGCCAGGAGGAGGCCAGTACCCCAATGCCCTAGTCACAAGACAGGCCACCAACTGAAGGACCAGGAATAATAAGGAGCCTGTTCCATAGGCTTCAAGACCAAAGGTAACTTCTCTGTCCATGGTGGAAGGACAGCAAGAAAGGAAGCCATTTCCTGTGACTGCACTTGGCAGCAATGTTAGCAACCCACTTCATGGCAGGGGGGAGTCAGGAAGATCCTGCCCTTTGCTGCCATGCTTTGGGTAGAGATTAGCAGCCTTCTGGGGAACTCGTCTTATGCTCCTCACTCAATCAGTGGCTGCATTTACTCTCCCAGCACAGTCCTGTGGGTCTTCACGGGCCTTCAATTGCGAGCCCTTGGCTCTGTTGCCTTGCCCAGCAAGGTCTGGCCTATGGCAGAGGAGTGCTGCCCTTTCATGCTGTTATTCTGCTACGGGCAGTCACAAAGCTTGCCTGAGACATTCAGAGGTGTATTGATTCCTACCAGGTTTTGCAGGAGCTTTCTTTTTTCCTCTTCCTGAGCACGTTCCCAAAGCCTGAGCGTTTGGCTGCACTGCTCTTCTGTCCACTGCAGCCGTTGTGCCACCTCTTCCCGTTCCCGCTTCATGAGGGATCTCTGTGCTTCCAGGTCACGCCGAAGGCACTTGAGATCCCCTGCAAACACGACAAAGGGCAAGATTCAGAGTCTACACAAGCAGTAGGACTTTACTGACCTTAAGCCCTTTCAGTTTCAGTCCGGGAAGGACCTGCCCCCAGCTCCTTCTCTCCCCAGAGGCCCAGCGGACAGAGCTGGTTTCACAGCAACTTCTCTGGGCAGGGGGATCACCAGAAACAAAGTGCATGAGGCTCTCACCTTGTATCACCTCCTTGGCCTGCGTGACTGTGTGAACTTGGAGTTGCAGGCGACTCCTGACCATCTCCAGCTGAGAAACGTGCTGCTGAGCCTCAAAGAGGCTGCATTGCATGCTCTCCTTTGCAGACCTACAAATTGTGGAGATGAAGAGAAATCACTTTCTTGCTCCTGACACCCACCCTGAGAGGGTTTCCAGTCAGATGTGGCTCAAGGTCCTGCAGTTTAACTCACTGGAAGGTAACAGATAAACTTGCTACCTTTACTTATTGCTCCCTAAGCAGATGGGAGCCCAAATGACTTGACTGTGTTTAAAGAGGAAGAGGACCATCCAAAGGAACTTGGCAGTTTAGAGAGGTGGATGGACATGAATGAGGAACAAGAATGCCCAGATACTGTTGAGAAGTCAAAAGACCTTTCCCTGCTGTTGCTGCTGTACCCAACTCTAGGTCCTGTACATGCTTCACAAGAGTTAGCTCAGAAGGCTCTCAAGATTTTCAGCGTGACCCTCCAGCTTCACCCTAAATGGCAGCGACCCGCTCACAGTGTTTGCACGTAAGGGCCTGGAGTTCTGAAGATTCCATGTCAAACTACTTGGCAAGGAAAGACTGCTGTTCAGAAGCATAGAAGAAGAAACCAAAACCAGAGGGAAACTTCAGGATTCAGTGAGCCGTCTGCATGGTTTCCCTACTACTCCATTCAGAGCCAAGTTGGCTTTCTTGGGACTTGGTACAGGAATGTGCAGGGGCTCACAAATGGCAGCCCAAGGCTCAGGAGAGCTCTGCCAGCTTAAGCTGCCCAAAAAGTAACATTCAAATCACAGTCTACTTTACTTTTTCCTCCGGACTCTTCCATTGTCCATGGAAGGTGAAGAGCATCTGCAGAGCACACGGGATTCAATTAGTGCTCCTGTAGTGCTTACCACCTTTACAATTGCAGACCTTCAATCCTGTCCCCCCCACCAGGAGGTCTCCTCCCTGCCTTTACCTGGCCTCTGCCAGCTGCTCTGAAAGGCCTTGTAGGTCCTGCTCCATGGCTGCCACTCGGGCCTCTAGGGCAGCCCTCTCATGCACCAGCAACTCCTTCTCTCTGGTCACCTGGGCCAGGGCGTGCCCTTGGCAAGAGAAGTCCTGGAGCAGCTGCTCCAGACCCCTGCTAGCTGACTCGGGCTGGTGGCAAATCTGAAAGCAGGGCAAATTACAGTTAGAGTCCTTCCTCGGGAGCTCTGTGCAGAGCCAGACCCTGCCACTTTGGAATCTATGGGCTCAAAGTTTCAGAGCATCTGCTGCATGGCACACTCTGGTAAATGGTCAGAATGGTACACTGTTGCTTTAAGACAGTGAAGACCTGACTGGTGAGGCTGGGGGAGAGAAAGAGGAGCTGGGCCTCTTGCTTGTCTTGCACCTGGCTCCAGCAAAGCCTGAAAACTGTGGGATGTCTGGAGTGAAGCAGAGGTCTCACGCACCGCTGTCGCTTCAGTGAGGCACAGAAGAGCACCACGCCTCTGTAGCAGCCAATAGACACGCTCCCTTCCCTGTGAAAAAGCAAAAGTGTTAAAAGGCAGGCTCAGGCTCACTAAAGAGACAAGGGAGCGTTGCATTCTAGCATACCCAGGACTACAGATATTTTATCTATCTATCTGTCTATCTATCTATCTATCTATCTGTCTATCTATCTGTCTATCTATCTGTCTATCTATCTATCTATCTGTCTTGCGTTTCGGTCTCCCTTGCTACACTTTCTGTTGTGACACACACCAACATTTAGGTAGTTAGTCCATTTATCACTGGCAATTCTGAACTTGCTTTCCTGTTGCTTCACTAAACAGCACTATTGGTGACTGGAGCATATGAGTGCTTAGGGAATGCGATCAGACCTATGGCACTGGACTGGTAACTGCACCAGTTGTGCATCTGTGCTTGTGCAAGTTGTCCTGTAAGTTCAACAAGACCCTCTGGTCTTAACAGTGCTAAAGTGGCTATAATCAGAAATGAAGGCCAGCCACACCCAGCCCCTCTGATCCCTGAGGACCAGCTGGGATGCAAGGGGGGGCGGTATTTTCTGCTAAATTCCCATGCCCATAACACAGCATATACTAATACCCAGGGCTGCCACAAGGCACAGGCACTGCTAACTCCAAAGGGATGTGTAAGGTCCTACTGGCTTGCCTGGGACCAGAACAGCTCTATTCCCACAAATGTTCCTCCTCCAAACAACATGTTTTCCTACAACAGTACTTCCAGAACTGACACCTTACAAACTGAAACTCTAGTGCTGGAAACTTTCAGGAAAGGTTGAGCAAAAGCAACTTTGCTTGCTGAAGGAAGTGAGATGACACCAGAATACTCCTTGTCAGGAAAAAACAAAAGACAAAAAGCCCAAGAGGAAGGTATCACCTCCGTCAGTGTGTCAAGCAGCAGCATGCAATGAGGGGAGGCTTGGCAGGGAGCAGCCCACTGTCATTTCTAAACTCAGGGAAGTCTGGCTGAAGACCTCCCTCAGCCTCCTTTACTCCAGGTTGAACACCCGCAGCTCCCTCAGTTGCTCCTCATCAGACTTGTGCTTCAGAATCTTCCCAAGCTCCCTTGCCGTTCTCTGGACACACTGCAGCCCCTCAATGTCTTTCTAGGTGTGGGGGGCCCAAAACTGAACACAGGATTTGAGGCGCGGGCTCACCAGTGCCGAGTACAGGGCAGTGGTCACTGCCCTGGTCCTGCTTCTTTCCAAGAAGGAGAACAAGCCTGTCCCTGCCTTCTACTGCCCGGAACAGCATCTGGGCTGGTCTTGCCAGTGCAACTCCCTCTCCCACAAGTGCCACTGAGGAAGAAAGTGACCATACCTTTGCCAGTGCCTGGGTAAGGTCAGCTTTCTCCTCCTTCAGCAGATCCTTCTGGAGCTGCCATTCCTCCACTGCCAACTCCTGCTCTGAGAAGGAGGGTTTTCTCTCAACTACCGCCAGCTGCTTTGGTCTGTGAGAATGGGACAGACAAACAAGTCTTTAAGAGCAAAACAGTCTCCTTTCCAAAACCAAGACTACATCCTGTGTCCCACAGATGGCAGCTGGAGTGACTTCCAACAGCCTTCTAGTTCCACTGAAGGAATGCTGGAATTCCCTGACTAGAGCTGTGTCACTCTTTGTCCTTGACGCAGGTGAAACAATTGTCCTTGAGAAAGGGAAACAAGCTTCCAGAAATCAGCTTCCTTTTCCAGGAAGCTCAGGTATTCTCAACTGAACAGCTTCCTGCCTGCTAGGTCTTATTCTCCTTTTTGATACATTGGATATGGGACTTCCCCAAGCCCAAGTGCTCCCTTCTCCTGTCTGTGCTACAAACGACGAGGCGGCAAAATTCCTTCTTTGACGGTGGGCCTCCTAAAGCCCAGCAATGCCCACCCCTGCCCAGAGAAAGCAAGAAAGCTTAACACTCACAGGAGCTCCTGGACACTGAGCCCTCCATCCATCCTCTCCTGCCACTCCACCTTTTCCGTCTGGGCTGTGGAGTCCTGACGGGCAGAAAGCTCTTCTGTCAGGGCCTGCAAAATGACTCTGGAGTTGGTATGTACGTGTCTCAATAGAAGCAGGGAGCATTTCCCTTCTCTGATCTGTTCAACTGACTTCTCCTCAGTCTTCCAAGGTTTAGGGAACGGCCCTTAGGAAGTGCCTGCCAGCCCTTCAGCCCTTCCCTCTCCAATGCAGAGCTGGGTAGGATTCTTCTCCCCAGCCTTGGGGCCTGTCAAAGTTAGGGGTGTGGTCTAAGCTGTGCCAGGAGCTCCTTAGATAGTCCATGGAGAGGGGCAGCTGCCCCCAGGGGAGGGGAGGTTCTGATGCTGGTGTTGTGCTCTGTGGACAGACAGCAGCGTGAGGGACAGGGAGTAACGTGTCTTTTTGGACCTGATTTCTGCTGAGCTTCTGTTTCCTGCTGACTGCGGAGAAATCATGAACTTGGATGGAAGGAGGATTCTAAGTCCATTCTAAGTCCAAAGTACATGCAAATGGGCTAATTTGCATGAGACAGTAATGCATATTATTGAGACAGTAATGCATATTATTGTGAATTCGATATTGCACCCTGGCTGCAATCAGCAAGCAACCTTCTGTTGCAAACCTTGACTTTTCTCTGTTAAAAAGCTCTTTGATGGAACATTAGGAAACAGGCAGCGATCCCTTTGCTACTGCTGATGCAGGCACGGAAATGGACTGTCTTTCAGCCCACCAGGCTGGCACTCTACTGCAAGAGGCCAAGCTCACAGCTTGCTCCACAATTCTCAAGCACCAGGAAGGTCAAAAGGGCCTTTCCCACTTACTGAAGGATGGGCTTCTCTCCATCCACGTGTGATGTGTCCTGCAAGAGGAAAGGGAAAAGCAACCAGATACTGTTAGAAAACTGTCTGTGCTGGGGAATCCCACAGAACAAGTCAACCCAAACTGGGAACATGTTCCTGTACTTTAATTTTTTTTAATAAATTGCAGGCACTAATTCCCTTTAGCTTGCTGAAGACATTTCCCCAGAAAAGTTCCCCCAGAATCCCCCTTAGCTGTGGTACTTCTGTCATAGAAGGGGAGCAGCTGCTGTGTTCACAAGCATACAGTAGCTGTTTTGGAGTTTGCACTTCATCACAAAAGGAATCTCTATGTCAGCACACACAGAAAGTGTCAAGTCACAAAATCAAATCCTTTACTGAGGGAATGAAGAAAAAAGATGCTCTCCCTCAATTCTGGAGAGAACTGCACAGTTTTTAGAAGGACTCCTGGCAAGGTCTCCCTGTCTGCATTGTGCAAGTTGAGCCAGCAAACTGAGGAAATGACAGACTCCACTGGTACAGACCACCTCGTGGAGGGAAGGGAAGCCGTGCAGGTTACATTCCAAATGCTGCCCACACCCCACTGGCCAGAAACACCCCCTTCTTAGCTGAAGCTGTTGAGAGGAGCTTTACCTAACTAATGCCATCTTTGTGGCAGTTTTGTTTCAAGATGCTGCACCTCGGAGAACCCTCTACTTACTTGTCAGGTGAGTCAAAAAGTAGCCGGAATAGGCCAAAGAAAAAGCAGTGCAAACTGCTCCACAGAGTGGCTCCATCGTTGGAGCGGTGCTGCACAAGTCCGTCGACCGTACAACACAAGAGTAGAACAAAAGAACGCTCCCGTCAGGGTGCAAACTGTTGGCTGAGACGCCTCGATCAGGAGGATCCTCCTGCACTGAGCCCGCCAAAGAGCTGCTCTGGACACTGAGGCCTCCCAGGTACCAGGGTAACCTTCCCTTGACAGCATTGTGACGTGGCAACATCCCATGATATCACAATGGCAGCCGCTGCAGGTGGGTTTGTGATTCTATGCAGAGCAACCCAACCTTCTCTACAGCAAACACAGAAGATGAGCCTGCAGAGTTCTCCTCTGTCCCAAAGCAGTACCAAACCCCCTTGTGGTGCACAACCTTGCACAGACATGCCAAGACTCTTGTCTATTGGTGGGCAACAGAGTGTGTTTCAGGAGCTTTACACTGGACTTTTCACACTTAGCAACTCAAACACATTTTGCTGAAATGATCACTGCTGTCTGATTGAAAGGGAATTCCCCTCCCAACACAATTCCCTTTCAGCATGCCAGGGAACACTGCAGGGCAGAGGATCTGCCTTTCAGCTCTCACAGTCCTAACACTGAGGGGTAGCACAGCTGCTAAGGAGGTGTCTTTGTCGAGCTCTTGTAGGTTCTCCGCTGTAAATAGAGAGAAAGCAGGCACTTGGAGAACAGGCTGAGAGGTGGATGAATTCCTGGAGGTATGGCTGAGAGCGGCATTGGAACACTGATGCAATCGCTGAAAGCCCCAGCTCTAGATGGGAACTCTGTTGAGGAAATCTTGCTTCAGTTACCCAGGAGAGCTCCCTAAATTTGAAAGCCTGTCATTTTCCCCATTTACTACACGACTAACATTGATCAGTGACTTACAGGGCTCGATGGAGGAAGGACACCTTAGAGGGGAAAGCCAAGTAACAAACCTATGTCACCCTGCTGCTGCAGAGCTCTGGCATCGCAAAGAAGCCCTTTGGGGTCTGTGACTCACCTGCAGGAGCTTCCCTGGGCACATCTGTGAGGCACAGAGAACTTACCAGAGTGGATATACAGAGAGAAAGAAAAGAAAGCTAAAACCCAATGTGGGATGACTTTGAAGGTGGTAGGAGGAGGAAACCAGTGGGCCCAAATGGGCAAGTGCCATTTAAAATGGGAGTTATGAGGCAGAGACCAAAGAGATCAGGTGGTGGGCAGGCCTCAGGAAGGCAGGGTGAGGAAAACAGAAAACTAGAAGCCTTGCAAAGTTTGAAAGACCCCTTTCATCTTTCAAGCCAGTTTTTTCTCCCACGTAAAATTACATTCCCGAGCATTACCAGCAAGGGAGTGGAAAAATCACCTTTGATTTCCTTTCTCAGATAAAAAATAAAAGAAGAGAGAAAGAGCTGGGTTTTTGCTGTTTGTCTAGTCTTGAGACCAAATTAGCAGTCAACATCAGAAGACATCTAGAACAGCTGGTGGGTGTAGGGATTGGATTTCAGGAAGTATGATGGATGAAGCATCCTGGGAAATGAAGTCCAAATGTACTCCCATGCACAAGGTACCCCTGGTGATTGGTCAGGGGAGTCACAAGTGGCTTTGAGGTGCATATATAAGGTGTTTTCTCATTTGAATAAAGAGGATTTGGCTCAGAACCCCCAACCAGCTCACTGGGTCCATATAATTTATTTACGTATTGTATTTATACACCACAGATGGGTTTTTTGGCTCTGTCACCTCAATAGGTGGGATAATGAAATCCTCCAGCACTGGCTTTTAAATGTTAGTGAGTCTTGCTTTACATTATGCTTGCCAGGGTGTGTGTGTGTGTAGTGAATAAAGTCCAGCTCCCACACGCTCACACACACAACCTTTCCAGGTATTTAGATATTTTTAGCAAACAAATTGGTTCATTGCTTCTAAATTACAAAATTCTCTTTAATAATTAGTATTGTACCCTCTATTGGTTATTGATTTCTCACTACTCATGGTAATTAGTTCACATTTTTCAGTCTTTTTACCAGATAAGGAGTCACATACTGAATGGTCTTTTTCAGCCTCTTCTTTATCTTCTGCTTTCTGCAAAATGTCCTTGTGGTACCTAAATTCTGCACTTCTTGTGTCCAATTTCAGCAATACATCTCTCTCAGGATTTATTCACATATTAAGCATATTAAGGTTAGCTTAGCAAAACTTAAAGTTTCAGTAGTTTTCCCAAGCTCTGTTCACAGAAAAGCAGCTTATGACAAACTTTGCTAACTGCTGGCTAAGACTAATTTAAGAATAACACACTTTTTGTGACTAATATACTGGCTATGATTAATTTAAACAATTAATTAAAAGTTAATTAAAATCAATAATTAAAACAATTAAAAAGTTACATAATTTTGTTGGAAGTGATCCTAATTTTTTCTTTTAACATTACATAACATTCACTCACTTAAATTACTGAGTATTTAGTAAAATTTAAGAGATTAAAATATAATAATTGCTATTAAACTACTAACCTGTAAATAAAACCTATTAGATCAAGCTTATTACTTTTATCAGAGTACTTCATATCTGAAAACATGGAATCCAATCTTTTTTAAGACTAACTTAACTTATCGTATTGAAATTATCCAGTACCTTAGCAGTACTAATGAAGATCTTTAATACTATGCAAACAAACTTAAGTTTATAAAAAAATTCCATTATACAGAGTAGCCAGCCATCCTTTTGAGACCTATTTTAGTTTTAGATAAGACAGTTTTCATTAGATCTGCACATTCTGTTACATCCCATTTTGGTAATTTGGAATAAAATCCATAAACCTACAATTAATACCAAAACTAAGATAATTATGCCAATAAGTTTTCTTGTGTTCACTTGAAT